>NC_089593.1:5405363-5742931 GCF_019320115.1 Miscanthus floridulus | reverse complement strand
GCTCGAACTTGCTCCGCCTTCCGAGCACAGGTCGGACCTCCCCGCGCCTCGCCACCGGCGTCCATGGCGCCGCCGTGCACGGCCGCCGTGGAGCGCCCTTTTCCTTCCCTCTCCAGCCTCGCATAGCTACCTTGCCGAGCTCGCTTTCTCCTCGCACGTCTCCCGTGCTCGCTCGCTGGCGTTGCCGTGGCCGGAGACGGCCGCTGGCCGCTGGCCGAGCCGCGCCGCCGCGCCAGCGCGCGCCCCGGCGAGGCACCTCGCCTCGGCTGGCCAGGCCGAGCCAGGCCGGGGGTTGGCGCCTGTTGGGCCGCCGCGCTCCTCCTTTTCGCTCGGGCCGCGCAGGCCGAAAGCGGCCGTGGGCCAGCTGTTCCCTTCGGGCCGGCCCAGTAGAGTTTTGAAGGATTGATTTCCATTTATTCATTCTTATTTGAAAACAGAAATGGTTTGCAAAATATTTGGATACTCAAAGTTGCTTCAAATTTGTTGAAACAAATTTTTCTAGGTTCCTTATTACCAGATCTACTTGGGAAAATTATTGCATGTCATGTTTGATATACTTTCCTATAGGATTTTATTTAATCTTGAATATTGCTAATAACTTGAAAAATATGTAGAAAAATATATAGGCTTCAGAAAAATATGATTCCAAGTTTGTTAATCTTCTTATGTCATGTACTTCCTAGGAAAAATATATTTCATGTATGTGCTGTGGGAAAATTTTGAGGTGTAGTTCAAGTACCTTAAATGGCTGATTTTTGTTATTTTTGCGAGAGAGCAAATTTTGTATAAAACATGCATGTGACAATTTTTGCACAGTGATTATATACTATGAAGAACCTAGGAAAAATATTATTTCTGTTGTTTGACACTTTTCATAGTACAAAGTAATTTCATGCTCATTTTCATGCTATAGCTTGTCATTTTTGTGTAGGATAGTTTACTTATCCAAATGCCATGAAATTTTTATGGTAGTCTGTTTAGGGTAGTAGTATGCTACTGTAATTTTCTCAGATTTTTAGGAGCATCAGAAATATAGGTTGCTATTCAAACCTATTATTAATTAGGGTTTAAGCAAGTGTCGCTTTAAGTGTGATTAAGAAATTAGTAAAGCTTTGGTGTATCTTTGAAGCATTTCATAAGATAGGTTAACTTAACCTATTAGTAGTAGAAGAGAATGCAGTAGATGACATGTGCTTGTATTATAATTTCGTGGATGATGTTGACTACCTTGCATTTAAACATATCCATTGCATTCATCTCCTTCGATGCACCGTTTGCAAAATCACTTACGCGCATTGCATCATACAGGATCGCAAACCAAGAACCCGGTCGTCATACCCGAGGAGCCCGAGGAGCAACTCGAGGCGCAGCAGCAGGAAGTGCCAGAAGCCGACGAGGAGGACGTTGAGGAACTTCCGGAGTGCCCCGATCACCGTCCGAGCTCCTTCGAGAGAGGCAAGCCCCGGAGCATCTTTCTCCCGGTTTGCAATTAATTAATTAAATGCTTTACTTTAAATTGATGCATTACGTTCAGGAGTTGTTTGCAACCGTTGCTGCATTATACCTTGTTTACCTTTGTTATACTATATCCTTGTTACCCTGGTATCCGCAGTCGAGTCAATGCTTAGCTGGCTTAGACCGGTAGAAGTCGGGTGATTTCCTGTCACCTGCGAGCTATAGGTGGTTACCTGGATCTGCTTGGATGACTATGAAGTCATGGTATAACTAAGTGTTAAATGAAGTTGAGACCGGACGGAGACTTACAGAGTTTTGGACTGTAGTGTTTCCGTCTGTGTCGATTAAGGACCGACCGTTGTTGGGCCTCGAGTCATGTTGAACGCATGCCTTACATTTAGCTGGCCGGATAAAGTACCTTCCGACCGCGAAGCTGGGAGATTTTTCGGGCCGAGTAGATTGCCCGCAGCGCACTGTGCCGGAGCAGGTGTGGTAGGACACGGGGGCGAGATGATAAGACCAAAGTGCAGTCGGTCGGCCCCCGGGTACATGTGGTTCCTGGCAAACTCGAGATACCTGGAAAGTTGGCTCGGTGATCAATATCTCACTTTAGCGGGTGAGTGAGGTTTGTGTAAGGAATAAATCACCAGCTGGTTAGGAATCGATTCGAATCGCCATCGCTCCTGGATAGTGAGCACTTGACTTGAGTGACTTCATCGTAGTAAATGTTATGGAACACTTGGACAGTTATAATGAATATGATGGTATGGAAGTTGCTTAATGATCATTGGTTATCATTATCTGCTTAATCACATGTTTACTCTAGTTTAGGTGCAAATCTAGTGGACAGGTTAATAATAATTAACTTGGCAATAATGCTTTTAGAAAGGTTCTTGAAATGCTAAAAATGCTTCTTTTGCAAATGAGTCAGCTACCCTACTATAAAGCCCTTCATGATCCTTGGTGTCATTTATTTTCGGTTATGTCGGGTAAGTCTGGCTGAGTACCTTCTCGTACTCAGGGTTTTATTCCCACTTGTTGCAGATGGGCAGATGTACTATGGCTACTGTATCAACTGCCTGTATCCTGCGATGGGTGATGCTTAGGACCATGGGCATGGTCATTCCTTACGTCTCATCTGATGCTTTTGTTGGAGATGATCATTTGCTGGCACTATATTTGAACTCCGTGTGAGTGTGTGTGGTTTTAAACAAATGACTTCCGCTACTTTTTATTCGAACTTGTTTTGTAATAACTATGTTTAAACTCTGATGTATTTGAGATCGCAAACTTTTATGTAATATGTGATGGTGACCACTAAACTTATTACGATCATGGCTGGGACATGAGTTGGTTTGAAATCCTTCGTGATTTCACGGACTACCGGGTTATACGGGCTTAAGTTTGCTAAAGCGTCTGCGCTGGCGGATGATTTTCTTACTTAATTTCGTATAATTGGTCGGTTCTGTTACAGCTGGTATCAGAGCATGGTTTAGCGTGTTACTGTTCACAAGTGTATTTAAAACAAAAAGGCATTGGAAAACGTGATTTTAAAACTATAAAGTGTGCCAGTGATCAGATCCTTTATGCCCAGTTAAGGACTCTAGGTGGCTTAATTAAGTACTGACTGGGGGTTCTTGCATCATATTTCTCTTTCGTCGCTCATACGGCGTGCTATTGTATGAGTGCCACTTGTTTGAGTGGTAATGAATGGATCATTTGCCTCTACGCCTCGGTAAGTGGGAGTTGTGAGAGCATGATCGGATGCACCGCCGATCTAGGGTGAATGCTTATATGATGCTGGAGTAATTACATGTTCTACGCATGTTTTACAAAGGTATCTCATGTATGGGTCTTCCGTCTATGGAAGCGATGCCATCATTAGGATGATGATTCGGGTAGTTACTACCGTCGTACACGTATCTGGGGATTCGTGTAGAGCGTGTAGATAAAACTTTACTGCTTTTATGCATTCATTGGGAATTGGGCTGAAATGAATCTTCTGCAGGTACATAACAACGCTATCGTGTAGAACGTATTAGCTACGTAATTGAGAGATCGTTGTTATGCCACCGAGTTCGTCGTTAGAAATTATTTATTTCCTAAGTTTGTGAGAACGTACGACACGTACATACATCATGTTACTTGTGCATCTCATTCATCTCATGCATACCTCCCCTTATAAATTGATTATCTCATTTTGATAAAAGTTGTATCACTTAAAATATGTTTCCCCGAAGTAATAAGAGAACTTTTGCTACAGATGGCCCGCACGAAGCAGACCGCCCGTAAGTCCACCGGAGGAAGAGCACCCCGACGTCCGTTGGCCCTGAGGGAGCACCGCACCACGGACACCTTCTTGAGCGAGTTTGGCATGCCGACTTTGCTTTGGAGAGTGCTCCATGATGTGGGGTACCCAGAGGGTCAAGAGCCGGTGTACTCTTGGAATGAGAGCCAGTTAGCAGATGATGGACTTGCAGTGGTGGAGATCACGGTTCCTGCTCTTGGTGATGCTCCAGATTGGGATGGTTGGCATTTGGAGTTTGAGGGTCGCACTCCAGCTGAGGGTGCAGAGGGAGCAGCCTTCCGTGTCATCAGGGACATTATGAGCAGATTTCCCAGTGAGCTTGCAGCAGCTTTAGCTGGTACTTTTCCTAGGGATGATCCTCGTGATGCCATTTGGGTTCAGCCTCAAGGAAGCGCATTAGTCAGAGGCCCAGCTGAGGGACAGGCTAGCGACAACCAGGCAATGAGTGCTATGTTCGCCGCCATCAGAGCGTATGAGGGTCTCGAGAGTACCTACTGGACTTTGACTGGCTTGCGTAGTGAGGATAAGCTCAAAAGGAAGAAGCAGAAGAAGAGACAGGCACGAGCCATAGCTAGCTTGCAGGAGCAGTTGGCTGATATGAACTTACAGCGAGATCAGGCGGTTGAGAGAGGTGATAGAGCTATGCAGCGAGTGCATACGTTGACTCAAGCCAACAACAATGCAGACCGCATGATTGGACAGTTGGTTCAGGAAAGGAATGAAGCCTGGAACGCAAGAAACCTTCTGTTGCAGAGAGTCGATGAGCTAGAGGAATACAACGGCAACCTGCACGAGGAGTTTCACGCGCTCTACAATGGGGTTGGCCCATATGCTCCACCGAATGCCGCTGGCATGGACATCGACGACGACGACCAGGATGAGCCTGCAGTTTCACCTGGAGGCGATGGTGACGTCTCCGATCCCGACGATGGCCCCGAGGAGTAGGCTAGTTGCCTTGCGCTAGTATCTAGGTCTTGTCGCGATGACCTTTCTTTTGTTGGCATGTAATCTATCGTATGTTGCTTCGAACGTATGAGAATTGGCATGTGTTTGGAACTTGATTTTCGAATGCGATATCTGAACACATAAAAAGTCCAGTGTATGTATGCTGGCAATGTGATTGTATGGACGCGATGTTTGCCCATTAAGTAATCCGATTAAGTGCTGTTGTTTTAATTGGAATTGCGATTGTTGTGCCTCTGTTTTATTGTATGAATTTATTCTCTCCAGTAAATTCAGTACGGCATAATTTTTCCTTCACTCGCAATTATTACAGCTCCACTCAATCATTACTTGTTGCTGAAATATGCAGATGACAAACACTCGCCGAACCACGTATGAAGCCGCTGAGCCCGGTGCTAACGGTTCAGGGACTGGTGGTGGTGGAGGAAATCATGGCAACAACAATGAGCCTCCCCATGAACCGCATTTGCCACCTCCTCCCCCGTTCACCCCCGAGATGTTTCTCGCACAGCTGCTCGGGAGTCAGCACAATGCGGAACAATCCCAGAAGAACATGGAAGATTTTTTGCGCACCATAGCCAACAACGTGCAACGTGGTAACAATCAAGGCGGTGGCATGGGAGTAAACCAGTACAGCAGCTTCAAAGATTTCATGGACACCAGGCCGCCCGTATTCAAGGAAGCAACAGAGCCACTCGACGCTGAGGAATGGATCAACACGATGGAAGATAAATTCCGTGTGTTGAGAATGACTGAGGTGCTGAAAACGGAGTATGCTGCACTTCAATTGCAAGGACCGGCGGGAATGTGGTGGAAGCACCATCGCACCACCTTCCCTCCAAATGCTCAGATTTCTTGGAGAGAGTTTGCTGAGGCCTTCCGTGGAGTCTATATTCCACCCGGGCTGACTGAAATGAAGTTGGGAGAGTTTCTGGCATTGAACCAGGGTACCAAAACCGTGACGCAATACCTGCATGCCTTCAACAACTTGTGTCGCTATGCTCCCGACATGGTTGACACAGATGCAAAAAGGATAGCCAGTTTTAAGAGGGGTCTCAATCCAAAAATGATGAAGCATGTTGGTACCAACAACCGCGTCAGATTCAACGACTTCATCAGTGACTGTCTGAAGCAGGAGAAGAATAACAACGCCAGCACCGCAGCCAAGACACGCAAGAGAGCCTTCGAAGGTGGGCCGTCTCAAGCTAGAGCACCTATGGGAGGTCGTCCTCCTTATCGCCCATCGGCACCTGGCGCTAGATTCAGGCCACCTCAGCCAAGAAGCCAAAATTTCCGTGGACCTCAAAAGCCGTACAAGATGGCAGTACAGCCCAACAAAGCAGCCGCAACTGCGGTACAAGGCAGTTCCAAGGGAGCTGTGGGATCTGCCGGGACAGTGAGAGGACCCTGCTATAACTGTGATCAACCCGGTCATTTTTCGAGGTTTTGTCCATACCCGCCCAAGAAGAAGCAGCAGACTTATAATGCTAGAGTGCACAGTACAACAGTGGATGAAATTCCAGAGGGAGAGCCCGTCACTGCTGGTAAGTTTGCTGTCAATGAAAACCCTGCAGTTGTTCTATTTGATTCTGGATCATCGCATTCTTTTATGAGTCAAGCATTTACACAGAAACATGAACAACTATGCACAGAATTGGGCTATGGTTACCGTATAAGTTCAGCAGGGGCTGATGTTTTGACCAACCGGATGGTTCGAGGGGCAACCCTTGAATTAGGTAGCAGGAAGTTCCGAGTGAACTTGATAGTTATGCCTGGGTTAGTCTTGGATGTCATTATAGGGATGAATTGGATGAAGGATTGGGGAGCAGTCATAGATACTGGAGGTCGAGTACTTACCCTTAAGGATCCCCTAGGTGAGGGTACTTTCCAAGTACCATTGCCTAAAAGAACAGACCTTATAAGTGTTACGTGCGCTACGGCAGTCATTCCTATTCATCAGATTCCAGTAGTGTGTGAATTCCCGGACGTATTCCCGGATGAGCTACCTGGTCTTCCGCCAGATAGGGAGATTGAGTTTGGAATTGAGTTAGTCCCCGGAACAGCTCCGATTTCAAGAAGGCCCTATCGGATGCCTCCCGATGAGTTAGCTGAGCTAAAGAAGCAATTAGAAGATTTGTCAAAAAAGGGGTTTATTCGGCCAAGCAAGTCTGAATGGGGATGTCCAGCTTTGTTTGTGAAGAAGAAGAAAGAGGGCACGTTGAGAATGTGCGTAGATTATAGGCCACTCAATGCTGTGACCGTCAAGAATAAATATCCCTTGCCACATATTGATGTTCTGTTTGACCAATTATCCAAGGCCAAGGTGTTCTCAAAAATAGATTTGAGATCCGGTTACCATCAGATTAAGATTAGGCCACAGGATATACCAAAAACTGCCTTTTCCACCAGATACGGGTTGTATGAGTATCTTGTCATGTCTTTTGGCTTGACAAATGCTCCCGCATATTTTATGTTCTTGATGAATACCGTTTTCATGCCAGAATTGGATAAGTTTGTGGTAGTATTCATCGATGACATTCTGGTGTACTCCGAGAATAAGAAAGATCACGAAGAGCATCTGAGAACTGTCTTGACCAGACTTAGAGATCATCAATTGTATGCTAAGTTTAGCAAATGCGAATTCTGGTTGAAGGAAGTTCCTTTCCTTGGTCACATTCTGTCAGAGAATGGAGTTTCAGTCGATCCAAGTAAGGTGCAAGAAGTTATGAATTGGAAAGCACCGACCTCAGTTCCTGAGATTAGAAGTTTCTTAGGACTAGCGGGTTATTACCGTCGCTTTATACCAGATTTCTCAAAGATCGCCAAACCGATGACGAGTCTCCTACAGAAGGATCACAAGTTTGTGTGGACAGAGGAGTGCGAAGCAGCTTTCCACACTTTGCGGAAACTGTTGACCACTGCTCCTGTTCTAGCACAACCAGATATTGAGAAACCATTTGATGTGTTTTGCGACGCATCAAAGACTGGATTGGGTTGTGTTCTTATGCAAGAAAGGAGAGTCATAGCTTATGCATCACGTCAATTGAGAAAGCACGAGGTCAACTATCCAACACACGATCTTGAACTTGCTGCAGTGGTGCACGCCCTGAAAATTTGGAGACATTATCTACTTGGTAATGTGTGCAATATTTTCACGGATCACAAGAGTCTTAAGTATATCTTTACCCAACCAGAGCTAAACATGAGACAACGTAGATGGTTGGAATTGATTAAGGATTACAACTTGAATGTGCAATATCATCCGGGTAAAGCCAATGTAGTGGCAGATGCTTTGAGCAGGAAGTCACATTACTTGACTGTGCAGCCATTACTTGAAGATGGATTCGATCTAATGCATCCTGCTGTGTTAAATAGTATTCAGATTAGTTGCTCGTTGGAGAGTAAGATAATAGAAGGCCAGAAAACTGACAAGGGGATATTCCACATCAAAGAGAAAATAAAAGAAAAGCCGTCTCAACACTTTAAAGTGGATGAACAGGGCGTGTTGTGGTTTGACAACCGTCTTGTGGTTCCCAAGGATCGAGAGCTTAGGAATAAACTCATGGATGAAGCTCACCTGTCTAAGCTATCTATCCATCCTGGAAGTAGTAAGATGTATCAAGAACTAAGATCTCGCTATTGGTGGACCAAAATGAAGAAAGAAATTACAGCATATGTTGCCAGATGTGACACGTGTTGTCGAGTGAAAGCCATTCACATGAAACCTGCCGGTATGTTGCAACCCTTATCAGTCCCTAGTTGGAAGTGGGACGATATCAGTATGGATTTTATCACGGGTTTGCCCACTACTCAAAAAGGACATGATTCAATTTGGGTAATTGTGGATCGTCTTACAAAGACCGCTCATTTCCTACCTGTCAAAACCACTTATCGACCACCTCAATATGCCGAGAAATACGTCGCAGAAATTGTGAGGTTGCATGGTATACCAAAGACCATAATATCTGATAGAGGCTCACAGTTCACGGCTCATTTTTGGGAACATTTACACAAAGGCTTAGGAACTAGTTTGATTCGCAGTACCGCTTATCATCCTCAAACAGATGGTCAGACTGAACGAGTAAATGCTGTTTTGGAGGATATGTTGAGAGCCTGTGTATTGTCTTCCAAGGGATCATGGGAGTCATGGTTACCGTTAGCTGAGTTTTCTTATAATAATAGCTATCAAGAAAGCATCAAGATGGCCCCATTCGAAGCTTTATATGGTAGAAAATGTAGAACACCATTGAATTGGGTCGAACCTGGAGATAGAAGGTATTATGGCATTGACTTTGTAGAAGAAGCCGAGAAGAGAGTTCAGATTATTCAGCAGAATATGAAAGCTGCCCAATCACGTCAGAAAAGCTATGCGGACAAAAGAAGGAGACCCCTTGTGTTTGAAGTTGGTGATTATGTTTATCTGAAAGTCACACCAATGAAGAAGAAAAGGTTTGGAATCCGAAGAAAACTTGCCGCGAGATTCGTAGGACCATACAAGATCTTGGAACAAAGAGGTCCGGTAGCCTACAAGTTAGAGTTACCTGAGACAATGAGTACAGTTTTCCCAGTTTTCCATGTATCACATCTCAAGAAATGTTTGCGTGTTCCGGAGGAAAGAATAGAACCTCGAGGTATTCAACTCAAATCAGATTTGGTGTATCGTGAACAACCAGTCCGAGTGTTAGACACTAAAGAACGTGCTACTCGGAATAGTGTGGTGAAAACTTACAAGATACAGTGGGATCATCATGATGAGGGAGATGCAACTTGGGAAACAGGAGAGTATCTACAAAAGGCTTATGAAGATTTTTATAACAAATGGTTCGTAACCCAAATCTCGGGACGAGATTTTTATAAGGGGGGAGGGCTGTAACACCCCGGTGTTATGCCTGCATCTAGGCACTGCTAAATCATACATGTCATGCATCATCAAGCATCCTAATCCTACATGCATGATCTTGCATATAACAACTGAAACATTTCTTCGAAACATACGAAACATGTTTGTGAAAAGAAAATGATGCATACACTTATTAGAGTTGTTTTGCCCTGATTCTTGCTTGCTAGTTGAGTAGAAATTGTTGGTTAGGCTTGTAAATCATCTAGAATTGTTTAGCACAATTTTTGGAGCAAGGTTTGTATTTAAATTAATTCAAAATTTTGCTTCTAAAGTAAATTCCCAAAATTAGGGTTTTGAGTTAAAATTTAACTTTGACTCTATAATTTAAAATCTAGATAGGATTGGACTCTGGTCATAAAAGCAAAGTTGTAGGGAATTGAATTCTAAGCAATTTTCATTTTTGATACATTTTCAAAAGAGGTCATTTTCTTGCTCAAAATAATGTTTGAGTGGTGGCATTTAAAAATTTCTTGAAAATAAATTGAAAATCTTCATTTCCTTTTTCCCGGGCCGCCGCCTCCTTTCCGGCCCAGCCCCGCAAGCCGGCCCAGCAGAGCCCCCGCGCGCCTCGCGCTTCCACCGCGCCCAGGCCCAGCACCGCGCCGCGCTCGGCCTGCCTCCGCGCGCCTGCCCGCGCCGCGCCGCGCCGCGCGTCCCGACCGCGGCAGAAGGCGTCCGCCGCGTGGCGACCGCATGCCGGCGTCAACCGCCGCGCGGCAACCGTGGCCTGGCACTGCGCCCACGCGCCCGCCTTGACCTGCCGATGCCCGCGCGCTCGCTCACTCACGCCCGCACTTCCTCCCCTTCTCCTCCACAGCCGCGAGCTTCGAGCTCCGCCGTCGCCGCGCTCGAGCTCCGCCGGCGTCCAACTCACGCACCACCGCGCCATTCTCCAATTCCTCGTGCCCCGAGCTCCGCCTCGCCTTCCTCGAAGTCGTGCTCGAACTTGCT
This sequence comes from Miscanthus floridulus, assembly GCF_019320115.1. Taxonomy (NCBI): domain Eukaryota; kingdom Viridiplantae; phylum Streptophyta; class Magnoliopsida; order Poales; family Poaceae; genus Miscanthus; species Miscanthus floridulus. The sequence goes on along the minus strand of NC_089593.1, from coordinate 5,732,354 downwards.
CCGCCTTCCGAGCACAGGTCGGACCTCCCCGCGCCTCGCCACCGGCGTCCATGGCGCCGCCGTGCACGGCCGCCGTGGAGCGCCCTTTTCCTTCCCTCTCCAGCCTCGCATAGCTACCTTGCCGAGCTCGCTTTCTCCTCGCACGTCTCCCGTGCTCGCTCGCTGGCGTTGCCGTGGCCGGAGACGGCCGCTGGCCGCTGGCCGAGCCGCGCCGCCGCGCCAGCGCGCGCCCCGGCGAGGCACCTCGCCTCGGCTGGCCAGGCCGAGCCAGGCCGGGGGTTGGCGCCTGTTGGGCCGCCGCGCTCCTCCTTTTCGCTCGGGCCGCGCAGGCCGAAAGCGGCCGTGGGCCAGCTGTTCCCTTCGGGCCGGCCCAGTAGAGTTTTGAAGGATTGATTTCCATTTATTCATTCTTATTTGAAAACAGAAATGGTTTGCAAAATATTTGGATACTCAAAGTTGCTTCAAATTTGTTGAAACAAATTTTTCTAGGTTCCTTATTACCAGATCTACTTGGGAAAATTATTGCATGTCATGTTTGATATACTTTCCTATAGGATTTTATTTAATCTTGAATATTGCTGATAACTTGAAAAATATGTAGAAAAATATATAGGCTTCAGAAAAATATGATTCCAAGTTTGTTAATCTTCTTATGTCATGTACTTCCTAGGAAAAATATATTTCATGTATGTGCTGTGGGAAAATTTTGAGGTGTAGTTCAAGTACCTTAAATGGCTGATTTTTGTTATTTTTGCGAGAGAGCAAATTTTGTATAAAACATGCATGTGACAATTTTTGCACAGTGATTATATACTATGAAGAACCTAGGAAAAATATTATTTCTGTTGTTTGACACTTTTCATAGTACAAAGTAATTTCATGCTCATTTTCATGCTATAGCTTGTCATTTTTGTGTAGGATAGTTTACTTATCCAAATGCCATGAAATTTTTATGGTAGTCTGTTTAGGGTAGTAGTATGCTACTGTAATTTTCTCAGATTTTTAGGAGCATCAGAAATATAGGTTGCTATTCAAACCTATTATTAATTAGGGTTTAAGCAAGTGTCGCTTTAAGTGTGATTAAGAAATTAGTAAAGCTTTGGTGTATCTTTGAAGCATTTCATAAGATAGGTTAACTTAACCTATTAGTAGTAGAAGAGAATGCAGTAGATGACATGTGCTTGTATTATAATTTCGTGGATGATGTTGACTACCTTGCATTTAAACATATCCATTGCATTCATCTCCTTCGATGCACCGTTTGCAAAATCACTTACGCGCATTGCATCATACAGGATCGCAAACCAAGAACCCGGTCGTCATACCCGAGGAGCCCGAGGAGCAACTCGAGGCGCAGCAGTAGGAAGTGCCAGAAGCCGACGAGGAGGACGTTGAGGAACTTCCGGAGTGCCCCGATCACCGTCCGAGCTCCTTCGAGAGAGGCAAGCCCCGGAGCATCTTTCTCCCGGTTTGCAATTAATTAATTAAATGCTTTACTTTAAATTGATGCATTACGTTCAGGAGTTGTTTGCAACCGTTGCTGCATTATACCTTGTTTACCTTTGTTATACTATATCCTTGTTACCCTGGTATCCGCAGTCGAGTCAATGCTTAGCTGGCTTAGACCGGTAGAAGTCGGGTGATTTCCTGTCACCTGCGAGCTATAGGTGGTTACCTGGATCTGCTTGGATGACTATGAAGTCATGGTATAACTAAGTGTTAAATGAAGTTGAGACCGGACGGAGACTTACAGAGTTTTGGACTGTAGTGTTTCCGTCTGTGTCGATTAAGGACCGACCGTTGTTGGGCCTCGAGTCATGTTGAACGCATGCCTTACATTTAGCTGGCCGGATAAAGTACCTTCCGACCGCGAAGCTGGGAGATTTTTCGGGCCGAGTAGATTGCCCGCAGCGCACTGTGCCGGAGCAGGTGTGGTAGGACACGGGGGCGAGATGATAAGACCAAAGTGCAGTCGGTCGGCCCCCGGGTACATGTGGTTCCTGGCAAACTCGAGATACCTGGAAAGTTGGCTCGGTGATCAATATCTCACTTTAGCGGGTGAGTGAGGTTTGTGTAAGGAATAAATCACCAGCTGGTTAGGAATCGATTCGAATCGCCATCGCTCCTGGATAGTGAGCACTTGACTTGAGTGACTTCATCGTAGTAAATGTTATGGAACACTTGGACAGTTATAATGAATATGATGGTATGGAAGTTGCTTAATGATCATTGGTTATCATTATCTGCTTAATCACATGTTTACTCTAGTTTAGGTGCAAATCTAGTGGACAGGTTAATAATAATTAACTTGGCAATAATGCTTTTAGAAAGGTTCTTGAAATGCTAAAAATGCTTCTTTTGCAAATGAGTCAGCTACCCTACTATAAAGCCCTTCATGATCCTTGGTGTCATTTATTTTCGGTTATGTCGGGTAAGTCTGGCTGAGTACCTTCTCGTACTCAGGGTTTTATTCCCACTTGTTGCAGATGGGCAGATGTACTATGGCTACTGTATCAACTGCCTGTATCCTGCGATGGGTGATGCTTAGGACCATGGGCATGGTCATTCCTTACGTCTCATCTGATGCTTTTGTTGGAGATGATCATTTGCTGGCACTATATTTGAACTCCGTGTGAGTGTGTGTGGTTTTAAACAAATGACTTCCGCTACTTTTTATTCGAACTTGTTTTGTAATAACTATGTTTAAACTCTGATGTATTTGAGATCGCAAACTTTTATGTAATATGTGATGGTGACCGCTAAACTTATTACGATCATGGCTGGGACATGAGTTGGTTTGAAATCCTTCGTGATTTCACGGACTACCGGGTTATACGAGCTTAAGTTTGCTAAAACGTCTGCGCTGGCGGATGATTTTCTTACTTAATTTCGTATAATTGGTCGGTTCTGTTACAGCTTCCAACTCTCCATGCTACTCAAAAATTGCAATAGTTATACTACTAATAATAGTCATTGCAAGGCTATGTAATCTAAAGAACACAAGACGACTTAAGGAATAATGGTCATCAAGTCAATAGCCACCCTCACTGATCGAAGGTCTTAAGACCTCCTAGTCTTCTTGTTTCTTTTTCTTGTCCACCACTTACCGCTCATTTTTTTTAATAATAATGGAATTAAGGTTCAGCCGTCAGCCCTCTTCAAAGGAGAGGCACCAGTCCACATTTAATTATTACAAAATAAAAAACGACTTACACACCCAGAAGTTCCAAGCTTAAGAATCGATCTCACAAATAAAAGGCCATTTATCTGAGTTGAAGAAGTGTAGCGCCCTCCACTCTAGTAGATGACCTGCCAGCGTCATAGCCTCCATTTGGTCCTCGATGTGCTGCAACTGAGCCCAAAACCGAAAGTCAATGTGTTGCCTTAAATAAAACGGCACAAATGATTTTTGGTGTCCGTTTATTAAAAATCGAATCATTCTTAGTGAGCCATATTGACCAATAAATGGCTGCAGCACCTATTAGTAATGGTGAGTTTTGTTTCGGACCACCTTGTTTTGACCAATTATTGAATAAATCTCGAATACCCAAAACTATAAAAGTGGCATGCCAAAGAAATTTAGCATAATGACATTGAAAGAATAAATGACGAATAGATTTCAACTCGAAGCAAAATTCACAAGTTTTCCTACCTTGCCAATTCCTCTTAGCTAGATTTTCTTTTGTTAAGATGAATCCCTTCTTTAGATACCACATAAATACTTTTACCTTTAGCTAGATTGTCATTTGTTAAGATGAATCCCTTCGTTAGATACCACATAAATAATTTTACCTTTAAAGGGACCTTCAATTCATATGCTAAATCTCCTGAGTAACCCTAATACCATTATTAATTTGGTGTACATTGACCTCACAGCGAAAGAACCATTTTTGTTTAGGTCCAGTAGGGGCGGATCTAGAATTAGGCCAATAGGGGCTCAATAACCGAATGAGACTTTGAGTTGGGCTTTGATGGGGCTTTTGGGTTAAGCTAAAGACGAGTTGGGCTAACTTGCTCCTTGTATTTGTGGCCCAGGGTGGCTGCAGCCCACCCAGCCCCCCTGAATCCGGCCCTGGGCCCCAGACAAGTGTATCCATACCCACATTTAAATTAATATGCATAACGCTAGCCGCTAGATTTAATCGCTCGGTAAGCTTATTTCCCATTAAAGCTCTTTTAAAGGAAACATTTAATGGGTTTGAGCCCAGTACATCAGCGATCATTGCATTCTTCTGTCTTACGATATTGAACAAATTTGGGTAATGGAATTTCAAAGCCTGGTTTCCGGACCAAACGTCCTCCCAAAATCTGATTTGGTTACCACTTACTAGCTTAAATCTTCCTAAGCTCAGGAATTGTTCTTTGACTCCTATTAGAATCATTCAGAAGTGAGAATCACTGGCCTGTTCGGTTGGCTGGTTCGTATCGTTGCTGGTTCGTGAAGAAGTACTGCTGGCTGGTTTGTGTGAGAGAAAAATACTGTTCCTGCTGAAAATTTACGATCGTTTACAACAAGCCACAGCCAAACGAACAGGCTGGTTGCTTCGAAACCTAGCTCAAGATTTTATTTTTTAGGTATTTATTTCGTATCAACAATCAACCCTTGTCAAATACCCACTTCGTTACATAAATCATGGGTTTGGTTTGTGGGTTCAACTCGGATATCCCAGGTCCGACCCACATGGTCCCGTGTTTGGATGGGGGATGTGTGGAACGAGATCGACCCGAGTTGGCATATTGCCCAAAGATGCGGGTCAGCCTGGTACCTCCAAATCGAGGGGACCAACTGAGTGGACGCCGTCTGCTTCGGTCGCGCGAGCGCAAGGAGGCGCGGGTGCTAGGCCGTGCGGCTTTCCTCCATCGCCGGCCGCCGTCGACTCGAGTAGGGCTTTCCTCCGGCGCAAGGCCATCGTTGAGCGCGGAGCGGCGCGGCTTCCTCCGTCGGGGTCGTCGTCTGGGAGCGAGCGCGGGTGCTAGGCCATCGGGGCCGAGAAAATTGCTATTTTACCATTATGAGAGGTGGGTTTCGCTCTTTTGCCATCCCGCAAATAGCATTCGCCAGTTTGCCATTATCAAACTTGGCACACCGCCAGAACGCCCTGCGACTGGATTATACCGTATTTTGATTTTTTTTTTTTTTTGTTTCCATACTTTCATTCCCGTTTTACCCCTCACTCCTCGTAAGCTTATCCTCAGCATCGACTCGCTCTCCTTCCTGGCTGCTCATTCACGCACCAGAAAGCCATGCGTCCGCCGTCGGCGCCGGCCGACGGCAACCCAGCCAGTCGCCCCGGCTCCGCCCGCCGACGGCGGCGCTGCTTCCGCGGGCAGCCACAGGCAAGGAGCCGCACGGCCGCGGACACCCGACGGCAGCGAGAGGGCACCTCGACGGCTACCCGACGCCACCCCCGTCCCTGCGCACAGGTGATTTTTTTGCTGGATGCACACGTCACTGCTGGTGCCATTCCTTGTACACAGTAACCAATTTTCATGGAATGGCGATACTTGGTAAATTGATACAACTGGGGCAGCAATTATTGTTGATGACTATGTACAAGGAGAGATGACAGTGGTTCATGACCCAAATCGCCGTAGAATAGATCTTGGCACAGTGTACCCTAACATGAAGGAGTTTAGACTGGCTATGCAATCTTGCAAATCATTTCTGGAAAGCTGTAGTGTTAGTAACAATGCCATCTCCTCATGACCCCTTCTTGAATTATACTAGTGGTATTTAAAAAGGAAAGTACAATAGCAAGGCTTCCTTTCTGAACTACTCCCTCCCTCCGTCCCATTGAGTTTGTCGCTCGGGAACCGGGATTGTGAGGGGGGCACGGTTTTCAAACGACAAACTCAATGGGACGGAGGGAGTATATATCGGCGCTAAAATATCAATTATAAACATGGATCTTAAATTTTGAAACCGCCTTTTTTACTCCTGGCTTCTATGCAAACAAAGCTTTCCTTGGATCATCCATGCTGCAGCTTGCAACACTGGGCATGGTTTGTCTTCACTTGGGACAGCTCGCTTGTTAAATAATTTCTTCTCTTATTTTAGCTACTAGGAAACTGATTTCATTTTTTTGGTTAACAATCCGATTAATATACAATATTTACACCCAAATAAGTCCCTAACTGTCCTGATAAGAAGCATGTTTTGAATATGATCGGTTGCAAGAACCTTTGACATTGTGATATATGCTATGCAGGAAGCTGCTAATTCTATTGCAAGAAAACGGGATATGAAGATAAGAGATCGCCTGTTGAGGCTCACTCATGCAAAACCGGTGGACACGACACCAAAGAAAACGGAAGTCCAGAAAAGGAGTCGTGTACCAAAACACAAGGAGGTTTCGACACCAGGCAGCAAATCTAATGAAGGCAGTGAGAAAGCCAAACGAAAGGCATCAGCTTTGTCGTATCAAGGCCTGAGATCAAGCAAATCTGGTGTTGTGAAGAAGGTGAAAGTGAACCAGCAGCCCAGCAACAAAGGGAAGCAGAGCAAAACTAATGAAACTGGAGCGAGTGCTCGCAAAGCTAAGCGACCCGCTGTGGCTGCAAGAAAAGCGAAGCAACTAGCCAAGAAATGCAAGGTGGATGCCTCAACTCCTGAGAATGCACACAGGAGCAAGAAAGCAAGGAAGTAGTTATCTATTGCGCTGGTTGTTTGCCCTTGCCACATTGTAACAGGAGTTTCCCTGAATCGAGTTTTGGACAAGCTTGTCACCTGGTCAAATGGTCTTGTTACTGCGTAGAGGCAATGTGCGGCCTTAAGTGAGGTTAGGGCAATATACAAGAGCGATGCTGCAAATGTATGGCTGATATATTATTAGTTCAATGTAACAATCCGGTACTCGCCACTTTAAACACTTTGTAACCTTAATTGGCATTTGTTTTGATCTTTTTACTATTTTCCTCCACAAACATCTGCTTTCTACTTCCTCCGTCCCAAAGTTTGTATCGTATCTTTCACAAGGTTATAGAAAAAGATTATGAATATTTAAAATCCGGTACTCGCCACTTTAAACACTTTGTAACCTTAATTGCGGTATATGTGGTGGAGTAGATGTCGACGCCCTTAAACTCAAAAAGGAGTCCATGCATGTTCCATAGTTCATCACAGTTTATTGCAGCCAGAAATCCAAATGTGCAGGCAAATGGACATTCCTTGATGGATGGAGCATAATAATATACTACAAGTAGAGTAGAGCGTAGCTGTACAAAGTGGCAGTTGGACATCACAATTCACAAGAGAAGAGAGCTGAGAAGCAGTAGCGTCACTAGACTGAACATAAACACGGTAGAACCGTAGCAGGAGGACACTGATGAGGAGACGAACTGCAAACCGCACTGGGTCAGTTTCAGTCGGATGGTCCAGCAGCCCGGCCTCTCACATCACACCGCAGCGACGGCGGCAGACGAAGTGAGCGCGTGCAGCCTCCAGAACACCTCCCCGGCGGCATCGGTGCTGTTGGCGTCGACGGCGACGGCGCCGACGAGCGCCCGGAGCGCGCCGCACACGACGGTCGGCACGGACGCGCTGGGGATAAGCTGAGGATAAGCTTACGAGTGAGGGGTAAAACGGGAACGAAAGTATGAAAACAAAAAAAATAATAATCAAAATACGGTATAATCCAGTCGCAGGACATTCTGGTGGATAATGGCAAACTGACGAATGTTATTTGCGGAATGACAAAAGTGCGAAGCAAAACAGCAATTTTCTCATCGGGGCCGGGGGCCGCCGTCGAGGGAGCGTGCATGGGACAGCGCTGCTTCCTCCGTTGGGGCCGCGAGATAAGCAGCTTATCCATGGCGCGGCTTCCTCCGTTGGAGCTCAGATGTGGACGCCAGAGCGGGGCGGGGCGGGGCACGCCAGCCGTTGGGGCGAGCAGGGCGGCGCGGTACGGAGCGCGCCAGTCGGGCAGAGCCGTGCGTCGCGATGGGAGGTGGAAGAAGGAGACAAGCCGCTGACAGCTGGGTCCCATATACGTAGCAACTAACGGAGTTAACCGTCCCATTCATCCAAACCTGCTCCATTCCACGTCCCAAACAAAAAACTGAAACGGCTCCGACCCTCAGACCAAACACGAAATTGGTTTATCCCATCAAAAAAATTGAGTTGGATCCATCCCAACAGTCCTAAACCAAACACACAGAAAGAGAACCACCACTTACCGCTCATACAAGGCCCAACCAGCAGCTTCCTCCTCACCTCTGGCAGCTTTAGAAGTGAAGTGGAGGAAGCAGGTGCTTTGCAGAGATCGAGTGACTAGTCCCCACAGGAGAGAGCTCGAATCGAAGAAGGAAGGCAGGAATCGAAGAAGGAAAGGCAGGGGAACGAAGGGAAAGGATCCATCTCCATCGTCTCCATGGGAAACATCATCAGGTGCCTAACGGGAAGAGACCATGACCATGGCCATGGTGATGATGATTACTACCCCTACTACCGTACAGCCTCTAGGTGGGAGGATGAGCCTGCAGCAGCCTCTCGGCCTCCTCAGCAGTCTCTAGGTCCCATCCATGGAGGCGTCAGCGTCACGCCGGCGGCCACCGCCTCCCTGGCCCAGGACCTGCAGCTCAACATCGAATCCGCGCCCATGGTAAACATGCAACCCACTACGCCTGTACCTGCTTTCAGTACATTACTAGTGAATTTTCCAAGTGATATTATGAATGAAATGGATGTCAACATGCACCGTCAAAGCGCCAACCTATGCAAAATTGAGTTTTTTTTAATCTAGGATTATTTTGGTCTGCTAGCTAGGAGGAGAAGGTTTAGTTTCCTGCACTGTGTGATGTGCGCTTGTGTTAAATTTTTTTGGATGCAAACATGACTAGTTTACCTCGCTCTTGCAACTTCTCTGGACTTTTGGCCTTTTCTACTCTTCTTTACAATAAAGACATGAACATAAATACATAATGCTCTACACTGTAAACTTTGCCGTGATACAGTTTGGTTGTTTTGTTTTAAACATAATTAATGTACATGAGCTGCAAATCTCAAGTTGCTAAGACGGGCACTTTTCATGCTACATTTTATTCACTGAGTGTTTTCGGTTGCACGTGCATGACTGCGTAAGTTCTGCAGAGGAGACGTTGTAAATCAAACATTGGATCTTAATTTGCTTTCGCATCTTTGTAGGCCAAGTTTCATATTTCTGATCTCTATTTTCTTTGATGTATATGGCAGCCAATGAATCAATAATATCTACTAATATGCTGCAGCAGTAGGGATATTGTGACTGCTAGAATATTACTGTATGGAAACAGTTGCAAATCTTAAGATTTTGATGGCATGTCATGGCAATTAGATTAATTTCCTTTGCCCCCAATTCCCCCCCTTCTTTTCCTAAAATGAGATTTAATTTGCATAACAAAGGGAAAGACTTGCATATAACAAAGGGAATTTTGTTTTGTCTCTGTCATCTTTTCAGATTCCTGAAGGGCTCAAACGGCATGTCACATCATCCAAGAAAGCACAAATTAAATGGTAGGGAGAGAACTTTTGAAAAGCTTATATATGCGGCTGATGATTTTTCTAATATTTGCACATTTATTCTGTGTACGTACTGATAGCAAATGTGCTTCCATTCCCCTCAGAATTATTCGATACAGTTAGTTTTTACCATAACTTGCTTTGGACTGAAAGGCCATGTTGTTGTTGTCGTCGTCTTTACCATAGCACCAAAAAAAAGAGTTCCAGTACGGAGTTGGATTTTATAAATTGGGGGTCGTTTTCAAATTGACTTAAGTTTCAAGGGAATCACTCAAATGCTTTAATTTTGGCATTTCTTATGACAGGGACCTCTAAACTTATCAAATATAACACAGATGAGCAAAGCTTTTGCTTGCTTAATTCTAACAAAAAGGTACCAACAAACAATGGGCAGAAGAAATACTTTCAGTTCTTAACTAATGTTGTTAAGAGCTGAGAGTCCAAATATACATCAGCTTTGTAAAGACATTAACTTCTTTGAAATGTGCACTAGTTTTATTTGAGCTGCGCACTACCTTGATTTAGTTTTACTTGTGATGTAGGACATCAACAAGGTTTCTAGTAACGTATTTGAACGTTGATTTTTCTAGTTATATGCTAGCAAACTTATTGAAAATATAATATACCATAGAGTAAACTTGATAAGAAATCTAACTGGTATAGTTTTCACTTTTCAAGTGACGTATCCAAATATTGTTGCTTCTGTGGTGACAACCTAACAAAGCTAACAGCACGCATTCTAGTATGTCAAGTAAGAAAGCATATGTGTGTAGCATATAATTAACATCTTTCTTTTCTAATGTATAAGATGGATTCTGAGACAAGCAGAATCAATATAAGTTCTATTTCAAATTGAAAAAGTAAAGGAATTGCATTATATCTCTCTATTTGCACAAAAAACACAGGTACAAGGACATGGCAGAGGCATACAAGGATATGATTATATGAAAACCCCACCAAAAATACAAACTGAAACTGCTCTTACCAGGATCCAGAGAGCAGATTTGGAGGTAGCTATCTATCTGTATAACTAGATTAGACCACTGAAAGCTGGTCGGGGCAGGAACCTTACCAGCGCTTGCTTCTTTAGCATTTCATCATATATATGTTTAACTCATTCTATTGAGAAGCAATTCTTTCCCGACACCTCAAATCGCAAAGTTATTATTCTCACCAATGGCTATAGATGTTCATTTTTTCTGTAATGCTGTTTTCTCCTCAGGATATATTTTCATTTTACAATCTACCGACCGCATCACTCCCTGTACCAGACTCAAACCATCACCCGACACCGCCACCAGAGGGTGTGCAGTTTGTGCTGAATACTTTGCCGGTCAGATAATATATATATATGTTTAACCACTACAAAGAAAGGCTTACTGGCAACACCAAGTTTCTAAACAATGCCTTGAATTAACATTAGCTAATCATTGCCTCATCTCTTGCAACTATTGTCAGGTCCATAACAAGTGCATTGGAGATGGTGATGGCTTTACTGCATATGTTGACACAGCAGACCCAAGGGAGTCCGCAGATGTGCCACCGGAAGTGCATGAGATGGTGATTGCAATAACTCAAGCACGCACTGATAGGGATTATCAGACAGCTAATGCTCTTCAAAGAAGCCTTGACAAAGCTGGATATAAGTACTCTAACTAGCTTGATAATCCTTATATATCATAAATTTATTTAGCATAGTACTTATTTTGTTTCAAATTTCAGTAGAAGTTGGATAAAATACTACTAGAACTGCTATTGTAGATTACCTTCGAATTTTTTATAGATCATAAGCTCATAAAAACTACAGAATTAAATGCAAGACACAGTACCATTCAGGTTTACTGATGGAGCTTAATTCACAAAAAAATACAATAATAGCATATCTAAAAAAATGATTGGAATCATGCACTATGCAGTTTACGCATTAAATGAACTGTTGCAAACCAAAAAGAAAAAAAAGGAAGAAGAGCTATAATATGATGAAAATGCTGGCCAAAGTTACACCATTGTGATCCTACTCGTATACATGGTTTATTTGAAATCACTGGAAGCATGACTTACAACAATTTTACTGAGCAGGGTAATAATCATTTTAGGCGAAGAGATCCTTGCAAGGAAATATAGAATCCGAATGAGGTATATATGTGAAAGGTCCTTGTTGGTTTTGGTAATTGAGTGACAACCTAGGTGGACTAATTGTGTTTATGTGAGATACACATGTGATTAGTCCACAGGTACATGTGTGTGAGCAACATATGCCATGAAGGTGAAAATGGCTTGGAGATGTTGCAAAGCTCGCACATGTGATGATGAAGGAGCTTAAATGCACATGAGACATGACATTGAGTCATGTGATTAAGGTGGAGAAGATCAAGACAAGACTTGGCTTGATGGACCGGTTGCAAGCGTGAAGGGCAAGTCAAAGGCTTTGGAGTGATGGACCGCGTGGCGGTGAAGCTTGAGCAAGACTTGGCGCCGATGGACGATAGCAACGGTGAAGAGCAAGTAGAGTCAAGATCGATGAACCAATATGATCATGTGATGATATGAAGTGGATCATATCATTGTTGATCGTGTTGGTGCATGTGTTGCATCGACATTGAAGGAGATGGAATGGAATGCGCAAGGCAAAGGTATAACCTAGGGCATTTCATTCCACCGGTCATAGGTGTGTAGAGAAGTTTATGACCGGGTTTAGGATAGATGGCCGTACTATCAAGAGGGGCAAACTTGTTTGCATATCGGTCATCTAGTGCTACTCGAGTGATCTAACTTTGCATTGTCGCTAGGATCGAGTGACGTGGCAAGTTGAGTGGCTAACATCCTTTGGAAAATGATTGTGAAAATGCTAACACACATACACATGGTGGTGTACACTTGATGGTGTTGGCACATTTACAAAGGAGGTGGTGTTTGCAGGGGTGAGATAGGTTTGGGTGTTTACAAAGGATTCGGCGCTTTCGGAAAAATGGAATGCCTGTTTTCTATTACGCCGGATGTAAATTCTTGGTGGTTAGCACATTGGAGCAAAGGTGAAGAAGTTAGAAGTGAAAACGGGTTGATCGCGAAGATGCTGGCGTCGGTCAACTGACCGGACGCTAGATCTGAATGCACCGGACGCTGGCAGGCTGCGTCCGGTCAGGCTGACGTACGATGACGCAGAAGCTGGAGTGTGACCGGACGCGTCCGGTCGAGGTCGGTACCTTACTGGAAACAACCGGACACTGGGGTTCAGCGTCCGGTCAGTTGAAAGCTGCTGCGTCCGGTCAGGTCAAGTGACCGTTGGAATCGGGACACATGGCCGTCTGTGGGCGACCGGACGCTGAGGTCCAGCGTTCGGTCAACACGACCGGAGCGTCCGGTCGGCCCAACCGTTGCCCAGTGAAGGGGTAACGGCTAGTTTAGCCCTTGGGGCTATAAATAGAAGTGGCCCTCGGCCATGGCTGGTGTTGAGCACCTCAAGGGACTTAGTGTCCATGCTTGTGAGTGCTTGGGAGCCCTCCATCACACATATACTTGATAGTGATCATTCGATTGTGTGAGTGAGCGATTCTAGTATGATTGCATCGTGAGGTTGCATCGAGTGGCACTAGGTGATCGAGTTGCAAGCCGATGGTGCTTGTTACTCTTGGAGGTTGCCACCTCCTAGATGGCTTGGTGGTAGTCTCCGTTGAAGCGCGTAAGAAGCTTGTGCGGCGCTCCGGAGAAGTGCTTGTGAGGGGCATTGTGCTCGCCCCGTGGGAGCCGCGAAGAGCAACTCTAGTAAAGCGTGTCATTGAGCTACCCTCACTCAAGGGGTAGGTTCTTGCGGCGCCCGACGTGCGGGCTTAGCGGGTGATGCTAATTAGCCGCCGAACCACCAAGTGAGTGGTCGACACAACGGGGACTAGCGTGTTGGCAAACACGTGAACCTCGGAAGAAAAATCATCGTGTCAACCTTGTTCTTCCCGTTGGTTTGCATCCCCATTACACAAGCTTGCCATTACTTTTATACATATTAAACTTGTGTAGTTGCTCTTGTAATTAGATAGCTTGTGTAGCTTGCTAATTACCTTCTTGCTTGTGTAGCATAGAAGTAGCTCCCTTGCGTGGCTAATTTGGTTTTAGTAACCTTGTTAGTCACATTGCTTAGTTTGTGTAGCTAAGTATTTGCGCTCTCTAATTAGACATTGGTTGCCTTGTTATTGAGCATTGCTAGTGAGCTTAGTTAGCTTTGTTCTTTTGCTTACTAGCGTGTGTAGGAGCTCCCTTGTTGCTTAAAGTACTAGTCGCATAGGTTTGTGTGACCTTGCTTCTAGAATTGGTTAGGAGAGCTCTAACTAGCCCGGCACCTTTGTTGCATAATTGTTATCTTTGCAAGGTGCTAGTGAACATATATAGTGGGGTATAGTCTTGGCTAGACCGATAGTTTTAATTCCGCATTTGTATCGGTTAGCCGACATAATTAATTTTAGAAAAGACTATTCACCCCCCTCTAGTCCGCCATCTCGACCCTTCAATATGTTGCTCTAAAAAATGCACCTACATCTAATAATAACTGGAAGTACTGTTCTGAGTTCATATCCATGAGTTATAGGGGCATTGATGCACCGGAGCTTAAGATGCCGTATGGAAAGGAAGCAAGGAAAGAATTAATGAAGCTCATTGGTGGGAAAAGTGTCACAAATTATGTTTATGAGCAAGACCAATTTGGACGCTACGTGGGTGACCTCTATTGTGATAACATGTTTATTCAGGTACAACAGAAACTTCTTTTTCTTAAAAAAACTATTTAGTAGCTCATGTCTTCTGATTGATTTTACTGCTTTGGTTATTAATTAGTATTATTGTGTCTCTGAGTCATGTATTATTAATTAGTATTATTAATTAGCTCATGTCTCTGATTGATTTCCCCATACCTAAATGCATTTGTGGGTTTAAAGGCACTCTGAGGAACCTAGAGTATTCTTTTCTATCTGAATATCCTTGAGCCACGCTTATCAAATTTTCTGGGAACATGGGTCGAACAATAGCTAAACAAGGGCTATACGATATCATGCATGATCATCCAAACTGAGAACTATATCTAGATACGATGGCTTACAGGACATATGGTTATGCCGATAGAAGTTTTTCACTTACATTTTGAATTTTTTACTTTGCAGTGGCAGAAAGAGGCAAAATCTACAGGCCTAGGACTCTGGGCATCAAAGAAGCCCCCTCAGAAGCCATGGGATTGGAGAAGAAACAAGCGACATGCAAGACACAGTGCCATTCAGGTTTACTGATGGAGCTTTCGAGCTCTCAGGGATCTGACAGCCACGTAGTTTGGTACTGAGGTTCTTAAGTAGCTTGCTGCAAATGAATGTGTATCAGTAACCAAAAGCCAAAATGTACAGTTGATGTTTGTAGAAAGGGAAAACACCTTATTGGAGGTTCTCTCTTCTGCAATGATAATGTACCGATGACTTGTAGTCCACAAGAACCAAGTGGTGAATTTGTAACAAGAATGATGAACTAATTCATGCCATTACAACCAACCCTATAGAAACCAAATGTCTGAAATACCAGCATCTGAAAGCAACACACATTGTAGAAACTTGACATGTGAAATGGCATCGGTTTTGGAGTAAAAGAATATAAAACAGGCAATATAGTTTTAAAAAATCGCAGTTCAATGGGTGGCAACACCCTTGAGAAATAAAATGTATTTAATATAAAACCATTTACGATGCCTAAGCCCTTTATTCACAATCTGACACAAACAGAGAGGGGAAAGCATAAAATTAAGCAGTATCTTGGCCATTTTAATTTCTGAAGTAGATTACAAATAAAATACAAGAGCAGAAATCAGAAAACTATCAATTCCTTTCAACGAAATGAATGGAAAGGGAACTACATACCAATCTGCCATGCATTGTGCTAGTAACTATGCTCCAGTCCCAGCTCTAGCTGACTACAGTTTTACATCAGATGAAAATGTAGATGCTCCAACTCTAGATACTGTCCAATATTGCAAAAAGAAACCATCCGTATACTACCAATAGTCATTGCAAGAGCAATAGCCATCTCTAAAGCAATGAAATCGATTGTTATCTCGAACAATAATTTCGCGACAGGTTATCCTCGATATGAGCTTGATGGCAGTGTGGCAGTCACTGCAAACTCGGAGGTTTTTGGTGACCCTAATGGTCTATCCTGGTTCAGTAGTAAGGAGGCTGAATGCAATGGCAATTTTCTCACTGTGATGCACAAGCGTGTGTTCCTTCTCCTCATTTTCAATGTCAAACATCACCACCTCAGTAGTTGGTTTATAACCCATGGCCTTCATTTCCATGCCTAATTGATCGAGCTTTGCATAGATTTTATCTGAGAGGGGATGTGATTTGTCTCCAACATGGAACTCGTGGACCTTACCATCAAGTTCAACCCAGCTAGATGCAGGGACCTTCTCAACCCCCTTTGCCTTCATTTCCAACCTGAGCTTTGCAGCATCTTCCACTGTTAGAGTATATGTTAGAAAGCATGACATAATTTCCAGAATTCCATGGCTCCAATCGAATGAGCTGCTTCAACACATGTTCAGCAAGGTCAGCGTTCCGATGGATCTTGCAACAACCAAGGAGTGCTCCCCATACAACAGCATTTGCCTCCATTGGCATGTCTTCAATTAACTGATGAGCCTCCTCCAGCAACCCCGCACGACTGAGCAGGTCAACCATACAACCATAATGCTCAATCTTAGGGCTTATGTGGTACAACTGACTTATGTTACGAAAATAGCGCTGCCCATCTTTTACAAGGCCACTATGTGTACAGCTGCAGAGCAATCCCATGAAGGTATTATCATTCAGTGTCATGCCTGACTTTTTCATCTGGCCAACAAGCGCAAAGGCAATCTTCTCGTGGCCAGTCATGGCGAGCCCCAAGATCATTGCATTCCAAACAATGATATCTCTCTTCCTCATCTGCTGGAATACCATCCATGCCTCACCTGTGTTCCCGCACTTGGCATACATATCAATCAGTGCAGTACCCAGGACAGGGTTGTCAAGAACCTCATCCCAGTGCAGCATCCCAACTACTTTCCGTCCCAAATCCAATGCACCTAACCTTGTGCATGCTGAGAGCGCCCCAGCACTGTATAACAATCTGGTCTTATTCCCTCCACCTGCATTGCGAAGAACAGTTCCAGAGCCTCCTGGGGATGCCTATTGGAGGCGTATCCCCCAACCATTGCGGCCCAAACCACCACATCCTTGCTCTTCATCTTGTCAAACACTTCCCTAGCCTTGTCCATTTCCCCACACTTTTGACATACAAGTCCAACGCTGCAGTTGCCACAAACACGTTCCCAGAAATCCCCTCTGTCAGCATCGCCAGGGGAGCGGAACCTGATCCAGCCACCAGCCAGGCGGACAACGTGGGACCTGAACGCGTCGCGGGCTCCTCGAACCAGAGCGTACCAGAACCAAGGAGAAGCGACCGAGCCCGGCGCGCCAATGTGCGATTCGGTGGACACGAGTGGGCATGAATCCTAGGCTAGACGGTCTGTGTGATTCACGCCGAGGCCAAGGCCCTGTATACATACCGATAGAGAGACAAAGGACAGGGGATAGACATATCAGAACCAAAAACAATACTAAGCTTCCTTCTCCAGTTATGTGACGAGTTTCTCCTCTGCTCCCTTTCTTCTTCCCCAATCCTTCCCCTCGGATGCTAACACCCTCCTGCTCTGCCACCCTCCACACAGCCTCCCCATTCACCAAATCAGCTACTCGAGCGCACGCGGTTAGGACCCGCACTGCCGTGAAGCTGTCAGGGCGCATGCCACTCGCGAACGCCCTCCTTGCAACTCCGACGGCTTCCTGAGCGCGCCCCGCGTCCATGTACGCGGTGATGAGCGCGGTCCAGGAGACGGTGCTGGGGTGGGGCATTTCGTCGAACGCCTTCTGGGCGTCGAGCAAACGGCCGCATTTCGCGTACAGGTTGAGGAGGGAGGTGAGGACGTGGGGGTTGGAGTGGGACGGGAGCTTGAGGGAGCGGGCATGGAGTTGCACGCCGGCAGAGAGCGGGTCGGGGAGCCAGGAGGCGGCCTTGATCGCGAGGGCAGTGGCGGAGGCAGGATTTATACTCAGGGGGCCGGCCGTCAGGAATTATACTTAGGGGGGCCGGCTCGGTCTTTTTCATTGCGATAATTTTATTATCTGGTTGTGTTTTGTATAATTATATTATTTAGAAGATATTAATAGGTATATATAACAAGAATTTTATATAATATTTCTCTTAATATAAATAAAAAATATTAAATCATACTACTAATTTTTTTTTTGTGAAACATTAGGGGGGGCCATGGCCCCTGCCAGCCCCCCCCCCCCCTTGGCTCCGCCAGTGCATGAGGGGAAGGGGTGAGGTGGGAGGGGTTGGGAAGGAGGGAGTGGAGGCGGAGGGCGTGGAGGTGCAGGCCGCAGGAAGAAACAGAGCGGAGAAGGAGTTGCGATAGGTCGGTGAGGAGGTCCAGGCGGAGGAGGCGGCCGTGGATGAGCTTGACGGTGAGCGGTGGGAGGTGGCTGCTGGGGCTGACGCCTGTGAGGAGGACACGGCAGATGGCCTCGTCGGCGGCGGTGGCCGACATGAAAGCGCCAAACGAAACCATTTTTTTCGTTAGAGCATCTCCAGGTGCCGCCGTGGCTGTTGCCGTTGCGGCCGTCGAGGAGGCGACCGAGGCCCGCTGGCGCCTTGTTGTCCTGCTGGCGCTCTTCCTCGTCCGCCTCGAGGAGTCGACGGTAGTGGGGATTGGGGAGTCGAAAAGGAGGACGGCGGATCTCGCCAGGGAGGCGAGGTCGGCGTCGGACCTCGCGGCGTAGCGGGAGGGCCGGCGAGAGGGCACGCGGCGATGCGGCGGCCGAGAGTGGAGAGGGAGAGGGAGACAGAGCCGGCTAGGCGGGACGAGATGGCTTGCGACGTGGATCTATAATAATAAAAAAAAAATCTCAAATTCTTCACGAAATAAATCTTAGTGGTCCACTTATTTAAACTTTTTTTTTCAAAAGCCAACAATAAGAGCACGCCAGATATATACATCAATAGAGAAAAAAACGTACAAATCTATAAAAAGAAAATCTGATTTTTTTAGCAAAAACAAATAAAAAAAATATGATACCCACACAAAGAAGGTGACAGCAAAACAACCAGTAGGTTCATTTGTCCGAATGGCCAGAATCTCACGTCCAATTCTGTGAGGCCCGAGAAAAATCAAATTGGCCAAATAATTTTGGCTCAGTTTAAATTTCCAGCCCAGTATAGAGTACAAAAGCCCAATGATATCTTCCCCAGTATAAAAATGCGAAGCCCATTCTAGAAACCCTAGTTTTTTTATTTTTTATTTTTTCCTTTCCTTTCTCACCTAGCGGTGACTACGCAAGCGAACACAAGATCAGGCTCTCGGTCGCTCCTCCCCATTGCCATTCTTTCCCGTTGCCCTCCACCATCTCTTCCTCAAATCCAACATTTTAGACTTGGCTACAATCCCTGTCCATGGTGTTTCAAATGCTGTCAAATGGACGGTGGCCGTGTGCACAGTGGGGTCGGCAGTAGCGGCCGTGGTTCGACGATGGTTTTTGACAGGTCAACTTGTTGAATCCTGGCCCCAAATTTTCGAATTTCATCCAATTTGGTAGCGCCTAAAATTTTTTAGTTTTGAATCCCGAAACCTTGCAACCACCATAACAAATACATGGCGCACGAAAAGCTTTGTAGCTAGTGAAGGACGAACATTTGATTTCGCAGCGAATCCTTTAGGGAGGGGAACAACATCTACCGATGCCACAAACATCGGATATAATGGAGAACCAAGGTACAAAGACATCACCATTCCTAGGCAGTGCCTTCACCCGAAGGTCCCCTTCACCCAAGACCCAAACCCTACCATGATGTGGATCATCACAGCTACACTGAACTTGCCATCGCCATGCGAGATAAGTCGTTGAGGTGGCAACGATTGCAAAAAGTAACCATCAATAGGATACCGTTGTGGCACCGATGAGGTCCCAGGCATGAGTGACCTACTGCTGCTATGCCGACCCGCAAGGACCGCCTCCATTATGCATGTCACCAACAACCATGCAAAACCACATCTTGCTCTTGCACCATGCCAGGAGTGTTGTCAACACCTACACATCGGCGTCTTTCAAGCTTCTAGTGAAAAGCCACTATAGCATCCCCGCACAAGCTGCCATCAACAATGAAGCACCTTCCGCTGGTTATCACAGCGGTTGCAAGCCAGCTACAGACATGTGTGGCACATCGCAGCAGTGCCGGTTGACATGGACTACAGCCAACAACCCAACGGTCACCATCCCAAAGTAGATCACCTAGGAGGAAACCCGCAACGTTGCATTAACCGCCACCATGCTCCAAGGTGGTAGTAGCAATGTATCCACTTAGCCACACCAACTGTAGGAGACAGCACGGCCACACCAAGCTCACCAACGCTAAGCAAGCAGTATCAGCCGTCGTGGCCACGTCCATGAGAAGCCGCCGCCAACCCGCTGTCATTGCCACACTAGCTGTAGCACTATCTACACAGCACAGCACTGTCCACTGTAGGCTAGTTGTCGAGGACCGCTGCCAGTCTAGCCATCGCCGACCACCATGAGATGCTCCAAGATGAAATGGAGCGTCCCAGCCTAGCAGCTTCGCAGACATCCTCACCCGCGCACTACTGAATGCTATGCCACCTTTGAACGCCATGGCTGGCCCCGGTGGCACGCCAACACACCAGCATCGAGGGGAACCCACCCTACCATCGTCTTCAAGCCATAACGTCGTTGGACCACAAGTCACGTTGTAGCACGTGTCCAAAACCACGCTGCAGGGTTGCACGCCTACAACACGGTGCGACCATGGTGAGCCAAATCCCCGCTGTCCACAACACGTAGGTGCCACCCTCAAGCAAATCCGGGCTGAGTAGCTCAGGATCCAAAGGCTGGCGCCACCTCTGAGCAAAGCTGGCCCAACCCCAAGCAAGTCAGGCTAATCCGACAAGGGACGCACGGGGGGGGCAACCTAATCCAGTCGTTGTCGCGCCGAAATAGCCGATGACGACGCAAGCACGAGTCATCGGACGTTGGCGACAAACACCAGGGAGAAAAAGGCTCGTGGGCCGCCACTGTGACACCCTAAAAATTGCTCTTTTTGAAATAGGGTTAAAAATATTTAATTTGGTATTTTTGTGCTCATAAAAACATACGAAATAATTTTTTTATTAAATTAAAATTCATTATAGGGTGTAGCAACATTGTTGTGCATACATGCTAGTGCATTCGATTTATTGAGGTGGGTGGTTTTGACCAAAAATTCAAAATTGAATTCAAATGTTTTTGAAATAGTTTTGAAATAAAAGGAAAAAATAGAAAACCTCTCCCTCTCTATTTTAGCCCACTCGGCCCGCTTCTCCCCGCAGCCTTCTCCTTTCCTTGGCCAGGCCCGCTCTCACCTCCTCCTTCTCCGCTTGGGCCAGAGCGCCGCGGGCCCAGCTCCTTCCCCGTCGTCTCCCGCGGCCCAGCACTGCTCTCCCTCTCCCTGCCCCGCTAGACCGCAGGCCTAAGCCGCGCCACCGGCCCACGCGCCGTTTCCCTCTTCTCTCTCTTCTCACTCTCTGTCGTTGACCAACCGGGCCTACTGGTCAGGCGTCATTGTCTTCCCCGTGCGAGACCGAGCCGGACTCTCCGCCGCCGTCGAGTCCGTGTCCACCACCGCCACGCCTCCTCCCTTGTCGTGCCACCCAAGCCACTCGCCCCCATAAATAGTAGCCACCGACCGAGCCGCCTCTCCCCATCCCATTCTAAGCCGCAGCCGCCTCACAGAGACGCCGCGCCACATAAACCCTAGCGTCGCCGCCATCACCGCCCGCTTCGCCGTGCACCGCGCCACCCTCCGTCGTTCTGCACCACGGTAAGCTACCTAGCCATGGTCTCTGTTCCCTCCTCTATCTCCCGGTGCCCGCAGTTCATCCAATAGTGGCCCGTAGGCCCTTCTCCAAGAGCTCCGGCGAGCTCGCTTGTTCCCGGCCATGGCGCCACCGCGCTCGGGCCTGTTTCGGTCGGCCGGCCACGGCATCCCCCTCCTGATCTATTTTGGGCCGTCCCATCTTGATTCAGCAGCCGATATCACGCGATACCGATTCAGCCGGCCGTTTTCAAAAGAGCCCCCGCAAGATTCTATGTTTTAACCCGCGGTCCAAAAAGTATTCCCCAGAATACGTTTTCTGTTTTCGAAAACGTATTTTCCTTCGGATTAGTTACAGAATATGTTTTCTCTTTCGGAAAGCGTAAATTTCCTCTGTTAGATTCAAAATACATTTTCTTCTTCTGAAAACGTAGTTTCTCCGGTTAGACTAAAATACGCTTTCATCTATTTACAGTTTTGCCACTAGTTTTTCTTTAGGCCATAACTTATTCGTTTTAACTCCGATTTGATTCGTTCAAGTTGCGTTAGATTCGTAATTGCGTAATCTACATGTTTATATTACTATTAAATATATTTTTTACTTTTAAAATTCGAGGTTAAAATTTAATCTATTATTTTATTAAAGGAAATCTTGTTAAATTCATAACTTTTTCATTATAGCTCCGATTAGAGTGCTTTTCGCGTCTGTGTGTTCGTAGTAACGTGTAGAACGTGTTTAAAACCTTTGCACTTGTTGTTTCATATGTTTGGTGTATTGTTTTGATTTAGTTCTATTGTTTGTTTCGTGTATGATTGCATGGATGCTTGTGTGGTGTTCTATGATCATGTCCAGTCGGTGAGAAGTACGTTGGTGACATAGAAGAAGTTGGTAATCCAGAAGAAGTCCTTTGGAGGTTACAATTCAGTAGAAGAAGATTAGAGTTTTAAGGCAAGTATTGCATGGGATCTTTCTTGTTGTCCTATTCACTTTAATAATTTAATTCATATTGCATGTGTCTACCTTGACAACCGTAATAATTTTCATAGCTATTTGATATCTTTGAAAGGTTCTAATATGGCTAGAGGGGGTGAATAGTCTATTTAAAAATCTACAAACCAACTAGAGCAATTTGATTAGTATGACAAATAGCGAAAAGCAAACTTGCTCTAGCTCTACAAGGGCTGCAAGCCACCTATCCAACAATTCTAGTTACTATGATCACTAAACACACAATTTACTAAGTTACTACTCACTAAGAGCTCTCACACTTGCTACACTTAAGAGCTCCACTAGATGAACTTAAGGTACAAAGCAAGCTCTCAATTCTAGCTACACTAAAGAGCTTGCTACAACTAATTTACGGGAATATAAATAAGTAAGTAAGGTGATTATACCGCCGCGTAGAGGAGTAAACCAATCTCAAAATGAATACTAATTCAATCACCGGAAGAATACCAAAGGGCAAGAGACAACCAATTTTTCTCCCGAGGTTCATGTGCTTGCCAGCACGCTAGTCCCATTGTGTCGACCAACACTTGGTGGTTTAGCGGCTAAGAGGTGTTGCACGAACCTCGTCCACACAATTGGACACCACAAGAACCTACCCACAAGTGAGGTAACTCAATGACACGAGCAATCCATTATAGTTATCTTTCGGCGCTCTGTCAGGGAAGGCACAATACCCCCTCACAATCACCACGATCGGAGCCAGAGACAATCACCAACCTCCGCTCGACGATCCTCGCTGCTCCAAGCCGTCTAGGTGGCGGCAACCACCAAGAGTAACAAGTGAATCCCGTAGCGAAACACGAACACCAAGTGCCTCTAGATGCAATCACTCAAGCAATGCACTTAGATTCTCTCCCAATCTCACAAAGATGATGAATCAATGATAGAGATGAGTGGGAGGGCTTTGACTAAGCTCAC
Organism: Miscanthus floridulus; assembly: GCF_019320115.1. NCBI lineage: Eukaryota > Viridiplantae > Streptophyta > Magnoliopsida > Poales > Poaceae > Miscanthus > Miscanthus floridulus. Next base: position 5,709,003 of record NC_089593.1, on the reverse strand, counting down.
AAGGTTGCTATCTCAATATAAATGGCCAAAGAGAGTGAGCTAGAGCCAGCAATGGGGCTTAAATAGAGAGCCCCCACGAATAGAGCCGTTGCCTCTCTATTCACTGAAAAATCTGGGTGACCGGACGCGCTGGTCGAATTGACCGGGCGCAGGACCCTAGTGTCCGGTCCTCAGATATTCACCACATGTCCCCTGCTTCAAATGCTGATCGCCCGATCTCAACGGTCATCAGTGTACTTAAGTTATGATCGGACACACCGCAGTGTAGGACCGGACACACAGTCGCCTAGCGTCCAGTCACTTCCAGTAAGGTTTCAGACACGACCGGACGCGTCCGGTGGCTCATGACCGGACCCATGCCAGTGTCCAGTCAACACAGTCTCTCTCTCTTGCTTGCGTCAGCGTAAGTCACTAGGTGACCAGACGCACACCCTACGCATCCGGTCCCTTTTTCACTTCAGCGTCTAATCAAGGAACCGAGAGTGGCCTTTACTGCGCGCCACTGACCGGACGCATGGTCAGAGTCCGGTCACTGCGTGACCAGCGTCCGGTCACTGTTTCTCAGTGACTATCACCTCCTTTATTACACTAACTTCTCCACCCTTGCTCAAATGTGCCAACCACCAAGTGTATCACCTTGTGCACGTGTGCTAGCATATTTTCACAAACATTTTCAAGGGTGTTAGCTTTCCACCAGATCCTAAATGCATATGCAATGAGTTAGAGCAGCTAGTGGCACTTTGATAACCGCATTTCGATACGAGTTTCACCCCTCTTAATAGTACGGCTATCGATCTTAAGTGTGATCACACTCTCTAAGTGTCTCGATCACTAAACCGAAAAGCTCCTATCAATTTCACCTTTGCCTTGAGCTTTTTATTTTTCTTTCTTCTATTCCAAGTCCAAGCATTTGATCATCACCATGCCATCACCGTCATCAACGTGTCATGATCTTCATTTGCTTAAACACTTGGAGTAGTGCTACCTATCTCATAATCACTTTGATAAACTAGGTTAGCACTTAGGGTTTCATCAATTCACCAAAACCAAACTAGAGCTTTCAATCTCCCCTATTTTGGTAATTGATGACAACCCTTTCACAAAGATATGAATTAAAATTTAATGAAATCCATGTTACTTGCCGAAGCATATTTACCATGTGTAAAAGAATATGGACAAGTTTCATGAACCCCAAATGATAGCAATTGCCCCCCCCTATATATGTGCTAAGAGTTTGGATTGTAGCTTGCACATATGCTTAGATAGGAAATATAGGAGACAATGTCTACCAAATGATGCTAAGGTATAAGAGATGGACCTTTGAAGCGTGATACCAATCAGAGTGCACCAATATACCATCCTTTGCACCATTAGTAACTAGACATACACAAAAACTAGAATACCTCATGAGATCAACATTAGAAGCAAGGGTCTAGTTTCCATAAAGTGAACATAAGTCTAGTTACTTAACCTATGCATGCTAGTTTTTTATTTCATCATTCAAACCTATAACTAGCATACACCACACAAGCATGGATATTGAAATTTAAAACTTGTGCTATGCAAGTAAATATATGAAATGCACATTCAAATGCAACATACAAGTTTATGAGCTTGCTCCCCCTACTTGTGTACAATTTTGATTGATCCCCTTACAATGTCATTTCATTTGTTTGCTCCCCCTATCTTACTATCTTTGTGAATTTCTCTCCCCTTTGTCAATAATTAGCTCAAAAAGCGAGCTCAAATTTTAGATAGGTTGGGGTGAAATCATGTGCAATGAGGATCATTTTCCCAATTTGGTTCAATCTAGATAACTTGCAAAAGATATTTAACTCGGTTTGATCCAAGGGCAAGCTTCTTCACACCTCCAAAAGAGGGTTATCATGCATCATGTTGAGTTAAACACTTATAGCTCATTTTCTAGATTAAGCACTAGGTTTACAAACCCACAAACATGTCATATGCTACCACTAGATCATTTCAAGCATACAAGTAATAGTGGTACCATACAAGCATCAAATTCATTTAATTTTCATGAATGAGCCTAGAACATGATAGGAATGACTAGATGCACTAAACAAATCCTTAGCAATGGATGAATGACATGTCAATCAACTATACCTTGCTTTGCTCGAAGGAGAGGCATGTCATATAATGGGGGGTGCATCAACACATATTTGAGAAATCCAATATGTTCAACTCATTCCTTAGCTTGCAAAATTTTTTCTCATCTAATGGCTTGGTGAACATATCGGCAAGTTGATCTTCGGTGCCCACACTCTCAATGCAAATGTCCTCTTTTTATTGGTGATCTCTTATGAAATGGTGGCAGACATCAATATGCTTTGTTCTTGCATGTTGAACCGGATTGTTGGTTAACTTAATTGCACTCTCATTGTCACATAGCAACGGCACTTGCTTGAATTTGATTCCAAAGTCACTCAAAGTAGCCTTCATCCAAAGTAATTGAGCACAACAACTACCGGCCAAAATATACTCCACTTCGGCGGTTGAAAGTGGTACACTTTTTTGCTTCTTTGATGATCAAGACACAAGTGATCTTCCCAATAGTTTACATGTGCCCGATGTGCTCTTTCTCTCAACTTTGCATCCCGCATAATCGGAGTCCAAATATCCAATCAACTCAAATCTTACTCCTTTAGGATACCACAATCTAATATTTTGTGTATACTTCAAGTACCTCAATATTCTCTTTATAGCCTTCAAATGACTTTCTCTTGGTGATGCTTGAAATCTTGCACACATGCATACACTAAATATGACATCCGGCCTTGATGCGGTCACATAGAGTAGGCTTTCAATCATAGACCGATACAATTTTTGATCCACCATATTGCCACTTGCATCACTATTCAAGTTTTCATTTGTTCCTATTGGTGTACTAATGGCTTTGCTATCACTCATGCCAAACTTATTGAGCATGTCTTTTATGTACTTGCCTTGACTCACAAATGTACCATTCTTCAATTGCTTGATTTGAAGACCAAGGAAGTAACTTAACTCTCCAATCATGGACATCTTAAACTCACTTGCCATCATCTTGCCAAACTTCTCACAAAAATCTTGATTTGTTGACCCAAATATGATATCATCAACATAGATTTGCAATACAAACAAGTTATTTCTAAGCTTCTTGGTGAAGAGAGTGGTGTCAACCTTTCCTATCTTAAATCTCTTAGAGAGTAGGAAATCCCTCAATCTCTCATACCATGCCCTTGGTGATTGTTTCAATCCATACAAAGCCTTTCTCAACTTGTACACATGGTTGGGCTTCTCATCATCTTTAAAATCGGGAGGTTTCTCAACATATACTTCTTCATTTATGTAACCATTGAGAAATGCAATCTTGACATCCATTTGATAGAGTTTGATGTTATGGGTACAAGCATAGGCTAACAAGATTCTAATTGCTTCTAATCTAGCAACCGGGGCATATGTTTCTCCAAAGTCAAGACCTTCAATTTGAGTGTAACCTTGAGCCACTAATCTTGCTTTGTTTCTTATTACTATTCTATCTTGATCTTGCTTGTTCCGAAAGACTCACTTGGTTCCAATTACATTATGATCCATAGGTCTCTCAACTAACTCTCATACTTAATTTCTCTTGAAGTTGTTTAGCTCTTCATGCATAATATTGACCCAATCAATATCCTTCAAAGCTTCATCTATCTTCTTAGGTTCAACGGATGATACGAATGAGAAATGTTCACAAAATGATGCCAATTTAGATCTTGTTTGTACACCTCTAGAAATATCACCAATTATAGAGTCCAAAGGATGATCTCTTGCAACATTGGTTGGTTGGAGCACTTGCACTTGATTGCTTGCATTTGATTAATCATTTGGTTGAGATGATGAACTAGCCACTTGTTGTTGATCTTGCACTTTGTCAACACTAGCACTTGCTTGACTTTGATCTTGAGAACCATTATCTTGTACATTTGAGTTAGAGAGCATTTGATTCTTGTCATCTTCAACATCAATCACCTCTCTAGGTCTTATATCACCAATGTCCATGTTCTTCATTGTATTGATTAATTGAGTGCCTCTTACATCATCTAGATTCTCATCTTCCTCTTGGGAGCCATTTGTTTCATTAAATTCTACATCATGAACCTCCTCAAGAGTACCACTAGCCAAATTCCAAACTCTATATGCCTTGCTAGTAGTGGAGTAACCAAGCAAGAAACCTTCATGACATTTCTTTTCAAACTTGCTCAATCTAGTGCCTTTCTTCAATATGTAGTATTTACAACCAAAAACCTGAAAGTTTGCTATGTTGAGCTTTCTTCCATTTAATAGCTCATAAGATGTCTTTTCCATCATGGGGTGACAATAGAGTCGGTTGCTATAATAGCAAGCCGTGTTGATTGCTTCGGCTCAAAATGAATGACTCACATTGTACTCACTCAACATTGATCTTGCCATATCAATGAGTGTTCTATTCTTCTTCTCAACAAGGCCATTTGATTGTGGAGTGTACTTGGTCGAAAATTGATGCCTAATTCCAAACTAATCACACAAATCATCCACTCTTGTGTTCTTGAACTCACTTCCATTGTCACTTCTCACTTTCATGATGATTGTTTCAAACTCATTATGAATTCTCTTGATGAATGTCTTGAAGGTTGCAAACACATCACTCTTGTTAACAAGAAAGAACACCCATGTGTATCTAGTGAAATCATCCATAATCACAAATCCATATTTGTTTCCACCAATGCTAGTGTATATGGTTGGTCCAAACAAGTCTATGTGCACCAACTCAAATGCCTTAGATGTGCGCATCATGCTCTTCTTAGGATGTGTGTTACCGACTTACTTTCCGGCTTGACATGCACTACATAGCTTATCCTTCTCAAATGTGACATCTTTCAAGCCTCTAAGTCATGCTTGATCAACTTGTTCAATTGTTTCATTCCAACATGACCAAGCCTTCTATGCCATAACCAACCCATGCTAGACTTAGTGAGCAAACATGTTAACAATTAAGCTTCTCTAGCATTGAAATCAACCAAGTATAGATTCTTATATCTAAATCCTTTGAATATCAAGTTAGAGCCATCTACACTTATGATATCTACATCATCCACACTAAATATGCACTTGAAACCAAGATCACACAATTGAGCTACCAATAATAGATTAAAGTTCAAGCTCTCTACTAGTAGCGCATTGGAAATACTCAAGTCATTAGATATTGCAATCTTACCAAGACCTTTGACCTTGCATTTGCCATTGTCACCAAATGTGATACTATCAATCCCATTACTCTGTTATCATTGATTGAATTGAACATTCTTGGATCACCGGTCATGTGTTGTGTGCACCCACTATCAAGCATCCAATGCCTTCCTCTGGCTCTATAATTGACCTACAAAAGAAGATCAATTCCTTTTAGGTACTCAAACTTGCTTGGGTCCTTGAAGGTTAGTTACCAAGATCATTGGTACCCAAATGACCTTCTTCTTTGGGCCCACAATTGGTGTACCAATAAACTTAGCCTTCACACCATTGGCACCCTTAGCAAGCATGTAACAGGAATCAAATATAATTGAGGATACTTTTAGTATGGATAATTGAGCAAGCCACCTATCCAACAATTCTAGATGCTTTTTAGCAACATAGAACAAGGGCGCTAGAGCATTGGGCTATTTTTTAGTGCTCTAGATTCCTCTTCCTAAGGACTTATCTGTAAGTGATCATCCGGGACTTATAGTACAGCTGTGAGGGCTACATGGTTCTGGCTTTAGCTCAGTATGAGAATCTTTTCTAGCTTGTTAGTGGTTACCTTTATGACGTGAGAATGGCTTGCCGAATCGGGTATAGGACAGCCTCTACTCTTATGTGTATAGGCTACGTGTCATTGTGCCATTCGATAGGAGGATTCCTATATCTATTTGCCGAGTGAATCTAGCGGCCCTAACTTGTTAGACGAACCTTTGAAAGGCTTAATAGTGAACCCTGCCGACCTTCCTTGGTAGTGGGTTAAGAGGCTGATCACCTCGAGAGAAAGGGTAAATCATGACTTATAGTGAAAGTGTACAACCTCTACAGAGTGTAAAACTGATATATCAGCCATACTCACGGTCACGAGCGGCCTTAGAACCCTTACGGAATAGATAATGAACATTGATGATACTGATGATAAAGATGCTCACTAATGATTACTGTTTATGCTATTCATTATTCATGTTTACCTGATCATGTGTTAGCATGGGCTTGTGATAAACTTGTTGCTACTCAAATGCTAAAAGATGACTCACTAAAAGCTAATGCAGTTAAATCAGTGTCTGCCTTTTGAGCCTCATGAACCCCATGTTATATTTGTTGAGTACAACATGTACTTACACTTGTTTTACTTTTCAATTATTTGGATAAAAATCCCGGATGGGTACCAGATTGCTAGAGTTTGGAGGAATTAGGCTTGTGATCAACCAGTCAGTTGTCCCTGTGGAATTGGAGTCTTCACCTAAAGATCGGAGTTGTCTTTCCGCTGTCTACTATATAAGGTTGTATTCTTTATACTAATATGTTATATATTAAGCATTGTCTTTCGGTATTACCCTTATTTGTAGCTATATGTGAAATTTGACTTTCTGGGCTCACATATGGTGCGTATCTGGTTTTGTTCTTAAAACAGGGTGCTACAACCGCCATCCCCGCTGTCGCATGCACCTTCAGTTGCCAACTCCCCTCTGGGATGTAAAATATGTCTTCTCGCCGTCCCCATAGTGTATGATACAAATGTATGCATTTCGAGTAGGGTCCTATTCTATGGTTACGATTCTACCATATATGTCTTTTTGATTCCGTCAAAAATCGATTTTACGGTATAGGAGCTTATGATCTCCTATAGTGACGGCGCGGCAGGAATAGGACCGGGGATGGGTGGCTCAGCGGCGACACAGGGGCATATGTTCATTCGATGAATGTTTTTAGAATATTTAGATTTTCTACCTACTACTTATTTAATCTTTCACATTGATGTGTTTTTATTAAAAAAATAGGGATTTGCTATTTTCCAGGTGCCTAAAAAATAGCATTTGTTCAGGCAATAGCTGTGAGTCATGAGATGAAGATCTAACAGATCAAATGTACGAATCTTGAAGCAAGATCAAAGGATCACGTTATTGCCTGAACCAAAGACAGATTTTAAAGACAGATTTTAGACACCATCGTTTTTTAGGAAAAGTGAAAAAAATATGGTAAGAGAAGTTTCATTTATATTGTAAAATGAGAATGAATTGTAATTTGAATAGAGGAAGTACAGTAGCAATCTATCCATCTACATTGATTGGTGTGCAAAACACTTGAATTAAAAAATTTCCTAAAGAAATTCATGTACAAGCCAAAACACATTACCCCATGTTCGCTCGTTGGTTTTAGCCAATGCTTATCAGCTATGATACAACATATTACCAGCCTGTTTGCTTGTTGGTTTCAACAAAGGGCTTATTAGTTATGATACAGTGTTTTACTTATCAGGTCAGAAGCTGAGCAGCGAACAGGCTACGTCACCTTTTGTACATTCGTGTGCATGTACACTTTTTCACCTGTTGTTAAATCCTCACCGGCGCCGGCGGGTCAACGGTAACTACACACTCAATACCATCGTGTGCCTTGTCGGCCGTCAATGGCGCGACGCACCCCTCCCTCTCCAGAGGCGCCATCTCCGTCGCCGCGTCCTCCTCACTGCCCCTCACGTGGTACAGGCTGCCATCCTCCACGTCGTACAGGTTGCCCGTCCTGACCTCCTGCGCCAGCGCGCACGGCGCACAGAACAGCCACTTGACGTAGTCCGCCACGGCCGGCCGGCCGCCGCACATGGACCGGTCCGCGGGCAGCCCGAATCGCCTGCGCATCTGCGCGCGCCAGAAGCCCCCGTACGTGAGGCCGAGCACGGAGAGCAGCGCGCCCGTGGCGCCGACGAGGTACCCCAGCGTGGGGTCGTGGATGTTGAGCGCGGCGACGGCGAACACCAGCACCGGCGCGGCGCAGAGCAGCGCGAACGTGAAGACGTGCACGTACATGTTGCCCATGCCCATGCGCTCCATGTTCCACCCGAACACGCAGAACGCGCAGGTCAGGGACAGCGCCGCCACCGTCGGGTCGTCGGCGAGGTCGAACAGCCCGCCGGCCCACTCCGGCCTGGCGACCGCCACTCTGCTACCGCTGCTGCACTGTGCCCCCTCGTTGGCCATCACCGCGTCTTTCACCGCGACGGCCTCGTCGTCGTTGTCGGTGGACACCTCCGGGAGCTGCACGATCCTTCTGCCGAGCGGGCCGTAGACCATGTAGAGCGCGGCGGCGACGGGGGCGGCGAGCCCGAACCCCATGCAGAAGTTGACGGCCCAGTCGGGGCGCGTCTCGCTGCTGAACGCCCAGAAGAGCGTGCAGTAGGCGTACTGCGCGAAGCACGTGGCGTGGAGCAGCAGCAGCACGACGGCGACGTGGAGACGCTCCCGCCGTGGGCCGGCGGCGGCGTTCTTGCAGTAGACGCCGCGTAGCTCGGCGGCGTCGGCGTCGCGCCACCGGAGCAGGAGCGCGAGGTGGTGGAAGAGCCGCGGGTGCTGGTACACGCACATGATGGTGAAGAGCGCGTTGAGCACCTGGTTGGCCACCTCCGTCCACCGCCGCCGCCGGGACGCGTCGGGCACCGCGGAGTTCAGCGCGCCCGTCATGAGCAGGAACACGAACGCGACGCCCGCGACGACGAAGGCGAGCCACACGAGCAGCGCCGCGTTCGTGGGGCGCCTCGCCCAGGCCTTGCACCGGGCGCGCAGGGCGCGCCACTCCACGGTGCGCACGAACGCCGGCGCGCGGAGGGATAAGAGGCGGGCGTAGGCTGCCGGTGCGTAGGCGGCAGTGCGCGCGCTGATGGTGGCGACGCGGCGGAGCACGGCTTGCGGAGCGTTGACCCCGAAGCGGTGCAGCCATAGGTCCTTGGAAGGCGCCGCCCTGAGGAAGTCCAGGAACCTCTCCTTCTTCGCCTTGCCATGGGGTTCGACTTGCTTGCCTGATGTCTCGTGTGACTCCATGGTTGCAAGCTTCTCCTTGTCCATCAGAGCTGCGAGGGTAATCCCTCCAGCTTCCATAATCTGAAGCTACTAATTGTACTAGTTAGTTGCAGGTGTTCAACATATATACCCAGTGCATGATATGATTTGGTTAGGGTTATTTTAACTGTAACGAAAGGGATTAGTAGCTTGGTGTGCATTCTTTCTGGTAGAAGAGTGCAGTATTGACCCACGACCCCTGTTAAATTTGGCAGGTTTCTGCTGAAACTTCAACCTGGTCTTGTTGCTGGTGCTTGAAACAGTCAGAAGATTTCAGCAGAGAATAGCACTGGGAAGTCAAGATGGGAAGGCACAGTGAATGGACCAATTCAATTCAGTCTCGAGTGCACGTGTATACATTCAGGTTCATAGATATGCAGCTCTTGCATTACTGATGCCATAACAGACTTCCAGGAAGATACTGGATGATGCAGAATATTCATATCATCAGTGAATCAACTTTGGCATGCTGTCAAAGTTCAGTTGAGGCAAAGCTACGTCCAAATGTATGGGAGAAACCGAGGAAGAACAAATGTATGGGAGAAACCGAGAAAGCTACGGCCGTTCAGACTGGACAAAGCTACGTCCAAATGTATGGGAGAAACCGAGAAAGACCATTCTTCCAAGTACATGATTAGTGTGGATGCTATCTAGACTACTTGAATCGACTTGGTACACCAAAAAAACAATAAGTTTGACAACATGTAATCAGGACATCGGAAAAAAAGAGAGAATTTCTTATTTGACACCAGGCAAATGACCCGTTCCTTTCTTGGCCCTCAAAAAATTTCCGTTCCCTATTTGACACCGAGTTCAACTTTCATTCCTTATTTGACACCGAGTTCAACTTTCATTCCTTATACGACACTCCGTTGGATTTGCCATCCGTGAACCGTTAACTGCCCTGTAAAAAGACGATTTTGCCCCTGTGGGCCCCACCACCTTTCTCCCTCCTCTCCTCCCCTTCTCCCTCCTGTCCGCGCCCGTATAAGTAGCACGCCGGTGGTGGAGAAGGCAGGCGCGTCGCGGCCCCCGCCGGCCGTCCCCGCCGCTGCGGCCGGAGCCCCCTCCCTCCTCCGACGAGCCGCGCCACCCTCCTCCTCCGCCGAGAAGGAGGAGAAGAGGGTGAGCTGCCGGCAGATCCGGCCGCCGAGGTGCGTCGCCGCCGCCGCCGACGGAGAAGAAGAGGCGACGCGCCGCCGACAGGGCCAGCCACGGACTGGAGCCGTAGGCGGGGAAGAGGAAGAGGCGACCACGCATGGCAAAGGGGCTACGGCGGCGAGCAGCGCACACAGCGTAGTGAGAGAGGAGCAGGGGCCCAGCAGCGGAGGCGTAGCGAGCCGGGTACCGGCTCCTCCCGGTGACCATACCTGCGGCGGCGTAGGCGACCGTGCTGGGGGCTGCCGCTCTGGGGGGCCGCCCACGGCAGTGCGCCGCATGCGCAGGGGCCCGACGCGCTCGGGCCGCCCGTGCAAGGGTTGTCGCTCCGAAGGCCGGACGCGTCGAGGGCTTCCCTTGCGGCGCCGGTGCAAAATCGTCTTTTCACGTGGCAGTTAACGGTTCACGGATGGAAAATCCAACGTAGTGTCGTATAAGGAATGAAAGTTGAACTCCGTGTCGGAATGAAAATTTTTTAGACCAAGAAAGGAACGGGTCATTTGTGTGGTGTCAAATAAGAAAATATCTCTAAAAAAAAGGAAACATGTAATAAATGCTTTTCAGCACACCATGTGAGAGTTGCAGAGTTCAGTATGGCATTTACTCCGTAGATCTTCAGATTTAGACAAAAAAAAAGAACATGAATAGAGATAATCAGATTTCTTAAGTTCAGAAAAACAGGTGCCAAACCAGCGTCTGATAAATTCGTAGACATACTCAACTCTATTGTGTTCTACTCTGCTCTTTACAGAATTATGAATAGGCGCAGAAGAAAAATTCAGAAAAACAGGTGCCAAACCCCGTTCGGCTTGCTGAAACTTGGCTGAATTGGCTGAAAACACTGTTCCGGCTGAATTGTTGTAAAAGAAAAACACTGTTCCGACTGAAAAAACAAGCTAAATAGTGCGGATTATAAGATAAACCGAACGGGGCCAAGAAAAAACAAGCTGAATAGTGCCCAGGCCTGACCATTTTCGTCTCTTATACTCCTTGCCATTTCAATGCTGTTGCAAAACGTCCGGATAAAGTTATACAAACATATGTCTAGTTGGCCTTCATCTGTTTTCAGAAATACAGTTCATATGCTTGCGTATGATTGAGCTGTTGTAAAGTTTGTTCTTTTTTTGAAACACGGTGACACGAATACAGACAGAAGAAGCTGTACAAAATGCCTTTACTTTCCACATTGCAGCTGGGCTTTACTACTCCCTATTACAAAATCTACAATTCCATCTAAATCTTGTGCACTTCTGTGACAAGTATGTGTTCCTGTATATACACACCAATAAACTCCATAAAGAAAAGAATCGACTTCCTGTAATCCTATTTTCACCAACAAAGTGGAGAAAAGAAGCATTTACTGCACAACATAAATCCCCAATTTCCAGTGCTTCTCTACAGAACAATCCCCCTGGTGTACAAAAGAATGAGCAGAGACACCAGGGTGACCATGTTGATCAATCTCTTCACCTTCTCCACTCTCCAACTCTCATCAGACGACATACTATGATCAACATCTTCCACCATTTCTCGGTTCGACTTCGCCTCCAATAACGATACATCATCTTCCTCGCTCGCCGTCGCCGATGACGAAACAGAAGAACTGCTCGTCTCCCCGTGACGAACAACACTGCCCTCGTCTTCCACCTGCACAACCACGACCTGAAGAGGTGGTGCCATGGTCGTTTCGTCATGAACAACAACCAGATGATCATTTGCCGGTGACGCATGTGACACTGAAACCGTGTCCGCAGCACTGAAAACGTCACGATGCTTGGAGGACACCGCGAGCAACGGCTGCCCGCTGTCGACGTGATCATCATCGTCAACGACCTTGGAGTAGAAAACCTCGCCGTCGACGTGGTACATGCTCGCCGTGCGGACCTCCTGCGCCAGCGCGCAGGGCCAGCAGAACAGCCACCGCGCGTAGTCCGTCAGCGACTTGGAGCCGCAGCACGCCGCGCTCCCGGGGAGCCCGAACCGTCTCCGCATCTGGATCCTCCAGTACCCGCCGTAGAGCAGGCCGCCCACGCACAGCAGCACGCCGGCGGCGCCCACGGCGTCGCCGATGACGACGTTGTGGATGTGCAGCGCCGAGACGCCGAACACCCAGAGCGGCGCGAAGCAGAGGAGCGCGAACGTGACGGCGTGCACGCACGCGTTGCCGAAGCCCAGCCTCTCCATGTTCCACCCGAACACGCAGAACGTGCACGACAGCGACAGACACCCGGTCGCCGCCGCCTCGCCGTCGCAGTCGAGCATGCCACCGGCCCACTCAGGCTCCACCACGACGTGGCCACTTGACGTTGGATTCGTCTTTGTTGCCGCTGACAAGGCTTGTTCGGAGCAGGCGAGCTCGTGGCACCGGTCGCCTTTGCCCAAGGGGCTGCACACGGTGTACACGGCGGTGGCGACCGGCGCGACGATGCCGAGCACGAAGAAGCTGTCCTCGGCGAGCTCCGGGCGCGTGGTCCTGGTGTACCCCCAGTAGAGGCCGCAGAGCACGTACTGGGAGACGACGGTGACATGCAGCAGCACGACGACGACGGCGATGTGCGCGCGGTCCCCAGGGCGCGGCGCGGCGGCTCCGTGCTTGCAGTAGTCGGCGTGGAGCTCGGCGGCGTCGGCGGGGCGCCAGCGGCAGAGCAGGAAGAGGTGGTGGCAGAGCGCCGGGTGCTGGTACAGGCTCATGAGCGTGAAGAGCGCGTTGAGGACCTGGTTGTTGATCTCGATCCAGCGGTTCCTGTCCGCCGCCGCCGGGAACGCGCCGTCCAGGAGACCCAGGAGGAGCAGCACGAACATGCCGCCGGAGACGCCGACGCAGAGCAGCCACAGCACCAGCGCGATGTTCATCGGGTTCGCGATCCACTCCGTGCACGTCCCGCGGACCGAGGCCCAGTCGACGCCGCTGGGCTTCCGGCGGCGCCAGACGGAGGGGAGCTCTCCTTCTCCGAGGCAGTGCGCGCTCCGCTGCGGCTTGCCGTCGAGGAGGAGGTGCTCGGTGAGTGCCGGTGTGGGGAGTCTGTAGCTGTGGAGGCGCACGCTGGCGCCATGGTGGCCTCCGGTGGTTGGAGCATCGTCGCTGCCGGCCACAGCCATGGCGCGACGGAAGTGGTACGTACGCACCAAGAACGTGGGCTGGCATATTTTTCTTGGCGTTTTAATTTGTTGAGAGCCTCTGCCCTGATGCGAATGAGACATGAGAGGGGACGGTGAGTTCATGGGTCTCTGGACGACCAGAGTAGACCCAGCAGCCCTGAATGGTCAATCTTGGGTTCTTCTCCAGGTTGAAGAAGCGCCTGCCGTTCAGGACTTGGTGATGCAGCTTCGTTAGGTTTTAACACGTTGCAAAAAAAAAAAAAAAGTGTTGACTTTGTCTATGGGATGAGGAAAATTGGAGCATATAACTTCCTCAGTTACTTTCATCCGGTTCGCTCGATCGTTTTTGTGGCTTATAAGCCAGCTGATGCTGTTTTGTTGTGAAAGAAAAACACTGTATCATGACTGATAAGCATTACTGAAACGATGTGTTTATTTGTTCATTATTCTAGGATGAAGAAAAAATGCTTTTCCCAAATGGTCTGTCACCGTCACTGTCACTACTTGGCTTACTGCGATTATTAGAGTAGGCATGCTGTACAAGATCGATCGACGTCATTTGATGTATAGAGAGTTTGTTTGTTTTGCACGATGTATAGATTAGATTAGATTATACGATACGATGTCGTCCCGCTCGCCCCTGCTTGCGGCTGAAACGAAGAACAGACGCGGGCCCGCGCCACAGATAAACAAGCAGAAGGGGTGGCGCCGGGCTGGGCTACAAGCTGGAGCGGGCCAAAACCAAGAAGGAAGGAAGAGAAAGAAAGAAAAAGGAATAATTTTTTTCCTTTTAAAACACACTTTTGAGCCTACTTTGAATTGAATCTTTAAATTTTTTAAATTCAAATTTAAACGTATTTACTTAGAACACGTTTTCTGAAATAGAGTATTGAAGCTTTATTTTTAAATACAGAACAACACCAATTCGTGGCTGAACCAAGGTTTTAGAAATTCATTTTTCACACAATAAGACTTATGTAAAGACACAGGACATGACTGCAACAAACACATTTTCATTAGCTTGTCAAAATTTAATAAAACCAAATTTTAACTCTTTGAATTGACAACAACTAAATAAATCTTGGAAATTTGTAGAAAAATCATTAAACCACTTATTTTAGTTAGTGTTTTCATGTCACAACCTACAATTAATTTTTTTGGGGGAATGACATGGTGAGATCGTGTCTAAACAAGCTCAAGCTCAAGGATAAGAATAAGGGAACGAGAGGAAAAGTCATGCTCTCGCTACGATCAAGACATGGGGTGACTTGGAGAAGAGACGAGTGGGCATCACGAAGAAGAAACCTCCAAAAGGTGGTTAAAGTGGGGGGTGATGAATCTACCTGTTCCATTGCCTCTGTTGGCTGCGATGTTTGTCATACATAAGAGATTCTTCATCGACCTAGAAGACACATCACCAGACGAAAAACGCGCGAAGTGGAATAAAACGGTAAATCTGTTAGTGATCTCATGCTCGAAGATTGTGTACGTTGCATGCAATCAAAGAAGCACCTGGCCCAAACGCCACACTACGTGTCATTGCGCATGTTGCCGATTTCCTGATCGATATGGCTGCTGCCCTTTACCTTTGGGGGAACCATGGTTGCCTTGACCAAGAACTGACAGATAAATGAAGATGAAGAAGCTGGGATTTTCGGCAATACACGAAGAGGCTTGCTGTGACAAGTGACATGAATAATGTCCAAAGCTACTGCTCCGTACCTACTTTTTAGTTGTTCAATCGAAATCAACCTGAGAGAGTCCTGTGTGCTTTCTTCAGTCATGTTCAAACATGGAAGTGGTGGCTACTGACAGAGAGTCCTGGGATTTTGTTTGTTGTTTGTTACTGCAGAATTCTGTTTGGTGAGGATGCAAAGATTTCCATGGTGCAGTTGAAATAGATGTAATGTCAAATTAAAATAGCACGAGCATCAGGTTTCCCAAAAAACATACTCTGGCAAAAAAAATATATAATAATGTCCACGCCACAGAGATTGCCGATCGCTTCGGCTTCACGAATGGCGCGCGTCTTGCCGTACGATGACCACGGTGTTAAAGATGTAGATTGACTCGGCTTGTGTTGCTACCTTGTATCTAGGCGTATCTATACACATGGTGTATCCTCAAGGTTGTTAGCATGTTGTTGTTAAGTTAGAGCATGTATAGCCGGTTAGTTGCAACAACCTTGACTCATTGTAATCTAATCTTATAAGCCACGTGAGGGGCGGTTCCTCACCTATATTAACATGCAGCCGAGAGACCCAGAAGGTTATCTCGTTCCCTCACATTTTATATGGTATCGAGCGTTTTTTTCCTCACGGAGTAGATCCAAATGGCCACTTCCAGCGCTGCCACCGCCGGCTCGCCGGCCTTCACCTTCGGCTTCCTCCCTCCAGTTTCTGAGAAGCTAACCCGCGGCAACTACAACATGTGGTTCACCCAGGTCTCCTCCACCATCAAAGGCGCGCAGTTTGGCAAGTACATCCGCCCTGATGCTGCTCCCCGGTGGCGTACATTGAGGGCGCTGTCGATGCCACCTCCGGCAAGAAGGGCGAGCCCCAGCCCAATCCCGCGTACGAGACGTGGGTCACCCAGGACCAGCAGGTCCTCAGCTACCTCTTCTCGTCGCTGTCCAAGGAGGTGTTCTCCCAAGTCTCATCGGCCACCACCGCCTCCGAGCTTTGGGCGGCGATCCAGGAGCACCATGCCAGCTAGTCCCGTGCCCGGATCATCTCCACCCGCATGGCCCTTGCTACGGCATCCAAGGGGGCCTCCTCCGTCGCCGAGTACTTCGGCAAGATGAAAGGGCTGGCGGACGACATGGCTGCGGCGGGCAAGAAGCTGGACGATGACGACCTCGCCACCTACATCCTCACCGGCCTCGATGAAGACTTCGAGAACGTTGTCATGTCCATCGCCACCAGGGTGGAACCCATCACCATCCCAGAGCTTTATGCGCAACTCATTGCTCATGAGCAGCGCAAGGGGCTCAACACGACGACCGGTGGCCACTTCGCCAACTCTGCCACCAAGAACGGCCGCCCCGGTTCCTCCTTCAACAACTCCCACGGCCGTGGCGGTGGAGGCCGCGGTCGTGGTGGCAACAGCAATGGGGGGAGCGGCCATGGCCGCAACTTCCAGCCAGGCGTCTACTGCCAGATCTGTGGCAAGGAGGGGCATCCTGCTCATCGCTGCTTCAAGCGATTCGACTCCAACTACAACGGTCCACCGTAGAAAAGTGCGTCCTCTGCTACCTCCAGTTCGTACGGTGTAGATACGAACTGGTATATGGACTCCGGCGCTACTGATCATATTACAGGCGAGCTGGAACGACTGACTATGCGCAACAAGTACCACGGCGGTGACCAGATTCATGCTGCCGACGGCACAGTTATGGAGATCGCTAATGTTGGTCATAGCATTTTATGTTCCCCTAGTAGATCTCTCCATCTTAATAATATCCTTCATGTTCCTCAAGCGCATAAAAGTCTTTGTTCCGTTAATCGCCTTGCCAAAGACAATAATGTATATCTTGAGTTTCATCCGGATCATTTCTTGATTAAGGAATAGGGGACGAGGAGAACCCTCCACAGAGGCAGATGTAGAGGAGGGCTCTACCCGTTGCAATCATCATCATCGTCTCCACCCAATAAACAAGCTCTTGGCGTCTCCAAGTCCCCAGTGTCCCTGTGGCATCATCGCTTGGGTCATGCTTCTTCACACGTTGTCAAGCAAGTCCTAGATCACCATAGGCTGTCTTTTTTTCATGATTCCAATAATGATAGAGTGTGTGACGCTTGCCAACAAGGCAAGAGTCATCAGTTGCCTTATCCCAAGTCCAAAAGTGTGTCGGCTAGTCCTATGGACCTAGTCTTTTCAGATGTATGGGGGCCTGCTCCTAGTTCTGTTGGACGATATTCATACTATGTTAGTTTCATTGATGACCATAGTAAATTTACTTGGCTTTATTTATTGCGGCACAAATCTGAAGTTTTCTCTATTTTTCATGAATTTCAAAGCCTTGTCGAAAGGCAATTTGGCCGCCAGATACAAACCATCCAAACTGATTGGGGTGGGGAGTATCAAGCTTTGCACTCCTTTTTCAAGCGTGTAGGCATCACTCACCAAGTATCTTGCCCCCATGCTCACCAACAAAACGGCTCTGCTGAGCGCAAACACCGTCACATAGTCGAAATGGCCCTCACTCTTCTTGCTCATTCGTCTATGCCACTAAAATTCTGGGATGATGCGGTTTCCACTGCAGTCTATCTCATTAATAGACTGCCCTCTAAGGTTATTGAGGATGAATCTCCTTTTTCAAGGTTGTTCAAACAAAAACCTGACTACAATTTTCTTCGCACTTTTGGGTGTGCTGTATGGCCGAATCTTAGGCCCTACAACTCTCGAAAATTAGCCTTTCGTTCCAAACAGTGTGTCTTCATTGGCTATAGTTCCCTTCACAAAGGCTATAAATGCCTTGATCCCAAGGATGGGCGTGTGTACATCTCTCGCGATGTGGTGTTTGATGAGCATGTTTTCCCTTTTGCATCTCTTCACCCTAATGCCGGTGCAAGACTCCGCAAAGAGATTGAGCTTTTACCCGATCTTTTTTCTTCATCATCTACTAGCCTCGGGAACATAACCTCGCTACACCAACATACGCCTTCTCCTGCCTCCACTAACAAATCTTCAAGTTCTCTTGATGCTACAGAATCTGCAGGTGAAAATCCCGGCTCAAATGGTGAAGAAACACAGCATATCACCACCATATTACCGGGCCATTTCATGTGTTCCCGACAG
Source organism: Miscanthus floridulus (assembly GCF_019320115.1). Classification (NCBI taxonomy): domain Eukaryota; kingdom Viridiplantae; phylum Streptophyta; class Magnoliopsida; order Poales; family Poaceae; genus Miscanthus; species Miscanthus floridulus. The sequence continues at coordinate 5,690,863 of NC_089593.1, read as the reverse complement.
GAGTCAGCGCTCGCCTCGAGAATGATCCGCCTGCGCTAGATTCGACGTCAACTGGCGCCGGCGCATCGTCTTCGGGATCGGAGTCCACCAATCCGTCGTCGCATTCTCTGTCCTCTAGAAGCGGCTCCAGATCGTCTGCGACTTCTTCCGCGCCACGCATCTCTCCACTACCACATGCCGAACCACAGACGGATCCCACCGGGGGGACAGCTGCACCGACCGAGATCCTCTCTGAAAGGATCAAGATGCCCAAGAGGGGGGTGAATTGGGTTAATTCTAAATTTTCTTGCAATAATTAAAGCCTATGGTTAGCCCAATTAACCCCTTGTGCCTAGAAAAGTGTTTCTATTAATCTAACGCACAAATGACTTGCAACCTACGTTCTAAACTTACTCTATCATGGCAATTCTATGAATGTAACAACAAGTATTAAATTGCTCGAAGTAAATGCTCAAAGTAAATAGAGAGAGAGGAACGCGGCGATGTTTTGCCGAGGTATTGGAGAGTCGCCACTCCCCACTAGTCCTCATTGGAGCACCCGCGCAAGGGTGTAGCTCCCCCTTGATCCGCACAAGGATCAAGTGCTCTCTATGGGTTGATTCTTCGACACTCCGTCGCGGTGAATCATCCACAACCGCTCACAACTTGAGTTGGGTTACCCACAAGCTCCGCCGGGTGATCACCAAGCTCCCAATCACCACCAAGCCGTCTAGGTGATGGCGATCACTAAGAGTAACAAGCACGAACTCTCACTTGACCACGCGAAGCCTAATGAGAACGGTGGATGCACACTTTGCTACTCTTGATTCACTAATTAGGCTACTCTCTTGGATTCTCAAATCTCAATCACCTCACTAGGACCTTGCTCTTCTTGGCACTCACAAATGTGTTTCTTAGCTGTTGGAATGAGCAAAAGTGACTCCACACACGAGTGGAGCTTCTATTTATAAGACAGACTGAAAAACGAACTGTTATGTGCTTCTGCGGGGTGATCGGACGCTCCGGTCAGTTCAACCCGCACACCAGTGTTAAAGTGTTGACCGAACGCTGGCAGGGTCCGATCACCACTGACCGGATGTGTCCGGTCGCATATTTCCCTCACTAGATGCTTACTGTACTCGACCGGACGCTGAAACCCCAGGGTCCGGTCAGTATTGATCAGACGCGTCCGGTCGCGGATTTCTTTCTCTGGAACCTTACTGGAGTCGACCAGACGCTGCCTCTCAGCGTCCGGTCACTTTACCGCTCAACGTCCGGTCGCACCGAACGCAGTCTCTTGATCAAATGAACTGATCGGACCCTGCGGCCAACGTCCAGTCAGTATTTGACCCTCCATTCACTTCCAACTCTCGATCATATGTGAATAAAGTTTGCTCCAAAGGATCATAGGGCTGTTGTGGAGCTACCTAGTGCTAGTTTTAACAAGTGTGCACCACACCTAACTCACTAAACTCATCTAGGTCAAGCTACCCGTCCATACCCCTCCTTAATAGTACAGCCAAAGGAAAAAACAAAGTCCTAAACTACTCTAAGTGTCTCTCCAACTCCAATCGACACTTAGAACTAGTCATCCTTAACATTGCCATCCATCCTTTGAAAACCGAAACGATTTCCATCGTAGGGGCATGATATCCTTGATTGCCTAATTGATCTCTATTACCATGACCTAACTCAATTGTCTCTGCAAAACACACGTTAGTCATAGTAATCTTGTATTGTCATTAATCACCGAAACCCAACTAGGGGCCTAGATGCTTTCACTCTCCACGGGATCCACTGCGGATGCTGCTCCTGAGACCGTTTCTGAGCGTCCGTCTACACGCCTTTCTCAAGGTATTTCAAAACCTAAATCACGTACTGATGGAACTGTTCGATGGTGTATGCATGCCAAGGTCCCAATAGGTGAACCAACAACTGTAGATGAGGCACTCAGTCACAAGCATTGGGTCACGGCTATGGATGCAGAATACCAAGCATTGATGAAAAATAAAACGTGGCATCTTGTACCACGTCCCAAAGGGAAATATTGTCGGTTGCAAGTGGGTCTATAAGATCAAGCGCAAGGCAGATGGGACCGTTGATCGTTACAAGGCACAGTTAGTAGCAAAGGGGTTCAAGCAACAATATGGCATAGACTATGAAGAGACGTTTAGTCCAGTTGTCAAAGCTGCAACCATTCGACTTATCCTCTCTATTGCTGTGTTCAAGGGATGGTCACTTCGACAACTCGATGTACAAAATGCTTTCCTCCATGGTCTCTTGGAGGAGGAAGTCTACATGCAACAGCCCCTAGGGTATGCAGATTCTAGTCATCCTACATATGTTTGCAAACTTGATAAAGCACTCTATGGTTTAAAACAGGCTCCACGAGCTTGGTATGCTAGGTTGTGTCAAAGATTGAAATCACTTGGTTTTGTGGCATCCAAGGCGGACACCTCACTATTTTTCTATAATCGTGGTGGATACAGTATGTGTTGTTCTTGTCTATGTTGACGATATTATTGTTGCTAGCTCCTCTTCTCAAGCGATCGAGGCGCTTCTCAAGGATCTGCAGCGAGACTTTGCTCTCAAGGACTTGGGCAATTTGCACTATTTTTTGGGAATTGAGGTCAAGCAAGTATCGGATGGACTTGTTCTCTCTCAAGGGCGCTATGCAGCTGATGTTTTGTCCCGTTCAGGTATGGATAAAGCTAAGGCAGTCGACACGCCTCTTTCCTCTACAGAGAAGCTTAGCCTTACTGCTGGTGACCCACTTGGTCCTGATGATTCAACACGGTATAGAAGTGTGGTTGGTGCTTTGCAGTACCTCACTCTTACCCGGCCTGATATCTCCTTTGCTGTCAATAAAGTGTGCCAATATCTTCATGCCCCGACCACAGTTCATTGGAGTGCTGTCAAAAGAATCTTGCGGTATGTGAGTGGTACCATTAAGCTTGGACTCAAGATTAAGCGCTCTAACTCTACACTGGTCAGTGCATTCTCTGATGCCGATTGAGCGGGGTGTGTGGATGACCGCCGGTCTACAGGCGGCTTTGCTGTCTTCTTGGGTGGCAACCTCATCTCATGGATGGCAAGGAAGCAAGCGACTGTCTCACGGTCCAGCACTGAGGCCGAGTACAAGGCATTAGCAAATGCAACTGCTGAGATGATGTGGGTGCAAAAATTATTGACAGAGTTGCGGATTCAGCATCCTTCAGCAGCAAGATTATGGTGCGACAACCTTGGTGCAAAGTACTTGTCAGCAAACCCTATCTTTCATGCTCGAACAAAATATATAGAGATTGATTTTCATTTTGTTCGTGAGCGGGTGACAAACAAGTTGCTAGATATTCGATTTATAAATTCTGCTGATCAACTTGCTGATGGTTTCACCAAAGCAGTACCTGCTGTCAAGTTGAAGTAATTTAGAAGCAATCTTGGCCTTGTTAGTGGCTAAGATTGAGGGGAAGTGTTAAAGATGTAGATCGACTCGGCTTGTGTTGCTACCTTGTATCTAGGCGTATCTAGACACATGGTGTATCCTCAAGGTTGTTAGCATGTTGTTGTTAAGTTAGAGCATGTATAGCCGGTTAGTTGCAACAACCTTGACTCATTGTAATCTAATCTTCTAAGCCACGTAGTTCCTCACCTATATTAACACGCAGCCTCAGAGACCCACAAGGTTATCTCGATCCCTCACATTTTATACACGGCGGTGCCAGGCGCCACCACAACTAGTGCCAGTGGCAGGGGACGATGCTCCGTGCAAAAGCTTCCTCCTTGATGCCACCTGCAAGTACAGGAGCATCAGCATGGATCTTCCCCCAACCCGCCATTGCCTCCACCGCTTTCTCCGCACTCGGCAGCGGCAGCCGCGCTGCGGCCGTCGCTCCCGCCGCCACGGACCCCTTCGCCATCGCGGACGCCCTCGCCGCCGCCGCGCCACCGTCAATGTCCACTGGCACGCGGCTCCACGCGTCCGCCATAAAGCTCGGCGTGTCCGCCGACACGTTCACCGCGAACCACCTCCTCATCTGCTACGCCAGACGCGGGCGCCTCGTCAGCGCGCTGGACGTGTTCGACGAAACGCCGCGCCGCAACCTCGTCACCTGGACGGCCATGGTGTCCGCCGCGGCGCGCGGCGGCGCGCCTGACCTGGGGCTCGCGCTCTTCTCCTCCATGGTCAGGAGCGGGTTCTGCCCCAACGAGTTTGCTCTGGCTAGCGCGCTCGGCGCTTGCTGCCAGTCCGTGGTGGTGGCTGATGTGAAGCTCGCCCTCTCCCTTCACGGCTTCGCCGTCAAAGCTGGACTGGATGGCAATCCGTACGTGGGGAGCTCGCTGATGCTGGTGTACGCCAAGCACGGGCGTGTTGCTGCTGTGGAGCGAGTGTTCGCAGGCATAGCTTCCGGTTCCAGAGACATCGCGTGCTGGAACGCGATGCTGGAGGGCTACGTCGCCAATGGCCGTGGGTATGATGCGATGAGGACAGTGGCTCTGATGCATCGTTCTGGAATGACAGCTGACATGTTCACCTACATTTCGGCTGTGAAGGCTTCCTTGATCACCTGCGACTTGAATTTTGGGCGGCAGGTTCACGGTCTTGTCATCCACAGTGTGATTCAGTCCAACACCTCAGTGATGAACACGCTCATGGATATGTATTTCAAAGCAGGACAGAAGGAAGTTGCCGTTGATATCTTTGGTAAGATTCGGTGCAAGGATACTGTTTCTTGGAACATAATGATATCAGGCCTCACACACGATGAGGACGAGAGAGCAGCTGCGGACTGCTTTGTCGACATGTCACGGTACGGCTGCAAACCTAATCAAGTTACGTTCTCTGTCATGCTGAGGCTGAGTGGTGCTAAAGAGAGCGCCTCCCTCGGTCTTCAGATCTTTGGACTTGCCTACCGCCATGGCTACACTGACAATGTTCTTGTAGTGAATGCAGTCATCAACATGCTCTCACAGTGTGGGCTGCTCAGCTGTGCTTATGGCTTCTTCTGTAATCTCAGTGTCAGAAATGTTGTGACATGGAACGAGATGATTGCAGGCTACGGTCTGCACGGCTGTTCTGAAGATGCGATGAGGCTCTTCCGCAGCTTGGTTTGCTTCGGAGCAAGACCGGATGAGTTCACCTTTCCAGCTGTTCTGTCTGCCTTCCAACAAGATCATGATGCAAGGAACCAAGAGCAAATCCACGCGAGTGTTCTGAAACAGGGGTTTGCTTCATGCCAGTTCGTGTCAACCTCACTTATCAAAGCAAAAGTAGCCCTTGGCTCAGTTCTAGATCCACTGAAAATCATCAAGGACGCTGGCAAGATGGATTTAGTGTCATGGGGAGTCACCATCTCTGCATTCGTGAAGCATGACTTGGATAAAGAGGCCCTTTTTGTTTTCAACCTGTTCAGAGCTGACTGCCCAGAGAAGCCTGATGAGTTCATCCTCGGTACCGTCCTGAATGCCTGTGCAAACGCTGCGTTGATTAGGCAGTGCAGATGCATCCATTCGCTCGTTGTCAGGACAGGGCACAGCAAGCACTTCTGTGTGTCCAGTGCCTTGGTTGATGCCTATGCAAAATGCGGTGATATAACTGCTGCCAAAAGTGCTTTCACTGCAGTTTCATCGGTGACCAAGGACGCCATACTGTACAACACCATGCTGACAGCTTATGCCAACCATGGTCTGATCCATGAAGTCCTCAGCCTCTACCAAGATATGACACAGCTTCAATTGGCACCAACACCAGCTACGTTCGTTGCTGTCATCTCAGCTTGCAGCCATCTTGGGCTAGTCGAGCAGGGGAAGCTTCTGTTCAGCTCCATGCTGTCTGCGCACGGCATGAATCCGACAAGGGCCAATTACGCATGCCTAATTGACCTCCTAGCGCGAAAAGGGCTCCTCGAAGAAGCCAAAGGCGTTATCGAGGCAATGTCGTTCCAACCGTGGCCTGCAGTATGGAGGTCACTGATGAACGGTTGCCGGATCCATGGGAACAAAGAACTCAGTCTGCTTGCAGCAGAACAGATCCTGAGAATGGCGCCAAACAGTGATGGCGCATATGTGTCGCTGTCGCATGTCTATGCTGAAGATGGAGATTGGCAGTCTGCAGAGGACACCAGGAGGAAGATGGCTCAGAATCAAGTGCAGAAGGCGCAAGGTTACAGCAGTGTTGAGATTTAGCCATTCAGAGATGTTTTGCTATAGGGTACCAGGGGTTGTAGTTGAAATACTTTAGGTTTAGGGGCAGCTATTCAGAGATGTTGCATGTAGGGAACCACGTTAGGGGCAGCAGCCTTTTGTATTGCAGTGAATGTGAATAGTGAATACATTTTTCCAAGCATCTTGATAACAGACAGGCACACTGAAATTAGGTTAGATCAGCTGTTGTTTGGGCATTTGGTGTACAGTCCTTGCAAATGCGCAAAGGATGTTGTGTCTGTTTTGTGTGCATTCGTAATTTGAGATGAGAGAACTTCAACTAATGGGTAGCTAATAAGGACATTATAAGCAACCATCTAGCGACCAGATCATGCAACTGAACCGCTCACTCATACCACAGCAAAAACTGACATAACATCAGGAATACAATTGGCTAATGATGGCTTACACAAACTAACTGTTGGGCTGTGTATTTGTTGTAAGTTATTGGATTAGGCCCAAGAGGCCCATATGTGTATGTATATATGTACTCATCAGACTCAGGAGATAGCGTGTGATTCCAGAAAATTCCCCAAACATCTTCACTAACTAGCTACCTCAGCTCACATGCTCGCATCTATTTACCCCAGGATGGCAGGACCCTCTCCAAACTGGAAATTAAAGCCCAGTTTATTCGTGTGTCAAACTGTCAATACACTATTAACATTGGAAGGCCCTTACAATTGGAATCAGCAACCACAGTTTGTTTTGTGCTCATACATCTCCTGTGGACTCATTTGCCTCCAGCAATGAATGTATCTCCTACATTCTGGACTTCCTGTTTCAGACAGTTTGCTGTTCAAAATTAGGTTCCTAGTTAGGTTGCTCCAATTCACCCCTGTGAGGTGCTTCTTACATTACGGTTTCCATGAGGTTCCTTGGTTGTATCAATTTTTGCATTGTAGCTTGCAGGTCTGAAAGTATAGTTTCTATCAATTTCTGTCATTGATTTTGTCAAACCCTTTAGTGCAAAACTGTTGGCTGTTGGCTTTGCTGCTATGGGTATTATCCTTGACTCCTTGTGCCAATCATGCCTCCGCCCTCAGGCACTAGTGCAGAACTAGTTAAACTGACCGACAGTGTTAACTCAACTACTCAAGTCTTTATAGAGCATCTAAACCTATAAAGTTGTTCTAAGCTTTGGCAGTTATAGTAGTTTGGTTATCTTTCTAGGCTTCATTCTCAAAGAACTCCCAGAATGCTTTGGATATCTTTCTGGGCTTCATTCTCTGAACCTAACAAGTTGTTTTAAGTGCAACCGCTGCCATGTTTTCATTCTGATTATTTTCCGGTTTGTTTTAAGTTTGAATCTGGATCAACTAAAGTTTGGTCTTGTTTTCTGTTGCTATAGTATCAATGTGTCATTCCTATAGAGTTCTCTATCTGCATTTGTACTGCACTCATGCTAACTCTGTGAGAATGATTTAATGGGCATCATATTTAGTGAGAACTCTGTCTGTCATGTTGCCCAGGAATGTGCCAGGCCGTTTTTCTAAAGCTGCATTCGTTTCGTAATTTTAAGGCTGAAAATGCTACTAGTGCTCAATGACAAACAAGCAAAGAGGTCTCACTTTGTTGTTGGTTACAGAAATTAACATGCATATTGGTCACATTCAGATTCAGCTTTGTTCTTCGGAGCATTTTGACCCCTGTTCTACAAAAATTAACATGAAAGATACTAGATTTATTCACTAAACTTTTAATACTTATGTAATGTAGGATTCTAAGTCAGTGCTGGAGTGCAGGTTGATGGGCTAGTTAATCACAACACCAATTTAGTACAACACCAATCGTTAATCACATAGGAGAGTACTGAATACTGACATAATACAGAATGAAGTTTTTTTTTTAAACGGCACACAAGTCTGAATAAATATTAGTGTGTTCATATCAGCAGGTAGGCTCTTTGACAAAAACAATCCGAACAGAAGCATGCAGACATGATGTTGCTATCCCAAGAAGGAATCCGTCATTCTTCTGCAAGCAGATAAGCTGAATCCTTGGAAGTAAAGTAAGTACTTGTGTTCACTGCATGCATAGAACGATCCCCGACTGGCAGGTCGCCATAAGCCTGTTCCTCCATGGCTCGAATGTGCCGTTCATCATGCACAGCACGAAGTACCGGCAACTCTGCATCTGCAGGTCGCAAAACATCCATAGCTTGCTCGATGGGCGGTCGCTGGATCGGGTCTCGATGCGCACACCAGAGGCCCGTAACGAGCACGCGCTCCATTTGCTGCCGGTCGAACTCGCCGTTCAGCATCTGATCTGCTACATCAAGAATCATGCCCTGGTCATACAAACGAATGACCCAGGCTAGTAGCGATGAAGCTCCATTTGGCTGCCTCCATGCCGGCCGCTTGCCACAAGCGATCTCCAGGAGGACAACACCGAAGCTGTAGACATCCAATTCGGCGCGAGGCCAGCGGTTGGTTATGAACTCCGGGTCGATATATCCTGGTGTCCCCGCGACAACTTGCGTTGTTTGTGGCTCTTCCCCATGCTCGACAAGCCTTGTTAGCCCAAAGTCACCAAGCTTAGCATTGTATGACACATCAAGCATTACATTTGCAGGCTTGATGTCTCCGTGCACAATGCATTTCTCACAGTCCCGGTGGAGGTAGAGCAAAGCGTTGCCCAGATCAAGTACAATCTTGTACCTAGTGATGTTTTGACATGAGTAAAGAAATTGTCAGTTCAATTATTATGAAACAGATCAATGTTTGTAGTGTTCAATCAGATATTCAGTGCTGTAACTGCAAGGGAGATGGAGGTAGACAGGTTAGCCAATTTCGATACCTTTGTTGCCAAGTTAAGATTTCCTCTGGGTCGTAGAGATGCTTGTCAAGGCTGCCTTGAGCCATAAGCTCATAAACAAGGAGGAGCCGTTGCTGGCTGTCGCACTCGCACCAGCCGACAAGGTTGACAATGTTTCGGTGCCTCAGCTGGGTCATGACTTTCACCTCTGCCTTGAACTCCCTCAACCCTTGCTCAGATTGTTGTTGAAAAGACAACACCTTGATGGCCACATGACAGTCCTGGTTCCGCAAGTAGCCTTTGTACACAGGGCCAAACCCTCCCTGGCCGAGCTTGTTCTCATCGGCGAAATTGCTCGTTGCAGCTACCAGCTCGCGGAGTTGGAATCGTCTAGGCCCCATTATTCCTCCGGGGAGTTCCAGCAGTTCGTTTTGTTGCACTCTCTTACTACGGTTGCACCACAGCAGGAGCCATACAGCAATGCCAAGTACAAGCACGATAACTGAAACTAAGGCAATCCAGAGACCTACTGTAGTTTTGTGTGACACATGTGCTGGCTGGTGAGGTTTGACTGTTCCATTTTGCATCTCTGTAGCCTCTTCCTGATATTTGCTTGAGATGTGTGAATACCAGTGCTGCTGCTGCCCAGAACTGTCATTATTCCCTGTCATCTTTCTTAGATCAACACTGATCATGTCACTATTCTCCACACCACCTTCAGCCCATGCACCATTGAGTGTATCAATCAACGACCTACCATGAGACCAACCGAATTTGTTAAGCATCATGTTCTCATCCTCCCTTCTGATGCCCAAACTCTGATTGAATGGCAGATCAAAAGCACCAATGACAAGAATGCAGAGCATCAATCCAAGAAGGCTGACGCTCACTACCTTTCTTCTCAAGTAGAAAAGCAGAGAAGGCACTGCACCCTGTTCGCTTGTTGGTTTTAGTCAGCCCAAATCAGCCAGCCAATAGTGTTTTTCTCTCACAACAAACCAGTGTCGGCCAGCCCAAACCAGCCCAGAAACCAACCAGCGAACAGGCCGGTCTTCAACTCTAGCAATGCGTTTTGCAATCAGTAAAGCAATCACAAGATTTCCAACTGATGACGTTATTGCCGTTGCAATCAGTAAAGCAATCACAAGAGTTCCAATTGGTGACATTATTGCCATCCACGGCCAAGGTGGGCTCTGAATGAACCTATTAAACAGAAACAGATCATACAAAGAGCCTTCAAAGAATAGACTAGGATTTTTTTTTATTTTTAGTCCTTTTTAATCAATATTTTAATAATAGCCGTAGCAAAAAAAGATTAATCAAAACTGACCCCTTTGGTCACGTCAGCGCGGCTGGCGCGACAACACCACGCTGTCGCGCAACATGTACTAGCGCGACAAGGGGAGCCACGGTGGCAGAGACCAGTGACCCAAGCTGGCGTGGCGCGTGGTGGGGCTCACCCTGTCACGCCACCGACTCGGGCGCGACAGCGCTGTCGTGCCAAGCGAGCTACGCGACAAGGCCATATATGTGTCGCAGCTCCTTTCTTCTTCCTGCTCGTGAACGGGAAAGCTCTAGGTCTTCTCTCTCTTCTCTTCCTCCCATTCTCTTTGTCTATGTGATCAAGGGTTTGGATTTGGCTTTTGGTTTGCAACGGTCTCGTGCAGGAGGTATGACTCCCTCACCCTATGATGTTTTTTATTGAATTGATGTTTGTAGACTACTATGGTTTACAGTGCAGTGGCAATACTAGCTTTTGTTTGGACGACACGGGCTTTTGTTTGCACCAACCCTATATCGGAGGCGGAGACCGCTGACCCGAGCTTTTGTAGAAAGTGGGTCGGGCCGACCAACCCTATATCGGGCTGGTGCGACAGGGTGGGCCCCATCGTCCGCCACACCAGCTCAGGTCGTCGGTCGCCGCCATCGTGGCACCCCTTGTCACGCCTGTGCATGTGACGCGACAGAGTACGTGATGCTATTGCGCCACTCGTGCTGGCGTGGCCAAAGGGGCTAGATTTGTTTAATCTTTTTAGCCTCGGTTATTATTAAAATATTGATTAAAAAGGATTAAAAGGAAAAAACAATATACTACATGGATAACACATTTTAATTACATTACAATTTTTTTTTTTTTGGAAAAGGAAATAGATCACCTGCAGTGCATCTCATGCTTCCTTGATGGGTCACTGAAGTTCAGTGTGCTGACATGGCGCTGGCGCTGTGCGTGAGTGCGGGGCCTCCCGCATTGGTCATCTCTTTCGACCCGATGTTGGAGGAGCTCGCCGCCTCACTCGTCGTGAGCCGGCCAATGAGAGCAGCAACACCTGAGTGTCTGCTTGCTACGACAGCCCCTCAATAGGTTGAAGCACCAGTGGCGGACACCTGTCCCCGGCGATTGCTGCTCAGTGGACGACAAACTTGTCTTTGATGTGGCCAGTGCAGGGGCCGCCACAACTTACGCCACCACGAGGGGGAGCACCCGACGTCGTAGAGGGTTGCACCACCCCCAGCGACGCGACGCCCACACCACGCGAAGCTGCCCGCCGTCTCGCACGGTTCACTGAGGAGGTGCAGCTCGAGCGAATGCCGCCATTAATCGCCAGCCCAGGCAGGCAGAAGGTGGCAACCATAAGGCAACACATGCCAAAACGGAGCAGACGGATTGCCGCTCAACCGCTGGCGCACATTCCGACCTCCAAGCGGGGCGAGGTGCTCCTCATGCGGAGGATGGGCTTTGCACCGCCGGGAGCTCCAATCTCATCCGCGTCCAAGAGAGCTTACGATGACTTTTTCGCAAGGAACTTGACGTCGAGCGAAGTGGAATCACTGGACGTGCTGATCCCGACGACCAATGCTTCAAATGGTAGAAGACTCTTCTCGGATGACGGAGCAGAGTCGCGCGGCCAGTAGCGGAGACGCCCAGCTCCGTAGGTTACTGTGTTGCCCTTAGTTTGGTTGTTTATTTTTATGTAATATCGAAGTTTGAAAACAGTCTGCTAGGAAGGTCCAGTCATAACTGTAAGACCTCCTACGGCGCTCATTAAAAGCGTGTCGTGTGTATAGTTAAACTCTTCTTCTTCTTAATTACAATGATACGCAAATCTTCTGCGTATTCGAAAAAAAAGTGTGCTGACATGGCACATGCCACTCCCTGTATCATTCGAACCATACATACTGAGTGGTCTGTCATACGTAGTAGTATCATACACGTTCACCATGATGGATTGCTTGACCGCGACCTCGTGAAGCAGCTTATCGACAAGCGCTTCAACGTAAATTATGCCACCTAAGTAGCTGTTTGCGCGCACACACAATAGAGGCAGCGGTAATTCAGTTTCAGTTGTGGGCGATTTCTTACTTGAAATAGGAGGCCGGACTCATGAAAAGCTTACCCTATAGCAGCCTCAATGCGCTCATGTGGCCTGGCATTTGAGGGAAGCTCGTACTTGTACACAGCGAAGGTCAAGATCACTCCGATGCGATTATCGAGAAGCTTAAAAGGAGCAGTAAGAACACCCTCGGGTGTGTTTAGTTCCTCCCAAATTCCCAACTTTGACACTATGCAAAAAGAAAATTCCCCGTTACATCAAACTTGCGGTACATGCATGGAATACTAAATGTTGACGAAATCAAAAATTAATTGCACAGTTTGGTTGTACTTTGCGAGATGAACGTTTTGAGCCTAATTAATCAATAATTGGACAATTATTGCCAAATAAAAACAAAACGCTACTGTAGCTACAGTATAGCTACGGTATTCCTGACGGCGCCGATTCTGCCGAACTAAACAAGGGCCTTGCCAGATTCTCTAGCTCGAAGTACATTTTTGCTGTCGTCCTATAACAGCCGTAGATGTATAGAGATTAGTGGATGGATAGCCCTGGTTGCTCGTGACTTGAACAATTTTGGTACCACGAGTAATGGAGCCCCGAAGTAAACAAGAAAGGGCAAAAATCCGAGGTGAAAAAGGGTAGCAACACGACGACTTTTTTTTTTGTTTCGAAGGGAGGGAGGCTTATACTAAATATTGGCACAGTCCATCCCCAAATTACACATAAAAAATCTGAAATAAAAAAATACATAAATTCTATGCAGATTCTTTCATCGTCTTCTTTCCCAACGGCTTTCCTCGAACATCGGAGCCAAAGTGCAGTCCTTATGTTGAATCCAACGACCAACCCTAAAACATTGGACATGCCGCAAGATCCAATACTTTGGAACCAGTCCAAAACGCATCTAAATCGCTGAAAAAATATCGACAGTTGTATCGTGGGGTGCAACATAGGCTGCAGAATCATCACCTCGAGACCTTAAATTTCTCTCCGCGACCATTGCCGATGAGATCGATGACCCGCAGTCGCTGTCCTCACAGGGGCTCCCAGAAGCACTCTTCCCCTTGCAGATAAAGGCCACAAATTAGCCCCCTGCCGATGAAATCGACTTGACGCCCGCAACGACGATCTCATCATGGCAATCACCGAAGTCATCGCAGGAAACACGATTCCGACAAAAAATCATCTGATTTCGTCAAAAGATTTATTTGAATCAAACCCTAAGCACCTGAAAAATTTGTGAGAAATTTAAAAGATGGGTCCCCTCCCCTTCTTATCCCAGCAGACGCGACGGATAGGAAGAAGGAGAGGGGCTCCAGGCGGCGGCGGCGGCGGTGAGGAGTTGTGTGGTTGCAGCGATCTTGCGAGAGGAGCGGGCCTGGCTTGCGAGACGAAAAAGTTTAACACATGACGACTGGTGAGCACATGATGAACACCAGAGACTCCTGCTTTTAAGGAAAACCTAATACGCACTTACTTTGTTGCTGCTTCTCTTGACCCCGCGTCGTCCCTGTGACGACTCGGGGGGCCATCTGCCGCCGTCGTCGAGGGACCAACAGGGGCCGCCCCTTCAGCCGCCGCCGCCGCCCCGTCCGGCGTGCAGTGGCAGTGGCCCACGGCACTGCTGCTCAAAAAGACTGCAGTCGTGTCCTCCTTCCCCCCTCCTTCCTCCCCTCCCTCTTCCTCTCCTCCCCCTCGCCCTCCCCGACCTCCTCCTTGGTCGGCGGAGCTCTGTGGCCGGCGGAGCTCCTAGGACGGTGGTGTCATTACTGGCCGCCAGATCTGCCTTGCTGTGATGACTGTCGACTCTGTGGTGGCGGCACCCCCTCGCTAGTAGCAGGGTCTGGCTTGGGCCAGGCCAGGGTGGACTGGTGGTCGCGCCTCCAACCTGGTGGCAGCCGGATCCGGTAAACGGGTGGACAGGCGGCCACTTTCCGCGCTCGCTCCTCACTGGTGGCGACCAGGGGCTGCGGTGGCGGCGGCCACGTCTCGTACTACGAGGCCCGGTTCCCCAGCGGCGACCCGCGCCTTGCGCGCGCTGGGGCTGAGCCTGGACGCTAGCCACGTCATGCTCGCCTACACCGGCTGCTCGGGCGGCGTGGCAGGGCTCCGCGTCGCCAAGGGCCTCGCTTCAAGCTGTGGCCTGGGCGCGCGTGTGCTCCTAGCCACCTCTGAGATCCGCGCCTCTAGGGTGGCGGCAGGCCTTCGGCCCCCCAAGGCTAGGCGGCCAGCGCCCGATGGGGGTGTAAAGTCCTAATATGGCTAGAGGGGGGTGAATAGCCTATTTAAAAATCTACAAATCAACTAGACCAATTTGATTAGTATGACAAATAGCGTAATGCAAACTTGCTCTAGCTCTACAAGGGTTGCAAGCCACCTATCCAACAATTCTAGTTACAATGATTACTTAGGCACACAACTTCCAAAGTAATTACTCACTAAGAGCTCTCAATCTTGCTACTCTAAAGAGCTCAACTAGATGAATGTAAATAATAAAGCAAGCTCTCAATTCTAATTACACTAAAGAGCTTGTATCAACTAGTTTGCAAGAATGTAAATAAGTGAGTAGGGTGATTATACCGACGTGTAGGGGATGAACCAATCACAAGAAGAATATATAGCCAATCACCGGGAGAAAGCCAAAGACAAGAGACAATTGATTTTCTCCCGAGGTTCACGTGCTTGCCAACACGCTACGTCCCCGTTGTGTCGACCAACACTTGGTGGTTCGGCGGCTAAGAGGTGTTTCACAAACCTCGTCCACACGATTGGACACCGCAAGAACCGACCCACAAGTGAGGTAACTCAATGACACGAGCAATTTACTAGAGTTACCTTTCGGCGCTTCACCGAGGAAGGTACAACTCCCTCACAATCACCGGAGACGGCCACGAACAATCACCAACTAGTGCCGATCCTCCATCGCTGCACCGAGCCGTCTAGGTGGTGGCAACCACCAAGAGTAACAAGCGAAATCCGCAGCGCAACACGAATACCAAGTGCCTCTAGATGCAATCACTCAAGCAATGCACTTGGATTCTCTCCCAATCTCACAAAGATGATGAATCAATGATGGAGATGAGTGGGAGGACTTTGGCTAAGCTCACAATGTTGCTATGTCAATGAAAATGTGCAAGAGAGCTCCCTTGAGCCGGCCATGTGGCTATAAATAGAGCCCCAATCAAATAGAGCCGTTATACCCCTTCACTGGGCAAAACGTGCTCTGACCGGACGCTCCGGTCATACAAACCGGACCCTGGACTCAGCGTCCGGCCCACTGATTCATGCCACGTGTCACTAGCTTCAAACGCTATTCGTCAGATTTCAACGGCTATGTAGTTGACCGGACGCTCCGGCTAAACTGACCGGACGTAGAATCCTCAGCGTCCGGTCGTTTCCAGTAAGCTCCCCGAGGCGTATTTCTTTGACCGGACACGTCCGGACCACCTTGACCGGACACAGACCAGCGTCCGGTGCAATATCCTCGGTACTGTGCAGACCTGTCAGTTTGACCGGACGCACGCTGCCAGAGTCCGGTGCTTTCAGACCCAGCGTCCGGTCAGTTGACCGACGCCAGCGTCTTCGCGATCAACTCGTTTTCACTTCTAACTTCTTCACCCTTGCTCCAATGTGCCAACCACAAGAATTTACATCCGGCGCAATAGAAAATAGGCATCCCATTTTCCCGAAAGCGCCGAATCCCCCAAACCCATCTCAACCCTGCAAACACCACCTCCTTTGTAGATGTGCCAACACCACCAAGTGTATCACCTTGTGCACAAGTGTTAGCATATTTTCACAAATATTTTCAAGGGTGTTAGCACTCCACTAGATCCTAAATGCATATGCAATAAGTTAGAGCATCTAGTGGCACTTTGATAACCGTATTCCGATACGAGTTTCACTCCTCTTAATAGTACGGCTATCTATCCTAAATGTGATCACACTCACTAAGTGTCTTGATCACTAAAACAAAATGGCTCCTACATTTTATACCTTTGCCTTGAGCCTTTTGTTTTTTTTCTTTCTTCTTTTCTAAGTTTAAGCATTTGACCATCACCATGCCATCACCATTGTCATGATCTTCGCCATTGCTTCATCACTTGGAGTAGTGCTACATATCTCATAATTATCTTGATAAACTAGGTTAGCACTTAGGGTTTCGTCAATTAACCAAAACCAAACTAGAGCTTTCAGAGGGCCGGCTGGCTCACGCTCACGATGGCCGACGCTGGATCCACAGCCTTGGCCCTAGGCATCCACCGCACTGCCTTGTGTGGTGTTGTGGCATGGAGTTCTGGGCGAAAGCTCAGCTCGGCTTTGGCTGGGCCGAAGACAGTGACGCCTCAGGCGCCACATATATACCTCCTTGGAGGAGTCATTGATGAATCCCATGCCTCCCGTCGACGACGTCTAATTCTGGTCGTAAGCCCTGCCTTACATGTTGTGAGGCCAGCCTGATGGCGTCCACATATTGTACCCTTGGGCGTCACCCCCTTTCTGAAGGCGTCGCTGAAGAATCGCTTGCCCCGTGTGGTCGCCGACTTCCATGGCTCCTTCCGTCGGCTTTTGGTGGAGTTCCTTGCTGTGCCTATATATGCTTATGTTCTACTCGTGATGGTTTGTCCTGCAGCAGTTGACCTTGTCGTCGTCGCTGCTCATAGCGGATGATTTGCCGCTATTGCTGGTTTCTCTAGCGGATACTTTGCCACCGTTGTCGTTTGTCGCTTTACTCCGGCGGATGCTTAAGCGCCGTCGGTGGAATCTCTAGCGGATGCATTGCCGCTTTTGGCTCTTTGATCCCATCTCTGGTACGTTCGATGCCGAGAGTGTGTTAGCCCTCTTCTTAGCGGATACTTGGCCGCCGCGTTCGTTGGCGGATGCTTTACCGCCGTTGCTGCTGGATGCTCGCCTCTCTTAGCTAGTTGGATACTTTGCCACCAGGGCATTGTCTAGTTTGTAGGCAACCATCGCGTGTTGTACCCTATTATTGTATGCTCAGTTGGTAGGTTTTGGGTGTCGAGGGTAGTCGCTCTTTCTTTCCTTCTTTTATTGTTTCAAATTGTATTTCAGGTTACTCACCACTAACTTGGTGGTTCGTAATCTGTGCTACGAGGACTCTCTCGTAGCTGCCTCGTATAATTCACTCCTCTAAATGAAAAATGGGTTATGTTTCTGATCGCGGAAAAAAGGCTCCAGTTTTTTTTACGGCCGTAGGCCTGCGCTGTGATCTGTTAATGAAAAAGATAAAATCTTTGCGAGGGGAAGCTTCTCAACGATACGATTCTTCTTCTGAGATACTTCGGTTTGTAAACATCGTACATGACAGATTGTGTGAAACATTCTCAATTTTTTACCACAGCCTCCACGTATGATATCATGAGATCTTGACAAATCTCATGATTTTCATACTTCGTTTGCTTTTTTTAGAATTTAAAAACCATTCGGTCACACGTTCGTGGTCGTGTTTCCTGAACAAGATGTTCGAAATTTCTTTTCATTTCCTGGGTAAGGCTTTACACCGGACTCAATAACACGAATATCATTTTTCTACTCATTTTATTCTATTATTTGAATCTTGCAGTTCAAATTTGACTTATATCAAACAATTCCTTAAAACCCAATAAAAACTCGACCTGCAGGGGTTATGATGGTCCCCGGGTTTTTCCTTTAAGAAGAAGATCTTCTCACATAGATCAAGAAAACCTCCGAACCCCCGCCCCCATCCTGACGTAGCGGTATCCGTTGCCCTATGAGAACCGGGCCGGGCCATAACTGCGCTTTGGCACATGGGGACGGGCGAGGGGGATTTTTTAATCTCAGCCTGAAATTTGCTCCCACGGAGAGTCGAACTCAGGACCTGAGGAGTGCCGCTGGGTCACCTAACCGTTTAAGCTAGACGCCCTTTGGCTCCTTAAAATGCAATAAATTAATTAAATATAGCAAACAGATCCAAAAATATACCAAATCTTAACATGGAGTATCACATGTTATATGTGGAGAGTAGAAAAAATTTCAAGGCCAGAAGTGAAAAAAAAACTTATTTATTTGCCGAGTGTAAAAAAAACACTCGGCAAACTTATTTCTTTGTCGAGTGCTGGAAAAAAACACTCAGCAAACTTATTTTTTGCCGAGTGCCACTAACGGACACTCGGCAAACTCCTAACGGCCAACACACTAACTGATGGATGTCCACGTGGCGGTTTTTTATCGAGTGTCTCTGTTTTGCCGAGTGTTTTTTTAGTTTGCCGAGTGTTTTTTTTCAGCACTCGGCAAAGAGTTTGTTTGCCGAGTATTGTTATTTTGCTGAGTGTGTTTTTTGAAGCACTCGGTAAAGAGCTTGTTTGCCAAGTATATGATAGAATGCACTCGGCAAATATTTTTATACTCGACAAATCTGCTGTTTCTGATACGGAAGGGAGGGGAGGAAGGGGCTGGGCGGGGGGCGGAGAGAGTGCTCACAGCGCCGGATAGCAAGTCGAAGGAGATGACGTGCTTGTGGGTGTCCTGCGCGAAGTTACAGGAGCGTACTCCGCCGGCTCCCGCACCTCCGCGTCCATGGCGTTCCCTGGTCCCCGCGACAGCTTCTTGGTCTTGGAGGAGTACATCTTCTTGATGCTCCATCCTTGCTGGCGCTCGAACTGCTCCCGCTCGGTGCAGTTGACCCGCACCCCGTACGCCACCCCGCTCGTCAGCGGCCGCTCGAACACCGTCCTCTCCGCGTACCTCGCGAACGTCATCTGCAGCCGCCGGCCGGAGCAACGAACAAACTAAACCAAATGGGATTCGCCGCAGACGGCCGGAAAGAAGAAAGCTTCCTTTAATTTGATAGCAGAGCAGGTGTACCTGCCTACCTGGTCGATGGCAGAGGAGGGGTTCTTGGAGTGGTGGAAGGTGGAGATGAGGATGGCGAGCGCCTGGAGGCTGTTCATATTGTCGTTGACCTGGTACTGGAGCATGCGCACGAGCTCGTCGCACATGCTGGCGAGCGACTCCCAGCGCTTCTCGGCGACCTGGGAGCTCGTGTAGTCGAGGATGAGGTACGACATGAGCGCCCAGGCCGCCGGAATCACCACCCATCGCCAGTGCTCCCGGAGCATGCGCGAGGCAAGGCACCCGGTGGTCCGCAGCCGCGACTTAGCAAACAGCACAAGCGCCAGCAGGAGGCGCATCCTGTCGAGCCACGGGAAGCCGAGACGCCCGGCCGGCTCGCCCTTCTCTTCTCCCCTGGAAGCCCACACTGCAGCGTTGACAAGACGAGACGAATGGTGACAAAGAGCTACCGCAACGGCAACAAGAAGCCGGCACTCTCAAATTATTACATCTTCCTCCAAGAATTTCCAATTTGACATCTCCTACTATATATATACTATGTCCCCATGTTATTCTTTTTTCAAACAAAGAAACAAAGGTAGGAATTTTATTCCAATACTTGAGTAATAAGTTGAGCACTCAACTAGCTAATATTTACTAGTCTATCAACCCGTGCTCTCACACAGGCTAGAATTCTAAAAGATATAAATACTAGTTAGTATTTAATAGATATGACCAATAAGTAGTTATTTATATTGAATTGTATTTTTTCTTTATTTATTTTCTGACATAATAGAAATAGTAAAACTCATAGTCTATATCCAGTTATCATACACTTATTAATATTTTTTGCAATTTGTTTGTATTCACTTTTTTCTTTGCACGTCACTTTTATATTTTGAATACTGTCGGTGTTTCGGAACCGGGGGTCCCTCAACCAACGAGTGAATTTGTGCTGCGTGCCCCTAATCCCGGATGGTGATGCAAAGAGACACAAGGTTTATACTGGTTCGGGCAATCGAGGCCCTACGTCCAGTCTGAGAGATCGATCTTGTATTCCTTGCACCGGAGTGCTCGTAGTAGGGGGTTACAAGCTAGGTGAGAGAGGGGGTTAGCCCCAGGTCTCGGCGAGGGTGGTGCGGGCTGTTTGAGACGTTGTTCTCAAACAGCGTAGACGTGTGTGGTCCTATCGGTGTGTTCGTCTTCCTGCCCGTTCCTCCTTTTTACAAATGGCACCGTCTACCTCCTTTTATAGCCACAAGGGGGAAGCCAGAAGTACATGACAAGTTTACTATTTGCTGACGTGTTCTGCTCCCCGGAGCAGCGCGGCGTCGTGGGAGTTCCCGTCGGTGTCTAGTCGGTATGGCCTCCAGGCTGGCGACCTGCTGCGCTCCTGTACATTTTTTGACTTGGTGAAGTGCCGAGGCCTGGGGACTCCTGTGGTCGGTTGTGCCGAGGCCGAGACCCGCTGTGCCGAGGCCGAGACCCGCCGCGCCGAGGCTTGCTGTGCCGAGGCCCTTGCAGACGGCAATGTGGGGTCTTGGCGGCCATCGTCGTAGTTGATTTAGGCGGAATCAGTGCGGAACGTGCGTCTACAGGATATGGTACCCTGTATTGCCAGCAAGGAATGGTAAAAAGGTGATTTGACCGTTGTCCCGTCGCTCCTGTCGCGGTGTGCTGCCGATCGTGGCTTACGTAGTGGGCGCGGTTGGACGCATTGATTGGATGCGACAGCTTGCCAGAGCGGCTTTTGAGGCGGAGGCGACGAGGTTGCGGGACGAGCCCAGCCTCGGACGAGGCGGAGCGTGGCCAGCTCGCCTGAGGCCCTATCGGGAGTCTCGGGCGAGGCGGATCTCGGTCAGTTCGCTGGTCCCGAGGTCACAGGAACCTAGTTCTGACTTCCCATGTCGTGTTCGTCCTTGGTGCAGGAGTTTAGGCAGCACAGTAGCCGGTAACCCCTGCACAGTCCCATCGTGGATGGCAGGGTGCTGACGTGCTGGTCTGTTACTTCGCCGTACTGTGCCGTCGTGGGGCTCCAGTATGGCGTGATGCAGGACATGGCGGGCGACGTGCTGGTCACCGTGTAATGACGTCGTAGGGAACAGCGGCTCTGCAGATGCCGAGGCCGAGCCATCGTGGGGGGCTCGATGGTCATGAACCCTCAGGCTGCCGAGCCCGTGAGGCAAATTGTCGAGGCCTTGGGGGAGTTATTGACCCTGAGTACTGATTTCGAGGCCACAGTAGCCCAGACGTGGCTCCCCATACCGCGTTGTCCTTGGTGTAGGAGTTGGCAGCACAGTGAGGCATGGGCGTTAACCTATGTGCACGGTGGTTAGTACAGTGGCGGGTAACCCCTGCCCAGTCCTGCCTCCTGTCCCATCGGCCATTCTGCTGTACTGTGCCGGGCACGCGGCTGTTGTCGGGGGCAGCAGTTGGCTGAGTTGACGCGACACGACGTTTTGCCAGAGGAACGGGAGAAGGAAGAGGTAGCGGAGTGCTGCCGAGCCCGCCATGCGCGAGACGGAGGGTCGGTGGCCCGGCCGAGGCTTTTGGCGGGGGATCGACCGGGACCCGTGGTGAGGGAGCCTCGGGCGAATCGGAGAATCGGCCGAGGCTCGCGGTGACGGGCCTCGGGCGAGTCGGAGAATCGGCCGAGGCCAGCAGCGCTTTGGCTGGTGTCGATCTTTACGAAGTCTAAGCAATCGTTTTTTGGGTCTTGCTTAGGGTACCCCTTCTCACGGTATCCGACAGTAGCCCCCGAGCCTTGGGGGGAGTGGAGGCGCTCCCCCTGAGGTTCTGACGAGAATTGACTCTTGATAGTTCCTGTCGGGATGGTGTTTTTGCTTTCGAGGCTTCGGTGGGTGCGCGCGAGCGCACCCGCCGGGTGTAGCCCCCGAGGCCCTGTAGGAGTGATTTCACTTCTTCAGGGGCTTTTTTCTTTTTCGAGTGAGGCGTTTTCATCGTGTTTGTCGGGCCCGTGGGTGCGAGTTCGGATCGCGGGGCCTCGACGATGTTGCGGAAAGAGCCCCCTAGCCTCTGCACGGAGCAAGAGGGCCGTCAGGAGTTCTTCCGGCTTTTTGAACGACCCTCGCGCTTCCTTTTCGCTCGGAAGGAGGGTTTGTTTTGCCGAGCACCCTCGTGTGCGAGCCCAAGTCGCTGGGCCTCGGCAATGTTCTGCAGAAAGAGTCCCTTAGCCTCTGCGCGGAGCAGGAGGGCCGTCAGGGATCCTTCTGACTTTTTATTCGACCCTCGCGCTTCCTTTTCGCTCGGAAGGAGGGGTGGAAGATGCCATGCTACCCTCGGTGGGCGCGAGCAACGGCATTTCCGGTGAGCTGTTATCGGGTAAGTCCGAGTGGAGGCCCGTACCCCGTTCGCTGGGGGTCGGCTAGCGGTCCGGAGACGCGCCCCAAGAGTACCGGAGGGTTTCTCTAGTGGGTGCCGAGGCCGTTCGCTGGGCCTCGGTGGCTCGGTGCCTCCCTACGGTGGGATCCCATTCGGAGACCTCCCTGCCGGTCTCGGACACGACACAGGGCGCGCTCATACAGGCTTGCCCGTAGTCGTCCCTGACTCTTTTGCCCTGGGGCGGCTGTCGAAACCCCTGGGGGCCCAGCCTTCGAACCCCTGGACCGTAACGGGCTTGGGTCGCTTGTCTTTATCTCGGGTGCAGGAAGAGCCCCCGAGCCTCCGCCCGGAGCGAGAGGGCGGTCAGGGGTCTTCCCGGCTTTTTTGTCCGTCTCCCTCACGTCCTTTTCGCTCGGACGGGGGCTGTTTGCCGAGCCCACTCGTGTGCGAGCCTGAGCCACTGGGTCTCGGCAAAGTTGCAGGAGGAGCCCCTGAGTCTCTTGCATGGAGCGAGAGAGCGGTCAGAGGTCCCCTGGCTTTTGGTTCGCCCCTCGCGCGTGAGGGTCTGTCCGCCGAGCCCCCCTCGGGTGCGAGCCTAGGTCGCGGGGTCTCGGCGTCCTTTGCAGAAGGAGCTCCTTAGCCTCTGCACGGAGCAAGAGGGCCGTCAGGAGTTCTTCCGGCTTTTTGAACGACCCTCGCGCTTCCTTTTCGCTCGGAAGGAGGGTTTGTTTTGCCGAGCCCCCTCGTGTGCGAGCCCAAGTCGCTGGGCCTCGGCAATGTTCTGCAGAAAGAGTCCCTTAGCCTCTGCGCGGAGCAGGAGGGCCGTCAGGGATTCTCCTGACTTTTTATTCGACCCTCGCGCTTCCTTTTCGCTCGGAAGGAGGGGTGGAAGATGCCATGCTACCCTCGGTGGGCGTGAGCAACGGCATTTCCGGTGAGCTGTTATCGGGTAAGTCCGAGTGGAGGCCCGTACCCCGTTCGCTGGGGGTCGGCTAGCGGTCCGAAGATGCGCTCCAAGAGTACCGGAGGGTTTCTCTAGTGGGTACCGAGGCCGTTCGCTGGGTCTCGGTGGCTCGGTGCCTCCCTACGGTGGGATCCCATTCGGAGACCTCCCTGCCGGTCTCGGACGCAACACAGGGCGTCCCAAGCGTTTCGCTTGCTTGGGGCTCGGCCTCGCGTAGGCTCGCCCGTAGTCGCCCCTGACTCTGTTGCCCTGGGGCGGCTGTCGAAACCCCTAGGGGCCCAGCCTTCGAACCCCTGGACTGTAGCGGGCTCGGTGCCCAGTTCCTTTGCCTGAAAGGAATCGAGTGGGGGCTATCCCTCTCCCTACGGCCAACAACGGCAGGCGCGCCTTTTGAGGCGGCTTTTTTGGGGAGGTGAAACGGCGCCTGTTGTCGCTGCGGTTGGACGCGATGTGGCTTCAGCCGACGGGACGTAACTGCACCCGCAATTAATGAGGAGGGAGTGGGCGCGTGGGCGGTAAGACCAGATCTGGGTAACCGCAGCGGATTTTTTGGGAAAACTTCCCCGATTTCGTCGCCCGTCGGTTTCGGCTCGTCCCTGCATAAATACGCAAACAGCCTCGCCCTCCCCCTCCTTACCTTTTCTGCATTCGCTTTTGCTGCCTCCGTGCCGTCGTTGAGAGCATAGAGCGGGGAGGAGAAGGGCGAGAGAGAGAGACCGAACGAAAGAGAGAGAGATTACCGCTGTAGCAGCGTCCCCCGCCGCGCAATGGTAGGTGGTCCCGTCATCCTTCCGGCGGATCCCTGGGAGCGGTCTGACGTCACCGAGGAGAAGCTGGAGTCGCTCGTGGAGGCCGGTCTTCTTCGCCCGATCACCGATCCTGGCGAGCCGGAGTGGATTGCTCCGGGGAACGAGTCGGAGCCGAGGCCGCGCGACGGCTACGTGGTGAGCTTCGTCGTCTTCCACGAGCGAGGCCTCGGGTCGCCGGTGGATAGCTTCATGCGGGCGCTCCCACACTACTATGGCGTGGAGCTCCAGAATTTCAGCCCCAACTCCATCGCGCAGGCGGCCATCTTCGTCGCCGTCTGTGAGGGGTACCTGGGGATCGCTCCCCACTGGGAGTTGTGGCTCCATTTGTTCCGAGCGACGTTCACCACCAAGCCGGGGGGAACGAGGGGGGCTCGGAAGGCGCAGAGGGCCGGCGGCTACACCCTTCACGTGCGCCAAGACCGGCAGTCCCTCTACATCCCGGCCCAGCTGTCAACGTCCAACCGTCGTTGGTATGACGGCTGGTTCTACCTCCGCAACGACGGCGGAGGACTTCCCCCTTATACCGGGCGGGTTGTAGAGAGTCAACCAGAGAAATGGGGGTACGGCGTCATCAAGGCCGATCAGCCTAGGCTGGAACCGCTCCTGAGGGCCTTGGGGAAGCTACGTGACCACGGCCTTTCGGCGGCCGTGGTCGTGGCGGCTTTTCACCGCCGGAGGGTGTTGCCGCTGATGGCCCGGCGGCGGCGGCTATTCGAGATGACCCCGGGCGATTCGATCGTCGGTGTCAAGATGTCCGCCTTCGCCCTTACCGACGACGAGACCCTACGTCGGGTGAGAGAAGCGGTGGACGGGAAGCCGAGGCTCGGTGACTTGATGCCGTTCCCGATGCGCCCATCGCGGGGGTACATTTCACTGGTAAGTCGGATGTTGCCGAGGCTTTCGCGGCCTTCTTGTCCGTTGTCTTACTTTGTCGTTCCCGCAGGGGATAAGAGACGTGCGAGGCTCCCCGCCGCCCGTTCCTGAGGACGCCCGGCGGCGATCCGTGAACAGGGCGCGTGCCGAGGAGGAGAAGAAGAAGAAAGATGCCAAGGAGGCGAAGCGCACGAAGAAGATCCTCGCGCGCGAAAAGCTGGACGCCCGTCGCCGGCGTCAGAAACTCGACGGTCTCCCGTTGGAACCGTCTCCCTCGTCGTCGGTGTCGGATTCTTCGAGCGACGGCGGCGGGCGCGAGGTGGGGACGGCCTGCTTGGAGCACCTCCCCGACATCAGGGAAATGGTTCCCGGAGCGCCGGCAAGGAGCCTGACGCCCCCAGGAGGAGGAGGAGGTGTCCCGGGGCCAGTGGCGGCCCGTCCCGGGGCCGAGGCCGACACACCCGAGGCGCGGGCGTCGGAGGAGCGTGCCGTCAGCCCGATGGGTTCGACGGTGGAGGTGGAGCGGGTGACGGTGGGGGCGACCCCATTATCTCCGCGAAGGGTCGAGGAGGTGCCGGGGTCCGACGGAGGCCAGCTGGTACTGGTGGACACCGAGGCCGCGCTGCTGCTACCACCGCCGCCGTTGTAGAGGAGGCTGGCGGTGTCGAAGCGGCTGCATCCCCGTTCGCGGTAAGCGTCTTCTCTGGTAGTACTTCTTGCTTGCCCCTTGGTTGCATGCTGACTTTGGGAATGTCTTTTCTTCCAGCCAGACGTTTCTGGTGGGAGATCCTCCCTTGGCGCCCCGTAAGGCGCTCAAGGTGAACGTTAGCTCCTCCGCCCATCAGGCAGCGGAGGCGCAGGCTAGCGTGCGACGCGGCGCGGCGTCGGGCGAAGCTATTTCGGAGGAGGCGGCTGCCCAGGAAAAGGGGGCCGAGGCGGCCGCGGAGCGAATGGAGGAGGAGGAGCCCATGCCTTGCGATGTTGTGGGTCTTGGGGCGGAGGAGGCTGGGGCCATCGAGGTAGAGATGGCGGAGGCCAGAGCCCCTGGGTTCGTCGAGACCGAGGCGATGGAGGTGGAGACGGGGCAAATTTTGGCGCCGCCCCTGGTTCAGACAATCTCGTCTGATGATTCCTCCCGAGGGAAGGAGGCGGCGGGCGTCGAGGCGGCCAGTACCGCGGAGCAACCAGTCCCAGATCCCGCTGAGGGGAGTTCGGCTCTTGTCCGGCTACGGCCCGAGCCTCGCGGGTGGAACTTCCCGCGTGTTTTCTGGCGGAACCGGGCTGACCCCGAGGGGGAGCCCGTGTTCGCCCTTGAAGATACGGCAGAGGGGGGGCATTGGGGCACCCTCGAGCAGTACCGCCAACTGGCAGTGCGGTCGCTGCAGACAGCGATGACTATTATGGGTCAGGACTTGCCCGGTGTCACGCGGGTAAGTACTTTCCTTTCTCGTGCCGCGTTGTTTTCTCTCTGAGCCCCCTCGCAGTGTTTGACGTGTGTTTTTTGTTTTGCCTCCTTAGGAGCTCGAGACCCGATCCCTTGGGAAATCGGTGTTCCTGCGAAATGAGAGGGATATCTGGGACCAGCTCCGGCGCCAAAAGGACCTGCTTGCCGATGCCCAGGGGCTATTGTCGGCGCGGAGTGCGGAAGTGGAGGACCTCCGCCTTCGTTGTGCTGACATTCAGGCCGAGTTGGCCGCGGCTAAGGACCAGTCCGCCCCTCTGGTGGCCAAGATCAAGGAACTGGAGGAGGAGCGAGACTCCTTCAGGCTTCGGGCCCAGGAAGCGACGGCCTCTGCTAAGGAAACAGCTGGGCAGCTGGGTGCGGAGCAGAGCGAGCATCAGGCGACGAAAGTCGCCTTGGCAGAGGCTACCAAGGCGGCCGAGGCCTCTCGGGTCGAGGTCTCAGCCTGGAAGAGCAAGGCCGAGGGTAAGTTCCGCTGGACCATGTTCCTCGCTCCATTTGCTCTGGTTCGCGTTTGACTCCTGACCCTTCGTCGCGACGCAGATCTGGAGAAAGAGGCCTCCCAGGCAGCTGAGGCCTCCGTCGCAGCGCAAGCAGCGCTGGATGTCGAGGTCCGGGAGCACGAGGCGCTGCGCAGCGCTGTCCGGACCGCCTGCGAGGCTCTGGACGTCGAGGAGGTCCAATCAGCTAGCTCCCTTGGGAGCCGCCTGATTGCGTTGAGCGGCTACGTCCGCGAGAGACTCCGAGGGGCGTTGCACACGGGTGTCAAGCGCGCCCTGGCCGTCGTCTCCTCGCACTACGCCATCAACCTCGAGGCCGTCAGCGACGGCTATGTGTTGCCAGAAGATGACGAGGAGGCTGATGCAGAGGTCGTGAGGCTGTTGGAGGCGGCCGAGGCGCCTGGCACTGCGTTGGCCAAGCTGTTCGAAGAAGAGGTGGTCCCTCCCGCGCCAGCCGCCGATCCTTGAGCTTTGACCTGGGCCAAAAGGGGCCATGTAACTGGATTGAGTTAGTTGCCGAATCGTGACATTTTTTTGTGGCCGTCGAGGCCTTTAAAGTATTTGCGTATGTGCGTCTTTTAATCGTTTTCTGTTCTACTTCCGAGCCTGTGCCCTCTGTCTCGATCTTGGGAACCCGCAAGGAAAACCCTCGGGACCTAAGCCGTCCTTCGGCGAAGGGTGGTGAGGGAGCTGCCGTAGCCCAGAGGCGTAGGCCGTTCTCACGTCTCGACCGGCCCTTTGGCCTCCAGACAAACTTTTGGTCTTTGGGTTTCTTGTGAAGGTCCCGTCTGAGCGCGAGAGAGTTTTGGCGTAGAAATTTTTTGAAAGACCATTAACAAATGGTGTTCGGGACTTAGGGGGCTCCCCCTTCTAGCCCCCGAGGGAGGCCCGGCTTTGCAGAGGCAGAGCCGAGTCTCCCTTATTGCGCTATTGTGACGTCGAGCCCCTATTGATAGACAAGCTCTCTGCAAAGAACTTCCTCGGAACCTAAGCTGTCCTTTGGGCGAAACGGTGGTGAGGAAGCTGCCGTAGCCCAGAGGCATAGGCCGTTCTCACGGCTCGGCCGGCCTTTTCGCCTTTGAGACGATCTTTCGGTCCTTAGGTTCTATACAATCGATTTGTCTATAAGGGGGTTCCTCGAAAGATTATAACAACTAAAGAACGCTTCTTTATTGTATTTCGAGAAACAATGTAAACAACGTTTGGAAATTTAAGGGTAGAAACGACGTAGCTGTTCTATGTTCCAAGCGTTGGTGAAGATTTCGCCCTTCTCGTTGGCTAACTTGTAGGTCCCGGGCTTCAGCACTTGAGCGACGATATACGGCCCTTCCCAGGGTGGGGTCAGCTTGTGGCGGCCCTTGTTGCTCTGCCTCAGTCTCAGCACCAGGTCGCCCACTTTCAGGTCCCGGCTTTGGACGCGCCGGGCTTGGTAGCGTCGTAGGGCTTGTTGGTACCTGGCTGAGTGTAGCAGCGCGACGTCTCGGGCTTCCTCCAGTTGGTCGAGGGCGTCTTCACGGGCAGTGCGGTTGCTTTGTTCGTTGTACGCCTGTAGCCTCGGGGAGCCGTATTCTAAGTCAGTGGGGAGGATGGCCTCGGCTCCATAGACCAGGAAGAACGGTGTGAATCCCGTGGCTCGGCTCGGGGTATTTCTTAGGCTCCAGATGACTGACGGGAGTTCGGCAAGCCATTTCTTGCCAAACTTCTTCAACTGGTTGAATATTCTTGGCTTAAGGCCTTGTAGGATCATGCCGTTGGCACGTTCTACTTGGCCATTCGTCCTTGGGTGCCCTACGGCCGACCAGGCCACCCGGATGTGGTGGTCGTCGCAGAACATTAGGAACTTGCGACCGGTGAATTGTGTCCCATTGTCAGTGATGATGGTGTTAGGAACCCCGAACCTGTGGATGATATCCGTAAAGAACAGCACCGCTTGCTCGGATTTGATCTGAGCGATCGGACGAGCCTCGATCCATTTGGAGAATTTGTCGATAGCTACCAGCAGATGGGTATAGCCCCCGGGTGCCTTCTGCAGAGGCCCAACCATGTCCAGTCCCCACACAGCGAATGGCCATGTGATGGGGATGGTTTGGAGGGCTTGGGCCGGGAGGTGCGTCTGTCGAGCATAGTACTGGCATCCCTCGCAGGTGCGTACTAGCTTTGTGGCGTCGGCCACCGCTGTTGGCCAATAGAAACCTTGGCGGAAGGCGTTACCCACGAGCGTCCGAGGCGCCGCGTGGTGCCCGCAGACTCCCGCGTGTAAGTCCCGAAGTAAGGATTGGCCAGCCTCGGTGGTGATGCATCGTTGGAGAATACCAGATGGGCTGCGCCTATATAACTCGCCGTCGCAGAGGACGTAAGTCTTGGCGCGTCGCGCAAGCCGTCGGGCTTCGGTTCTGTCAGCAGGAAGCTCTCCTCGGACGAGGCGATCAAGGAGAGGGACTCGCCAGTCCGTTCCTTGGTCGGCCTTGGGAGGCTCTGCGTCAATCGCCATGGCCTCGGGCTCGGCTGGCGGGGTCTCGGCGGCAGAGGGGGCCTCGGGCCCTGCGGTGGGCTCGGCCGATGGGTCCTCTTCCGTCGTCGAGGCGTAGTCGACGGATGGCTTGTGGATGTCTCTGGCGAAGACGTTCGGAGGGGCCGGGGTTCGTGCCGACGCCATCTTTGCCAGTTCGTCCGCGGCCTCGTTGAACTTTCGTGTAACGTGGTTGAGTTCGAGACCGTCGAACTTGTTCTCCAGACGACGTACCATCGCGCAGTATGCCTGCATTTTGGGGTCATGGCAGCTTGACTCTTTCATCACCTGATCGACGACGAGTTGCGAATCACCACGTACGTCGAGACGTCGTACTCCAAGTTCGATGGCGATTTGCAGGCCGTTGACGAGGGCCTCGTATTCGACGACATTGTTGGAGGCGGCGAAGTGAAGTCGGATCATGTAGCGCATGTGTATTCCAAGGGGCGAGACCAGGAGCAGGCCCGCGCCGGCCCCGGTCTTCATCAGAGACCCGTCGAAGTACATGGTCCAGCATTCTGATTGGATTTGAACGGGCGGTAGCTGTGTGTCGGTCCACTCGGCTACAAAGTCGGCCAGGACCTGCGATTTGATCGCTTTCCGAGGTGCGAAAGACAAGGTCTCCCCCATGAGTTCGACAGCCCATTTGGCTATTCTACCCGAGGCCTCCCGGTTTTGGATTATCTCTCCCAGAGGAAAAGACGACACCACAGTCACCGGGTGGGACTCGAAGTAGTGACGCAGCTTGCGTCGAGCCAAGACTACGGCGTAAACCATCTTCTGGATGTGGGGGTAACGCGTCTTAGTCTCGGAGAGCACTTCGCTGATGAAGTAGACAGGTCGCTGGACGGGCAGAGCGTGTCCCTTCTCCTGCCTCTCGACAACTACGGCCGCGCTGACCACTTGGGTCGTCGCGGCGACGTAGAGTAAGAGGTGTTCGCCCTCGGTGGGCGGAACCAGGACGGGGGGGTTGGTGAGCAGTGCTTTGAGCCTGGCGAGGGCTTCCTCGGCCTCGACGGTCCATGAAAAGTGCTCGGACTTTCT
The DNA here is from genome assembly GCF_019320115.1 of Miscanthus floridulus. Lineage (NCBI taxonomy): Eukaryota > Viridiplantae > Streptophyta > Magnoliopsida > Poales > Poaceae > Miscanthus > Miscanthus floridulus. The sequence continues at coordinate 5,660,275 of NC_089593.1, read as the reverse complement.
CAAGAGGCGGTACAGGGGTAGGCCTTTTTCACCGAGGCGCGAGATGAAGCGGCTCAGGGCCGCAAGGCATCCCATGACCCTCTGCACGCCTTTGAGGTCTCGGCGGCAGAGCGCGGGACGTTGCGTCCTAACTCTCGGACCAAGTCCCGACAAGTGGTGCCGGAGAGGAAAGCCTGGACGATCTCCGAGTCACCGATGCTGGGTAGCTCGGTGCACTGTTTGGAGAAGCGCCGGATGAAGTCTCGGAGAGACTCGTCCGGCTTCTGGCGGCAGTTCTTAAGATCCCAGGAATTCCCAGGGCGCACGTAAGTGCCCTGGAAGTTCCCGACGAAGATCCTAACCAAGTCGCGCCAGTCGTGGATTTGCGAGGGGGGGAGATGCTCAAGCCAGGCTCGCGCCGAGTCCGTCAAGAGCAAAGGGAGATTGCGGATGATGAGCAGATCATCATCCGCGCCACCCAGTTGGCAGGCCAGGCGGTAATCGGCGAGCCAAAGTTCCGGGTTGGTCTCGCCGCTGTACTTTGCGAGGTTGGCCGGCTGTCGGAACCGGGCGGGGAAAGGAGCAACGCGGATGGCCCTGCTGAAGACCCGAGGTCCTGGCGGCTCAGGGGAAGGACTGCGGTCCTCTCCACTGTCGTAGCGACCGCCTCGGTGTGGGTGGTAGCCTCGGGCGGCTCCGTCGTCGTGGCGCCGTCGCCTGCCAACTACTTCGTGGTTGCCCTGTGCCTCGCGTTGGTCCCTAAGTCGGTCGCGCACCGAGGGGGCCCTGTCGACCGTCGGTGCGCGAGCGGCCTCGGGACGGACCGAGGCATCCTGGCCCCGGCGAGGTTGTGCTGTGGGTTGCTCCGAAGTGCCTCCGCGCCGGCGGGAGGCGGAACTTTCGGCCTGCTGCACTGCTGCGATCTCGAGGAGGTCGCGGAGCTCTCCGCGGACCCGTCGCCCTTCGGTGGTGGAGGGCTCGGGCATTGCTCGGACCAGCATCGCAGCAGCTGCGACATTCTGGCTAGCGCGGTTAAAGATTGGGGGTGGCTCTCCCCCCTCGTTGTCGTTGATGCGGTGATGGACGTCGCGGGCCCTCCCTCGGGCTCCTCCGCCCTCACCGCGCCCTCGCTGCTCCTGCTCGAGAGTGTCCCGGAGCTGTTGCAGAAGGAGTCGGTCTTGTTCGACCTTGGCCTGAAGCTCGCAGAGCTGCTCCAGGTCTGGGCGACGATGCCCCCCGCGAACGGGATTCTCGTTCCGTGCTGCCGGAGCTACGAGACGCGGAGGTGTGGCATCACCCGCCCCCGCCCGGGGCGGTGAATGGTTGCCTATCCTTTCTTCCTCTTCGCCCGCCGTTGGCATCCCGAGCCCGACGTGGAAGCACTCACGGGATGGATCATAAGTCCCTTCGTCGTCGGAGTCGGAATAGCCGAGGCAGTAGTCGCTTGCGGCCAAGAATTGGCGCAAAGCCCCAGGGTTGTGGAGTTCGGAGAAATCCACCCCGGGCCACGCCTCGTCCTCGTCCGAGGGGTCGGAGTGGGTGCTCAGGTCGAGAGCGAAGCGCTGGCGGCGTTCCGAGGGGTGCTCGTGAGCGGCAGCGTAAGCGTAGGCATAAGAGGTGGTGGCATTTCTCAACCCAAAGGGGCATGGGGACGGGGCCGTCTCCATATTCTGCCCCGCCGGGGTCGGCTTTTCAGGGAGTGGTGGAGCGGAGCTAGATGACTGGGCATCGGCGCAAGCCACCGGCGATCTTCCTTTGTCCAGGCTCAGGTCAGACAGGTCCCTAGCCAGGGACCCCGTACCAACAGCTGGTCGTAGGATATCAGCGGGGAGTGGCGCGCCGCCCCGGGCTCGCGTAGCGTCGGGGTGGCCTTGCTCGCGCCGTGCCTGGCGGGCATGGCGAGAGCGGCCGCCCGGGCGCCGCCTGCGCCTGGGCTGCCGGGGCGCGACTTCGTCGTCGGACGGTGGGGTTCGAGGAGTGAGGAGCACCATGTCGTACTCATGCCCTAGAGACATGAACTCTAGGCACCCGAACCAAACTATGGTGCCGAGACGCAATGGTCGTATGTGGTCTGCCATCCGGAACTTGCTAGGATGACGAAGCTGACACGCAGAGGCCCCTACCTGGCACGCCAACTGTCGGTGTTTCGGAACCGGGGGTCCCTCAACCAACGAGTGAATTTGTGCTGCGTGCCCCTAATCCCGGATGGTGATGCAAAGAGACACAAGGTTTATACTGGTTTGGGCAATCGAGGCCCTACGTCCAGTCTGAGAGATCGATCTTGTATTCCTTGCACCGGAGTGCTCGTAGTAGGGGGTTACAAGCTAGGTGAGAGAGGGAGTTAGCCCCAGGTCTCGGCGAGGGTGGTGCGGGCTGTTTGAGACGTTGTTCTCAAACAGCGTAGACGTGTGTGGTCCTATCGGTGTGTTCGTCTTCCTGCCCGTTCCTCCTTTTTACAAATGGCACCGGCTACCTCCTTTTATAGCCACAAGGGGGAAGCCAGAAGTACATGACAAGTTTACTATTTGCTGACGTGTTCTGCTCCCCGGAGCAGCGCGGCGTCGTGGGAGTTCCCGTCGGTGTCTAGTCGGTATGGCCTCCAGGCTGGCGACCTGCTGCGCTCCTGTACATTTTTTGACTTGGTGAAGTGCTGAGGCCTGGGGACTCCTGTGGTCGGTTGTGCCGAGGCCGAGACCCGCTGTGCCGAGGCCGAGACCCGCCGCGCCGAGGCTTGCTGTGCCGAGGCCCTTGCAGACGGCAATGTGGGGTCTTGGCGGCCATCGTCGTAGTTGATTTAGGCGGAATCAGTGCGGAACGTGCGTCTACAGGATATGGTACCCTGTATTGCCAGCAAGGAATGGTAAAAAGGTGATTTGACCGTTGTCCCGTCGCTCCTGTCGCGGTGTGCTGCCGATCGTGGCTTACGTAGTGGGCGCGGTTGGACGCATTGATTGGATGCGACAGCTTGCCAGAGCGGCTTTTGAGGCGGAGGCGACGAGGTTGCGGGACGAGCCCAGCCTCGGACGAGGCGGAGCGTGGCCAGCTCGCCTGAGGCCCTATCGGGAGTCTCGGGCGAGGCGGATCTCGGTCAGTTCGCTGGTCCCGAGGTCACAGGAACCTAGTTCTGACTTCCCATGTCGTGTTCGTCCTTGGTGCAGGAGTTTAGGCAGCACAGTAGCCGGTAACCCCTGCACAGTCCCATCGTGGATGGCAGGGTGCTGACGTGCTGGTCTGTTACTTCGCCGTACTGTGCCGTCGTGGGGCTCCAGTATGGCGTGATGCAGGACATGGCGGGCGACGTGCTGGTCACCGTGTAATGACGTCGTAGGGAACAGCGGCTCTGCAGATGCCGAGGCCGAGCCATCGTGGGGGGCTCGATGGTCATGAACCCTCAGGCTGCCGAGCCCGTGAGGCAAATTGTCGAGGCCTTGGGGGAGTTATTGGCCCTGGGTACTGATTTCGAGGCCACAGTAGCCCAGACGTGGCTCCCCATACCGCGTTGTCCTTGGTGTAGGAGTTGGCAGCACAGTGAGGCATGGGCGTTAACCTATGTGCACGGTGGTTAGTACAGTGGCGGGTAACCCCTGCCCAGTCCTGCCTCCTGTCCCATCGGCCATTCTGCTGTACTGTGCCGGGCACGCGGCTGTTGTCGGGGGCAGCAGTTGGCTGAGTTGACGCGACACGACGTTTTGCCAGAGGAACGGGAGAAGGAAGAGGTAGCGGAGTGCTGCCGAGCCCGCCATGCGCGAGACGGAGGGTCGGTGGCCCGGCCGAGGCTTTTGGCGGGGGATCGGCCGGGACCCGTGGTGAGGGAGCCTCGGGCGAATCGGAGAATCGGCCGAGGCTCGCGGTGACGGGCCTCGGGCGAGTCGGAGAATCGGCCGAGGCCAGCAGCGCTTTGGCTGGTGTCGATCTTTACGAAGTCTAAGCAATCGTTTTTTGGGTCTTGCTTAGGGTACCCCTTCTCACGGTATCCGACAAATACGCAATTAGTTTGAAACCTTACCGTTAACTATAGTGGCTCTTGTTGCATCATATATCTTACGAAGTTATGAATCTGAATTTTAATTTTTCAAATTTTATTCTAATTGACTGCTACAAACCCTTTTTATCCTCAAGTTAAGTTAAAACTCTTGTGTTTATTATATCTTTATTAATCCTCTTTTTTGCACTTTTTAAAATAAGAATTTTAGGTCCTAGAATACGTACTTAAATACTATAATACCATAAGCAATCATTTGAAACATGCACCATATTGCTGAGCATAAGTGATAGAGCTTGCAGTGAGATCTCGAATGGAGGTAACAATACTAGCCTTAATAGAATTGTAATACTTAAGCCTTATAATTATTGATGTTTTACTCTAAAGTAATCTTAAAGGATCGGAAAAATATAGCCACCAGTGGTCTCCTACAATTTTCAAGATGATTCAATTTTCCTATCAAGAAATTATATGTGCAGCTATAGTTATACTATCAATATACACGTGTCAAACATATTTAGTTAAAATTTATAAATATGTCTAAAGTAACAATCTATATAAATTATATGTCATAATTACTAATATGGTTTTAAATAATTTTTAGTATCATTAGTATATGAGTTTTTAAGGAAATAAATTTTATATGATGAAACATAACATATATATTTCCCGCTCATGCATGCTAGCACGTTGTGTATACTTACGTTATGCTCTATAGTTATTTAAATATATTTTTTGTAATATATATGCTCTATAGTTATTTAAATATATTTTTTGTAATATAAGATATTAACAATTTAAATATAGTTTGAGGGGATGTTTAGTTTTTTTAAATAATGAGATGAAAATTGGATTACGTAAACTATGTATCCTAATAGGAGGACATGGGTAATTAGATGCAAATTTAGGTCTACTGTAGATCATATTTCTTAATGGCGTAGGTGGATAATTTAAACATAAAGTCATTGGTTACTTTATGTTGTTTTACACAATAGTAGAGGTGGATAATTATTTAGAAAATAGAATAGATCCAATAGCTATTATATTAGTGGTGATTAGGTTATACCGAATTGATGGTCAAATGTTCATGATTTTGTGAGGTTTTCTAGGGCTATCTATTGTTTTCTTATCGAGTCTTGTGAGGATTAACATGTTGCTTCCATTGGTGACCTTGAGTTAGAATTTATAGTATTTATCTTTTTCTTGCGTGATATGTATTTAGTTGAAACCTAATCTTATGATATATAAACTCTTGCTTGTTACATCCCTTTCTGTGACTTCATAAATTTATAGTTTGGCATTCAAATTTTAATGAAGTTGTTGCAAAATTTACCACATGTTAAGTAGAAATAATAGTGTTTTTTATCTTTTATTCAAAATTTATTTTATTATTAAAAAGAGTTTAGATCCAGTTGTGTAATTTCCACGTGCTAAGTTGAAACTCAGCTTGCACCCTGACACTGAACATGTTAAATTTGTTATATCATATAATTATATATGTGTAATATTGTTTTTATATATCAAAGGGTGCTTAAAATTATTTTCCAATATTGATATGACATAATGTTTCATTTAAAATATATAAATTTATTTAAAATAACAACTTACAAAATTTATTATCATGGAGTATCATAAGCTAAAGTGAATTGTTAGGGGTTATTACTATGTGGTTTGTTAAATGAACATTTTTCTATGCTTCATGAGCTATTTAAATAAATGTTTATCCTAACATATTAAAATAAATCTTTTCCTCAAAAGATTCATGAAAGAACTTGCGGCGTTGATTTTTTGACTTGCGGTCTGACTGCGTGCATGGTTCATTAAGTTTTAGATTTACAATCAGCAGCGACAAAGATAATAACTTGGGGCCGTTCGGCGGGTGCGAAGTTCAGCCAGAATTCACTGTTCACAGCTGGAAAATACTATTCCCTCTCTCATAAATTCCTCTAGATTTATTTAGATTCATCCAAGCGAACCTGGCCTTGCATTCTATTGTTGTCGCTATCTTCATAAGTCACGTAGTCCCTCCTTACTGTAAAGTGAAGACTGAAGAGGTTTGTTCAGACAGGATGGTACGTGTTGCTGTTTAACTGATTGCTGGCTTTAATCTGCTTGAAGGATTATATTGGAAATAAAAAATAGTGTAGCTACCTAATAATTTGCAGTAGTTCCACAACCCCTCAAACCTGAGACCTGGGCATTGGAGTCCCAGCGGCGGTCACCGAGGAGGCGAACAGTACATACCAGTTGCATGTCCTCCTGCTGGTATTCGTGCCGGTCAAACTTTCTAAAGTTTGATTAGATTTGTATAAAATATTAATAATATTTGTGTTCCGAATAAGTTTATTATGAAAATAGGTCTATCTATTGATACTAATTATGTAGTATAAATATTAATATTTTCGTGTATATATTTGGTCAAAGTTAAAAGCGTTGGACTACTCGGAAAGCGAGAATGACACTTGTTTTGGGACTGAGGGAGTAAGTAGCAAGCGTGTGATGAGTCATAACCATATAAGCAGCAAGTGTGTGAAAGAAATTGCAGGCTCGAAAGGGAATCAAGTGATCCTGTTGCTTACAAGGGCCAATATATCATTTTGATATCATCTTGAGGTCTACATTATCCATTTTGATCAATTCGTTAGCCTCTGAATTTCTTGAGGATAAGGAAATGAGCAGATAAATAAACCTGCTCATAGCTTAATGCAAAAGGCCCAAAATCAGAGTGAAATAAATCGAAGTAAGCAAGCATACATTTTTTAGATAACGGAACACAGTTCCAAGCAATCATACATGACGAAGCATAGAAAGGAAATGAGTGTGCAAAAATATAAATCGAAGAGAACCTGTAACCTTTCCTGCAGCAGTCTGTAATCAATTGAACGGTAGCGAGAGCAGTGATAGTTACCTTAAGAAGAATAAGGCGAAGATGCAAACTGGATACAAAATCTGCACAACGTAACTAGGTACCCCTAGAAATACACGGTACCACCGGCGTAGGAAAGCAGGAAAGAAAATTTCACCCCAGAGAATTCCTGTTCAGACATATTCTGTTAAAAAAATAGCCTGTCACACACTGACACACAGCAAGCCGGAGTCCCCTGGCGCTACAGGGCATCCGAGCATCACAGAACTCCATAGCACACGCAGCAAGCCCTGCAAACAAGTGCTGCATTGGAACTCAAGTTGATTTGGATGAATCCCCCACATTTGATATTTAGCACAATAGAAGTGATGATAATTAACAATTTAGAGTGTCGCTGCCACATAAAATTGCAACAGTATGTTGCTTTCTGCCTTTTATGAAACAGAGCACACTGCACAACACAATACAGTACATTCTTCTGTTGCTGGGCAGTGGACACAGAACATCAGCGCCAATCATCCTGGAGCAGAGAGTCTTCAGTTGCCCGGGGGCGAGGCTGGGATCTGCGTCATTGACACGTCAGGTGGACTCTGAACATGTTGCCACTCGAACAGAACCGGGGAAGCCTCAGCTCCATGCTGTCCGCGCATGGCATGAACCCAACAGGGCCCAATTATGTTTGCCTGATTGGCCTCCTGGCGCGAAGAGGACTGACGACTTATACTCGTTGAGGCAATGCCGTTCCAACCATGGCGTGCGGTATGGAGGCGGTTGCCGGATCCATGGGAACAAAGAACTCAAATCTGCTTGCAGGTTGCAGCAGAACAGATCCTGAACTGAGAATGGCACCGAACAGTGATGCCGCCGCAGATGTCTCACTGTCGTGTCGCATGTCTACGCTGAAGATGGAGAGTGGCGGTCTGCAGAAGATACCAGGAGGAAGATGGCTGAGAATCAAGTGCAGAAGGCGCAAGGTTACAGCACTGTTGAGATCTAGCCATTCAGAAATGTTTTGTTAATAGGGTACCAGGGGTTGTTGAAATACTTCAGGGGTAGCCGGGCAACGGCACTTTGTGTTCGAAGCGAATGTAAATAGTGAAATGCTTTTTTTGCCGGGCAACCACACGCATTACTCCTGAAAATAGATTAACTGCCGTTTGGGCATTTGGTGCACAATGCTTGCAAGTGCAGAAAAGGGTACTGCTCAGTTTGTTGTTTGCCCATTCATAATTTGACATAAGAGAATTTAAAATAATGAAGATGAATAACATCATTTCAGCAACCATCCAGTGGCCAAGTGGAGGCTTGGATCGGCTACCTCAAATTTATTGCACATGTAAGCACAGGTCACCAATATGACAGGGAAAACCTGACCAAATACAACCGGCTAATGACAACAAACATAAACTAGCTACCTCGGTTCACATACTCTCATCTATCCCTCCACAGGCACACACATGACACACCCTCTTCCCTACCCTCAATTCTCTCTAAACTGGACAGCTCAGTTTTTGGCGTGCCGAGACACCATTAACATTGCAAGGCCCTTGCAACTGGAGTCAATCACCACAAATTATTTTAGGACAATAGACCTCCAATGGACTTATTAGCCTGCACCAATGCATGCCTTTCCTACATTTTAGTTTTCCCGTTCAGGAAGATTTGCTTTCTCCAAAAATAGGTTCCTAGTTAGGTTGAACCCGTTCACCAGTGTGAGGTGCTTTGCCTCCTTCACATCTGTAGAATCCCCATTAGATTGCAATGGTACATAAGCGCTCACTGACTCATGCTCTATAGTTATAGCTTCATTGTTAGGCATCACCACTTCAGTGTTGCTGAGTGGGTCCTGTTCAACACTTCTAGCTTCATTGTTGTGTTGGACCTTTGCAGGATCTCTGGGTGACTCCGGTTGTACTATCCTATCTCCCTCACCAGGTTGCATCATTATAACTTCCTTGTTAAATTGAACCATTGCAGTATCTCTAGATAACTCAGATTCTATTCTTCTAGCTTCCTCATAGTCATAGTGTAGAAGCATTCCAAGCCCCTCCTCTACATGCTTTTCAGCGTCAACAATTTGGTCAGCCATCCCCATAATTTTCCTCTTGTTCCATTTCCTTCTGGAACCACGTTTCTTGACTTTAAGTGGTTTGGGGGTTTCAATTGGCTTTTTATCTGTCTCCTTAACCGGCCTTTGTCCAGGAACAACAATGTACTTTTTAGCACCATTTGCACAACCTTCTGATTGACCTGCAACAAGCATCGCCCATTTATGACCCAAAATCCAAGTCAGAGCGACAAAGTAGTGATAACGTTTGCACAACGGATGCCCTTGGACTGAATGCTAAAAAAATTACCCTGGATTGCAAGAAGAGCAGTTCGGGCAGCTTTTATCTCTGCCTCCTTCTTTGTTCTAGCTGCAGCACCAATGTATTGTATGCCACCAATCTCAACGGTGCATATGAAAGGAGCTACACCTAAAGCTTGTTTAGTGCAAATATAAGATGGAATGGCGTAATTCATCTTCTGAGCATACTCCTGAACAAGATTCTTGCACAGGCCAGTTTCTTGCTGCAAAGCATAGTAAGATGTATCAAAGAAACATGTCAATCAAGAAGAGATCCGGCAATGCTATGCTAATTTAGTCGTCCGAATTCACAAGTTGAGCTATGAACGGTTCATGTCTCATGGTAACTTAATTTAATCACCATGTTGTGAGCTATGCATAGTTCATGGTTCATAAACTGGGCAGAATGAGACTGAAAGCATCTTTATAACTAATTCTCGTACTTAGAGGGAACCTTGATGTCAGCAATTACAGATAAATAATAGGACCAATGAATATTATTGGGGAAATGCCATGAAACCTAAAACAAACTTTTGTGACAGTACTCAGGTACCACTAGAGTACTAGACAACCACAGTTAAACTAATTTACATTACTTGAAAAGAATAGTGCCATTAGCATACTTGCAATAAATTTGATGCAAGGTTCCCACTGCCAAGTTAATATAGGAGACTTCAGATACTCTCACATCCGTAAAAAATAAAAAGAAGTGAAGAAAGCACATCAGGTACTAGATAGGATTGGACCTATGTGTTTTGAAGAAGCATGTATAATATGTTTTAGGCAGCAGCATAACTATGAATGAGGCAGTTTGCTTTTTCCTATTAGGCTCTGATTTTCCAGATCATCACTCATTTACATACACCTTGAAATTCAAAGAACAAACAGATTTTCCTTTTCAATGATAGTTTTGTATACACTTATAATCTTTAGCCACCGTATCTGCCAAAAAAAAGGGAGAGTAACTTACAACTGCTGGGATGCTTCTTGTCACGGCCACCGGAGCAGACATGGTTATCTCCATGAGCGCGACTTCTGCGGCCGACTGCTCCGCCGCCTTCCGGCTGAAGAACCCATGCAGCGACTCGTACCTGGTGTTGTTCACCAACACCGTGGACTTGAAGACAGGTTCGTGGGACGGGCCTTCCTTGAGGGTGTGGTACTCCGGGGTCGGAAGGCCAGCCTTCTGCGCGTACTCCTGCAGCCGGCTCTTGAACACGTAGCAGTTCTCAACCCCTGTGCCAAATCAAGCACGCAGCAGCTAAGAAAACAATGTTGGTGAATAAGAAGAGAAATTTGGAGCTGTTTGCAGACACTCTGCTAAGGATGGACTAAGGACGGGTAAGCAGTTGTAGGAGTACTTAGCAACGAGGTAGAGGTGCTAGCAGTTTATCATCTCAGAAATTGCGCGAATCGGCAAGAGTGAGATGCGCTTGGCGAGAGGGGAAGGGAAGGAAGGGTTGGGGCAACTTACTGATCCCGGCGGGGGCGACCGCGACGATGGGCCCAGGGCCAGGGGCGATGCAGATGGTGGCATCGGGCGAGGCCCCGCCGCCGCCGTCCATCGCGGCGCCGCCGCCGCCGCCTTGGAGCGTGAGGGTGCGAGGAGCAGAGAGGGTTCTGTTTCTGTGCGATGCTTCTTGGGGAATCCTTTCTTTCACCCCAAAAATTCGCGTCTTGTCCGAATTGCAAGCTGGTCCCATTGAACGGTGGCCCCACCTGTCAGTCGCGGCTGCCTCGGAAGCAAACACTCGCCGTCGCCGGTGACGGTCTCTCCTATGCGCCAGCTACGGCGAGGAGGACACGACACGACACACACCGGCGTAATGGCGCTGTAAAGAAATGCAACAGAGGGACGAGCAGCAGCAGCAGCAGCGCGGCCAGGAGGGCGCCGGTCGTGCCGTGGGCGGCGACGAAGCGGCCGTGGGTGGTGCGGAAGAGGGTCGCAGTCGCAGCACCAGCACGGGATTGGTGGTGCGGCGCGCGGTCGCCGCTGCGACAAGGCTAAATGCTCAGTGACAGTGACGCTGCTGTTCCAGAACAAAAACTTGCGCTGCGGCAAGGGAGCATATCACAAGCGATCCAATTTCGTTAAGGCGGCAGCAGCATACAACATGCCAAACCGAGTTGGGAGTTCGTAAATTGTAGCACTTGATGACAACACATGATTCTCGGTACATTTCATCTTCATTTAGCCCACTGACTACAAACACAAACACATCTACAAACATCAAGTATGCATCTCCATGGCCAGCACAGGCTGCATAATAGTCAGTGCCTCCTTTCTGATGGTTATAAATGTTTTTCCTTTTGCAACACCAGGGAGATTTGTGCGGCCAAAATATTGTGACTTGGTCCCAAAGCAGAGTGTAGAACACTTAACAGAGCTGAAGCTGCCTGGTACCGAAATCCCCAATGTCGCTTCTGAATCCTCTTTTTACTCCAATCTCCTTTAACACTAGGTCATTAGCAAGGCCATCAAAAGGCCTCTCAAGTGCACTATTCCCTCCCATCCCTGCTTCCTCATAATTGCAGACTGGTGTTCACTTAACGCTAAGTGAAGTCTTCCATACAATATACACTATTATGACAACCATCCCAAGCGCATCAATCCAACGACGCTGCCGTCTGCTGTACAGAATGCCGATGAGGCAGAGAATCAATCACTCAAGGTTCACGCGTCCTCTTCCATCAATCAGGCTGAACAGCACAGGGACCATCACAGGGGATTACAGTTTTCCAGCACCTCAGCTCATCTCTATTAAAATGCACCGACATAAAACACACCATTTCCACGGATTACAACTGTACAGACAAGATTCATATATACAAATGGACACTCTCCAATGGTTACAATGCAATTCCTTCATTCATGCAGGCCATAGCTAACCCCATCTAGCGCTATATTAGCTGGACAAATGCATCTATCTCTATTCAACATCATCTGTGAGCAGACATGTGCAAGCATTCTACCTGGGCCCATATGCACAACCCCACTTGCCCAGGCAGCAGCCCCTACCAAACCTGATTTATCATATCAAGCATCTTCAAACCTTTTTACACTTGAAAAAGGAAGCATGATGGCTACAGACAACCCGAATGCGGTGTCTATTTACATTTTGGTTAACCTAGGTATGATTAATTATTTTGGGGGAGCCTCCGAGTTCAATGACAGGATCAGGGTAGGGGTTCCACAAACCTTCTGCAAGGAGGCTAACAAATCTTGGCTGTATCTTACAAATTACACACGTCGTCCAACAGGCGATACACACCGTCTCTGTGACAAGGCTTCACATCATCTTGGATCTTGTAGCTGGACCATGCTGTGGGGAGCATCACTTGGCCAAAAACACAAGGCCTACCGATTGTGTTGTGGCTGCATTGTCATGAGATGTAGGCCTCATCTTACTTGTAATTTTCCTCAGCGTAGATAGAGACAAGGCCGTTATCACCAGTGCCAGCAGCTAGGAGTGATTTGTATGGGTGAAAAGAAAGGCAGTTTACACTGCCTATTCTTTGGCCCATAAAAGATGGCTGGTAGCGAATTATTGTCAACTGCTCTCCTTCAAGACTAAACACTTTAATCATCTGCTTGGCTGAGCCACTAGCAACAACTGGGGCATGCCGATGAACCGCTAATGCTGTAAGTGAACCCCTGTGTGCCTCAATAGTCAGGTAGGGTTCTGCTGCCCTTCTAACATCGAGAAACTGAATGTCTCCAGCTTGAGATGCACTTACAATCTGTGATACCATAAATAAATAGTACAAAGGGAGAATTGTAAAGCTTAAGCAAAAGCAAGCCCAGACAACTACAAAATACCTTATAGTTGCTTCAACAATGAAAATCTAAAACATAGCAATGTAAGTTGTGGTAGTATTTACCTTGTATGGATCAAATCCAGGTTGAAACCCTATGCCTACAACCTTTTCTGTTCTTGGTGCATGTGGCCTGGCCATATAGACAACCCTACAGTATAGAAAAAGAATATTCAGAGTAAAAATAATTAGGGTGCCAGAAAAGAAAGAGGAAAGCTGGACATTTCATAGGGCACATATGGATCCTATGCATCAAATGCAGGCCAGAGGATGTAGATACTATTGTACTAACCTATCAGGAGAGCGAACGTCATATATTCTGACAGAACCATCAGCAAAACCAGCAGCAAAATGCCCAGAGCAGACCTGAGATGCAGACTGAAAAAGAAGAAACAAGGTCATGCTCAACTGCTTGATAAAAAACAATGCAAATCAGATTAAAATAAAACTTGCTGCAATAAGCAAGAATCACATACATAAAAGTAATCAAACAGCTAATTTCACGCCTATAGATAAAAAATGTGTCCTTGAGAACATTAGAGGAGAAGAAGATATTGTGACAAAACCATCACATTGGACTACTGCAGCACAGTATTTATTTTTTTGGTTAGTAAAAGAACATAGTTTAAGACATGACATGAGCAGGGGCGGACCTGGGCCTAGGGCCGTGGCCCTTGTCGTGGCCCAGGACCCCCAAGTATACCCTGTTTATTTTTGGCCCATATACTTCACAAGTCAGCCCAACAGACAGCACCATCCAGCCACCCAGGCCGACTAGGACACAGCGATCGCTCCTCTGGCTTGCGCTATCACCCACCAGTGCCCCGCACGGCCACACCATCACTCGCCTTCCACCAGTCCTCAGCTGGTGAGCCAAATTAGCAAATCGATTTCTCAGTTGGCCAGCTGGAGTTGGGCGACCATCAAGGTGCTGCTGCGCTAGCGTGCGAGCCAGGGAGACCGGCTGACCACTGCACAGTGTGACATGGCGTGACTGCAGCCTCCAGGGGGGGGGGGGGGGGGCGGGGGGCAGCGTCGCACCGGCGGCCCGGCTCAGCACCTGCACAGGCAGCACGGCCGCATAGGCCCCCAAGAGCACACAAGCAGAGCAGCAGGAGCAGCCACTATTTCTCTACTAAATTTTAATCCAAGTTTCCAACTCTATGTAGAGTTGTATAAATGTCGTCGTACATATTCAATTGGATTGAAAACTGAAATTAGAATCTAAAATTACAGATTGGTTCATCACCTCATTGAGTTGCCTTGATTTTAATTGTTGCAACTGACACAATAGAAAGGGTTTTCTAAGCTATGAAGATTGTCAAGATTGATTCTCGGAATAAGATGAAGATGAGTGGTTGAATCATAGCACGGTATGTTGTATATATTGAGCGGGGTATATTTACAGCCATTAAAAACAATGACATCTTATATCATTTTCAAAAATTGAAGACCCGTAGAAGAAGTTACCTAAACTATCTAGTAGTAGTACTTGTGGTATGTTACATTCAAGTTACAAATGCATTATCAATAAGTAGGGTTACATTTTTGCTTGTCCCTTTTCTTATTAACTCTTACATCTTGTAAAAATTTAGGTCAGTGATGAGGACATGGAAGATGCCAATGCACTAAATTTTCACTATGTATTTATTTTTGTATGTTCCATGTTATTTTCAAAGTTGAAGCAACTTCTCAATTTGAAAATTTTCCTTCACAGTAGCTATTTTACATGACATATATAGATGTGCCCTTTCACTCTTAAAATTGGGCCCTAGTCATGACCCAATTCTAGGTCCGCCACTGGACATGAGCGAATCCCTTGGCAAATTCAACTCTTGCTCACATTGTTCAACCTACTTGAGACAAGTTCACAACTTTTCCTACAGAAAGCAGCACCAAAAGACACTTTCACTCATAGAAACTTTGAAGCGCACACAATTACTAGAATTCTAGGAGGACGCATGTGCACCATCAACCTTCATGAAGGAATATTGTGACTCCATTTTACCTCTATTAACAACTCAGCATGCAGATGTACCTAATTCAACCATGTGTATTATTATTTGTCACAATTTGACTATCAAATACAACCCCCCTGGAATCCATGGTATCCAATGACTAGCAGTGAAATACAGTTACAGATTGATGTTCTAAGTTATTGATTAATATACGACGGGAACATCAAGTATACAGCATGAACCACATAACACAAAACACAGAATAACAAATCTATGGTTAACTGGTTATTTCCTCAGTGATAAAGTGCAACATATAGCCTAGTCAAATAACAAATAAGAAGTTGCTTGAACAAATGTTCCAATTTCTCTGATCAGCGCATGGCAATAAAAACTCACCAGTGAAGAAATGGCACTATCACCAGATGACTGAATAGTGCTGAGAAGTTGTTCCTTGTCAAGATCCCATACCAAGATGGAAGACATGTCACCAGATGCATACTATTGGACAACAAAGGAGAGCAAATCCTGTATTAGAACATGCAATGTGTAAAAAATACATACTAGAACTACAGGGGGGGAAATAGAACATTACAAGATAACCAGATTGCTGCTGCCAGTCAATCACAATACTGTGACCAGCAGCTCGATGTCCCTGAACTGATGAGAAAGCCGTTACAAGTTTCTGTCCTCCCTTTTGAGCAAAATTTTTCCATACACGTACATTTCCATCACCTGCAACATGAAAATTAGACAATGCAATGGTAGAAGATAAGTGTAGAAAGAAAAACATAGAGAAGAGAGGTGTACTTGAGGCAGCTAAAAGCAAGCTCTCATCAAGCTCATTGATCAACAAAAGTTTGGATAGCCCTCTGTCTGACCAATTATGGTTTTGATAAGAGTTCACTGGCAGCGCATCGTCGTAGTTCCACACTCTGGCATGAGACAGAACTTCAGCAGAATTGCAGCAGTGTATTTCAGGCACTAGGATTTTTAATTGCAATAATTATTTCACCTTATTTGCTCATTTTCATCAGCTGCAACAACGATTGGAGAAAATGGCAACAATAAAGCTGTTTTTGTTCCCAACTCAAATCTCGTATCCCAACTAGCAATTTGGCTTGTCATCTTGCAAGCTGCTATTCCAAGGGTGAACAACCAAAAAAAATAACAGATAAATAATCAAGGAAACCAACAAGAAGAATGAATGTAATGCAGACTAATGTATGTCCACATACAGGAGCGCTGGCACTTAGCAATATAATCTAGTGCAACTCGTTCTCTCTCTTCCCTTCTGGCATTTGATTCTTCATTATCATCAGAGCCAGTTAAAAGAGGCCTAGAGAAGTGACCACAACTCCAGTTGTAAATTGTTGATTGGGGAAGTATACTTAGTTCAGCATTACTGGGAGCTGCAGCGGAGCTTAAAAGGGGATCAGCTAAGCCATCAGGTGAATTTATAGGATGTTGTCCAAACTCCATAGAACACACTCGGCGTAATCCTGGAAGATAATCATGCTGAGGGGGGCTAACAGGAGGGGTCCTAAATTTTATCAAGTTGCTTCCTGCAAAATATAAGAAACTCGATTCAAGAATTCTTGACTTTCTCTGAACACCCAATCAAGTAAGGTGTTTCAACGTCCAAGCACATAGTAAGGAAAGTGATAATAACTTACCAGAATTCGTATCAAGCCAGGACGAAGAGCGTGCCATTCCAAAGTTTGAAGCAGATGTCTCTCCCCGATGTGCACCTCCACTGTTAAATCTAGTATTTTTCATGACTACTTGTTCAACACCTATAAGGGACAGTGCTCTCCGACCAATAGTTGCAATTCTTGGGTAAGGATCTTTAGCAAAAGAACACATAGTTGATATAAATTGAGAATAAATGACATTATCAACAGGCCTCGACCTAGTGTAGCCGAGACCACCATTACTAGCATTCTCTCTCAGTAATATGCCAGAATCAGAGTGTTGGGAAGAATCATCTGACTGGGGAGAGCCATGCATGATGCTACTTGTTGCAATTGGGCTACTTGTAGAAATTCTTCCATCACGACCAGCGGCACTGCTATCACTGCCAACCCTCAGCACAGGACCAATGCTGCCTTGTAGAATATTGTTGGGACTGTAAACATTGCTTGGATTACTTATATTTGCCAATGATGGTAGTGACTTCAGCAATGAATTGGATTGAGGTTTCCAATACTCAGCCACAACAGATTTGAGATGTTTGTTGTGACCCAACGCAAAGCGAGTAAGAGCTGGAAAAACAAGAGATCAACTCAAAATGATTGCCATATAAGATTAAAAGAAATCCCCTATGTTCAACATACTAAAAGAAGTGCTCTAGGAAAAACAGTATAATTTTCCAATGCACATACCTATAGCAACCTCAGATCGAACAAGGGGACTAGCATCTGAAGATATCTGCAGAAGGCTTCTAACTACATTTATTTCAGCTTTCACCTTTTCATCATCATCAGAATCATCATCAGCACCATTTGATGTAGTATCCAGGAGAGTCCCAAGTGCAAAAACAGCAGCAGCTCTGACCTGGCAAGACCAAATGTTTAATATGTATCTTGTCAAGTAGGCAAAAGAAAGAGTAGACATGATATGAAGGCATCATACCTCAGGTTGAGGCTCCGAGAGTAAACATATTACAAATTCAGGTGTATTTGTTTGCAAACTAAGTAGCTGAACATCAGGGAAATCTTCCCAGAGTTTTCCAAGGCATAAGCAAAGCCACTGTAAAAGTAAAGGTTCTGTATGTGAATCATGAGGATTCTCAGGTTGCAGGTGTCGCAGGCAAACATCTATTAGGCCTGCATTCATACAAGCCTCTTGACCCGTCCTATGCCCATCCACAATGACTGCTAAAACAAAAGCAGCCATTGCACGCTGTTCTGGGTAAGCATCCAAACTGTCAAGAAACCTAACAAAATATGCATGTCCTCCATCTTTAACCAAGTCAACCTGGCACGACTGTCATTTGGGAAAAAGCTACATGTTAAACAACTGAATATAAGACAACAAAAGAACTGTCAAAAGATTACAATGAAGAGCGCATACCTTATCAAGAGAGAGAATTTTTGTCCATATAAACACAAGAATTTGACGCAACTCCATTGCACTTGTTTGAAGCAGTTTGAGTACATAAGGAAATATTCCGACAGACAGGGCCTACGACAATGAAGTGCCAGAGGTTAAAAACTAAAGAGAAAAAACAACAAGCATTTCATGCATAAGAGGTCAGTACAACCAAATCAACAGCCCATGGCCCCATGTCAAGAAATCTTCCGAGCAGAACAAGCGCTCTAAATCTGTGTGATTGACTAAGCAGGACCTGCAAAAAAGATAAGATGTAAGAAAGAAAATAAAACAAGAAAAGAAATATGATCCCTCCAGTCATAAAACAGTGTCATTTCGGTGTTGCCATGATCCACAAAACATAAATTTGCCAAGTAATGTTGTACTACAGTATATAAGAATAGTAAAATTATATGATTATGAGTATATGTTTTGGGACAAATCTACCCATAACATTTTCAAATGTCCAATCTCAATGTACAGAGTAATTAACAATCCAATTTTTTTTGATAGGTTAGCTGAACACAACCCAAAACGGTAGTCTTTTGTAATTGGAGGGAGTAGCAGATATGAATGTAAAACATTTTACCAAATTAAAAATATAGCAGAAAAGTGAAGGGCAATAAGGTTACAAAGTTAAACTGGGCTTTACAAATAATTGGCTTGAATGTAAGTGTAAAACCAAAATGTCTTACCTGAAGAACTATATATAAGTGTAAAACCAAAATGTCTTACCTGAAGAACTATGGGTAACTGTTCAGGAGGTTTCTTGTCCTCGGAGCCATGATCAAGCCACACTTCGAAAGCCGTCAGCTGTTCCGTAAAAAACGGACTTGGCTGGTTTGGAGGAGAGAATGAAATTAGCAATACTGAAATGCTTGTATTCAAATGTCAAAACAATACCAGCAAAAACTACTGATATTTCTTGAAATGCTAAATGATGAGTACAACCTGAAACTCCGCATTTGGATCAGCAATTAACTCAGGAAGCTTGGAAAGGCAAATCTCAGCAGCCATGTCCCATGCATCCCTGGGATTTAGCATGTTACAAAACACACAAAAGGTAGTTAATACAAAAACAGAAGGGCTTGTCGGGCTAGTTACCACATATGGTGTTGATGTGTTGGGGGTAACAACGGATAAGAAACTGGAGTACAACTTGCTGATCGCATGATTCTCTCAGCAAGCAAGAAGTTACGAAAGAGACTAGCAACAAGAAGATCTTGCCTGAAAAGCCTTTGGAACAGATCTGCACAGTGAAACTTGTATCATAAACCCAAAATAAGCTGACATTTATTTTGAACTTGAATAATCTTCTCTAGTTTTCTTGTTCCCCAAAATTATATATCGCACACACCATACCATGAGGAAGAACATTCCATGCAATTGTATCTGTTATAGCAGTAAAAATCCAATTGAGCTCCCCAAGAAGAGTTTTACGGTCATTTTGCCTTCCAGGAATTTGGTCAATAAGAGAAAGATCCAGAGAATCACGGAGTAATGATCGCTTACAAAACCTGCAAGGTTTATAGGTATGTCCCCATGTAAGCACAACATGCTAAGAAAAGGAGAATAAGAAATAAGGAATTGTCCACACAAATATCCATGCACAAACAGAGAAGAGAGAGGAAGAGAGAGAGAGAAAGAGAACCAGTGCAAAGCCATTTTGATGGGTGTTGTGAGGCAAGCCGTAAACAAATCAGCAGGAAATTCTGCACTCTGAGGAAGACTTTGATGTGCCTCACAGGCAGCAAGAAGAATGCAGTCCTTCTGTGCAGATGCAGAGGAGCTAGAACTCCAGTCTAGGCGCTGAAGTAAACAAAAGTCACTTTGAATATTAGACAATCCAGGAACGAAAACAAAACAAGCCCATAAATCATGATAACCTTCATCTTCAAGCACAGAGAAACATATGTTAATTAGAAGCATGTAGCATACCTCTAGAAAAGCTTTCACAATAATTCCAGCCACTGAGCAATCAAAAACATAAATGGAAGGTGTCTTTAGCCATGACTCAAGATCAGTAATTGGAAGTGGAATATACTGTGTGTAACTCTGCAACAAAATGCAAAAACAACAATTTTATTTTATCAGAGACGCCTATGATAAGGCACGCACGGCAAGTAATACAGTGTCTTCATAATATTACCTTGTTAAACACCCAAATCTCACCATTAGATGTAGGCTTTGGTACGCCATGGCCATTATAATGGAAAAGGACTCTCTCTGATCTGGCATATTTGCGGCAAGTATTGCAAAGATTCTTAACTTCCTCCACTGTTGGGTCCAGCTTAAGCTTGTATCGAGCCTGCAAGTGGTGTTAGGATATGAAGATGCAAATAATCCTCACCAAAATAAGATTGAAGTTAAACAAGAAAGCAAGTTCCTCACCTTAGGTTGCCAGCGCTCATACTGTGAATGCAACGTTTTTCCAATAGTATCAAGGGCTTTAGGAGGTGCCATAGAAAAAGGATCTGAAAAGAAAGGAATTAAGATCTATGAACATACCTCAAGGAAACTGCACCGAGTGCAATAACAGTATTGAAGTGCAAACCTATCAACAAATGTAAGTTACAATTGTTGTCTAAAATCTGGTAACAACTTCTTGACAAAATAATCATCACAAAGGCTAATAAATAAGTATATATCTTCATGACTATGGCCAATAGATGCAGTATCTTACACTAGAAAATTTTAATTCCTTTACAATTAAATGCCAATTGTCAGCTTGAAATTTAAAAGGGGATAGTTTTCATCTAAAAACTATTGAACAGTAGGTGCCAGATAGTTTCCTTCTTGCTATTTACTTCAAATTAACAATATACCGAAAGAAACAATTATTTGAAAGGATTGAATGTACGCAAAGATTGTGCTTTGGTGGAAGAACATTGAAATCAGCTATCTACATGCCTGAACCATGAAGCATGAACAAGACTTTAGATCCTTTAATAATATTAATAATGTTGATTCCTTGTATATATTTATATAAGCTTTTTCCCTTTTGTTTCCCTGTTGCTCATGTTGGGTTTCATCTACACTATCCCAACAAGCTTGGGGCTAAATGGCTTTGTTATTGTTGTGTACTTCTAATTAACAATATGCTCTCGTCTGGAATTCAGAAATGCAATTGGTTAAAAAAAAGGACACAGTTTCATTCAAATGGTCAAAAGCAGTTCATTTACTGGATCTTTTTCCCAACTAATTTGAAATTTGGAAATATATAATCAACTAAAAATTTACCTATCCAGCACTCCATTCTTGCACAAGGGGAAATTTTAATTACATCAGGTGGATCCACACTTATGTTTAAACATACTACAAGTGCAACACATCCCGTCTTCATCTGCGCTACAAAATCCATTGTTAGTAAAGATCATGTAAAAGATGCAGAAAACTTATAAGAACTAACAAAGCGTCCCATGGCCAGACAAAAGAAATGATAGAATAGTTACAAATTCCATTATGACTAAATCAGTAATGATGCAGAACAATACACCAAGCAAAACAGACAGGGAATTAGAATAGTAAATAGAAGAAATAAGCTCAGCAGTGCTGTTGACTTTCAACATGATCCTTGGACAAGTAAATATAAGCTGCAAACCTAAGGGACTTTGTCTCAAAGGTGAAAGGACAGCTTATTTTACATGGTACATAGTTACTGCAAAATTCCAAAAAGAATCTAAGGAAAATGGAACATCTGTACGTACATATGTAGAAATTGCCTTTGCCCAAGGACTTCAAGGCTAATAATGTTAAATTGATTTCCACTCCATGTACAGAAACCTCATCTTTATAGTCAAAACCTCCTATCTATCAATCACATATGTCTGTTGCCATGAACTGAAACACCCTATTTCCCATCTGGTGCTTCAAGCCATTGCAACATGCACAATGTGGTGACCCTGAAACAACAATGCGCTTTCATGCCAACTTTGTTACAGTGGAAGCTCTTAAGCCTCCAGTGACATCAACAGATTGCGGTCAGCTAACTTTAACTGGGCCAATGGCTAATAAACGACATGATCCAGACTCTGTCCATGTTTGAACTTTGGCAAAATTGAGGCATTTCCTTTAGCAGTACGATGCTATCGGAGAGCAGTGTGTTAGCAAAAGGGCAAAAAATGGTTCAGAGTGTTATTGATGCAATTTTGCCTATAACTTATAGCTTCACCAACAGCAACCCAGTGAGACTAAGTATTCCCTTTAATTATATGATGCCAACAAGTCACTGATAGGAAGTGTCAATTGGAACTTGGAGGGGGTTATTAGCATTCATTATATGTAGGTATGTGAAAGTGCCTATTCGATATAAAAAAAAAAAACTTTTCGCCCAGCTTGGATTTTTGTTGTATATGTAGGTATGCATACGACACCATGATCATGACAATATTTAAAGGACCTGTTAGGTTACCCAGAATAATACCGTTTATTTTTTATCCAAGACATACAGGTCGAAAGACTGATCACCATGCTACATAAAGGTGGTAAATGAAATTAAGAATTTGCATGAGTGATGCTACAGCCTATAGCAACATAGCAACACCGTTGGGCACAATAGTTCCGTTTTGTATCAATTATTATTAACAAGGAAATGATCAGTGTCACACAGTAAAAGAGTAATACGACATGTAATTTATAATTTAGCCCTGCCCCTCAGCCCCGACAACCTTTCGAAACACTTAAGAAGAAGAAGATTATAGGCTGTGGCAAATGATGATAACTCATTCCACCATTTCATGATTGTCCTACTCACAAGAGTAAGTGAGCATAGCGGTTACTTATTCCGCGACTTCCAGGGTCTCGCTAGAGTTACATCTGGCAGCACCGCAGTCCATTCGTACTCCGTAACGGAAATTGATTAAATAAATGCTAAATTGCTAAGTTGGCAGGTGCCGTAATCACTTCACACGCCCCGCAGCTGCGCCCAATCTACCATTTTTAAGCTGAATCAGCTAATTGCTATCCTAAGATCCCCGGAGCCCAGGCGTTACCGAATCCAGCGAATTGCCAAGTATAATATCAGAAGAAGCAGAAGAAACGGCATCTGCAAACTGCATCACGTCCATTACCCGGTCCTTGGGGCGCCACTTGGAAACGAGGCCGCTGGTGGAGGGCCCTGCGGCGGCGGCCGCAGCCTCGTCGATCCCGTCGGGCTCGTGGCGCTGCTCGCACAGCACGACCACCTGGGGCAGGTACGCCGGGGGCGCCGGCTTCTCCACATCGGCATCAGCCTCCAGCCCGTTCCTGGGCTCCGGCC
Organism: Miscanthus floridulus; assembly: GCF_019320115.1. Lineage (NCBI taxonomy): Eukaryota > Viridiplantae > Streptophyta > Magnoliopsida > Poales > Poaceae > Miscanthus > Miscanthus floridulus. The sequence continues at coordinate 5,636,980 of NC_089593.1, read as the reverse complement.
CGTTGGCGGCCAGGAGGCCATCCCCAGCATGGTTGTGGTTCTGGTGGTGGTGATGGTGATTGGGCAGCGGCGGCGCCGGGGCCGCGGCCGTCGACCGCGACGGCGACGGCGACGGCGAGGACGAGGAGGAGTGGACGAGCCTGGACGCCATGAGATCTCCCAATGCCATCGACGCTTGCTGTGCCTCTCTTCTCTTCTCTTCACCCCGCAGGCAAAGCCATCATGAGGTCGGGGAGCTCGCTCGCTCACCTACGTCGATCGAATCGGGCCAGCGTGGCGAGTCGGGGGTGGGAAGCCAGGTCAGTGGGGGTGGGGGACTGGGCGGAGGTTGGTGGGGGAGGGGTTTAGGGTTAGGGTTTGGGTGCGGCTGGGAGGAGAGAGAGAGAGAGAGGAGGGGACGGGAAGCGGCGTCTCGATGCGGGAGTGAGGGAGGGAGCAAGCAGGCGACGCGACACCAGCGAGGGGAGTCGAGGAGAGAGAGACTGACGGGGAAAAGAAAATAAAAATTATATATTACTATAAAAAGTGGAAATGGAAATTGCCTGCGCTCTTTCCTCCTAGTTTTCTTTAGCCGTTACACCATATCACATCAAATGTTTAGACATATATATAGAGTATTAAATATATATTAAAAAATAACTAATTATATAGTTTACGACTAATTTATGAGACGAATTTTTAAATCTAATTAGTCCATAATTTGATAATAAAGTGCTACAGTACACACATGTGCTAATGACGGATTAATTAGGCTTAATAAATTCATCTCGCGGTTTACTAGTGGATTCTGTGATTTGTTTTTTTATTAGTATCTGAATACCCCATACAATACCTTCATGTAACATCCGATATGACATCCCAAAACTTTACACGCTGGATCTAAACAATGCGTTACTAGTTTTGGAGGAAGTGAACGAGCTTATCTAAACTGTTTGCGTATGTGAATTATGATCTCCACTCTCCTCATTTATATCTTTTGATGCCATTTTGTTTGCGTCTTCCTTTCACAACTTGTTTGGCAAGTGACGGGGAAGGGGCATAGAAATTAGTGGTAGGAGTTTATGGAGGGAATTAAGGTGGAAATTTGACTTTTAGTCCCAATCTCTTATTTGGTTCGTGTAGAGAAATAAGAAGGGAAGTAAAAGAGAGAATTTATATCCCTTGTCCGATGTTGATGTTTTTTTAGTGGAGAATTATAGGACAAGTCATGATGAACGGTGAGGATCTATTTATCTTTCTTTAAAAGCACAACTCCCACCCAATTACCATCCCTCTCAGGAAATTGATTAGTGAGAGTTGACTCTCTAAACTCACATTCATCTTTCCACCAAAATTCCAACTCCCACGAAACATACAAAAAGATTACTAAACTCTTACCTCCAAACTCTCATTCTCTTTTTTCAATTATCCTCAATCAAAGGACCTGTCAAGTTACATCTACTTTTATGATTGTTTTTCCTCTATGATATCTTAAGATGAAAGAGGGGGGAAAAGAAATTATAGCCCTGTATGGTTCCACTGCTATAGCTACTCTGGTAATGTAAACTACAATGTAGATTCAAGACATCATTATGCAAGAACAGAGAACAAAAGTTCAGGTTCAGGTTCAAACTCTCAATTGATCGATGCCTCGCGTTCAAGATGGATACAACATTTTATACACTCGTAATACAAGGTCGAAGCCCATTCAAACCATGGCATGCAGGCCGGCTAAGCCTAAGCGCTAACAACACAACGATCCCATTCATCGGCCCATCAGCCACTTGTATTGCCAGGTTCACCATCCATTGTTGAACGCACTACAGTTCTTGTCCTCCGTAGCTTCGCCTTCTTCGACAAGCACCTAACACCGCCTACGCCCGCACCATCATAGATGCACCGCCGTTGCCGGGATGAGACGATTAGTGTACCGAGAGCCAGTGCAGAGCATGGGTATGTGGAGAGCTGCCATGGATGCTCTCGTTTAACTCTTGGCTTCATGGGAGGACCATAGCTTGCATGATTGCATCATGCATGCATGTGTATGGAGTATATAAGCACAATAATCTAAAGTTCCAAACATACCTTGACAAACACTATTTCCTGTACTAAGTTGTCAAAATTTCCAAACCAAATTAGTCAACGGGTTTGGGTTCTAAACCGTAAACCTAGCTTCTGGTGATGATGAATTGAGATCCATATCACACACTAGCAAGGTCTGGCACACCCTAGGTTGCGATCAACCTATCACACGCAGCAAACAACTCAAGTGAAAGGTCGTAATGGCTAGAGGGGGTGAATAGTCTATAAAAAATTCTACAACAACACTAAGCAAGGTGGTTAGATAAATATGAGGCGAAGCAATTCTTGAGCTAGCCTACTAAAAATGCAAGCCATCTACCACAATTCTAGTAACTATAGTCTCTAAGCACACAAGACTAGGTCACTACCACTAAGTTAATGAGCTCTTAAAGACTAACTAAAGAGCCTCACTAATCACTAGACAAGACACAGGCTATCTCTCAAAACTAATTACACTAAAGAGCTTAGCTACACTAGAAATGTAAGTACAAGAGTGAGGTAGTGATGTTATACCGCCGTGGCAAGCGAAGATCAATCAATCACAATGAATACCAAGAAATCCTCAGGACAAGACGACACAATGATTTTTCACCGAGGTTCACTTGCTTGCCGGCGAGCTAGTCCCTATTATGGTGATTCACTCACTTGGAGGTTGACGCGCTAATAGGTATCACACGCCAAGTTTCATGCCCGATGTCAGCGTACGTCACCTATGACCAAACGCACCTCCGTCACGTCAGGTCACAAACATTGTTTAGTGTCCGGTCGCAGAACCGACTATGTCCCTCACTGCGCAACACTGACCGAACGTAGGCTCAGAGTCCGATCACTGCGGGAGCAGCGTCCGATCACTGAAAAACAGTGCCTCCACTTCACCAACTTCCCCACCCTTGCTCAAATATGCTAGCCACCAAGTGTATCATCTTGTGCACGTGTGTTAGCATATTTTTACAAACATTTTCAAGGGTGTTAGCTCTCCACTAGATCTAAATGCATATGCAATGAGTTAGAACATCTAGTGGATGTTTGATAACCTCATTTTGATACGAGTTTCACCCATCTTAATAGTATGGCTATCTATCCTAAATGTGACCACACTCGTTAAGTGTCTCGATCACCAAACCAAAAAGCTACTATCAAGTTTCACATTTGCCTTGAGCTTTTTGTTTTTCTCTTTCTTCTTTTCCAAGCTGAGCACTTGATCACCATGGCCTCTCCACCATCACCATGATCTTCATTGTTTGCTCCACCACTTGGAATGTGCTTCCCTATTCTCATGATCACTAGAGCAAGTAGGTTAGCACTTAGGGTTTTATCAATTCACCAATACCAAACTAGAGCTTTCATCAAGGATTGACGAAATCAATCTAGAGCCTGTCCTTCGCCACAAAAGGCTGGAAACACCTCCGGGGAGAAACCATTAGGGAGATGCACGCCTAGGGTTTCCCTAGGTTTGCAAGGCCACCTAGGACGCCTATGAATGTCGCGAAGAGATGCAGCGATCACCAAGAGGGTTGGAACGGGGCAAAACATGGATAAATAGATGAAAAAAGATGATTGAGTGTTGCATTCTTCAATCAGCCATTATCCTCTAATATATACAAAGGGAGTGGTCTTATTCTAGTAGGAAACAAGTCCAAAACATATTCATGTCTTCTATATGAAAATAGATCCAAAAACCAATTTGGAAACACTACTACGTTCAGGCCTATCACAAGCGGTTCGTAAAGCCCATCACAAATGCTTTTTGGTCTCGGCAGTGAGTTGTCGTTGGTGATGACATTCTTATCATAGTCGGTTTTGCAACCGGCGGTGATAATAGCTTGTCACAGTCGGTTCGTATTACCAGCTGAAATGAACTAGGATTCTAAAACTTGAAATCTCGACTCTCTTGGCCCTCTGTGAGAGTCCCAGTATACCTCTACGATCACGGACTGCCACTTTTCAGTTGATTACATAGTCATACAACAACAGAGTACATAAATAGAATAAAACTAGACTAATTACAAGCCCTCTGGGCTAAGGTCAAACAAAACACCAAGGCTCTACTCCTAACAGCGAAGCTTGGTGAATCTCTAATCCACGGGCATCCTTTAGAGTAGACCGTAAACCAACTACTAATCTCAACACCACTACAAGTAAAGAAATCTGCACACCGCTAGATGTGTGCAGGCCATGGTTAGCACCAATGAGCTTTAGTGGAAAATAAAAAATAAAGGGATCTGACGATCCTAATAGTCTGGCTATAGTTTGCATCCCTAGCGCATATAGAAGCGTCAATATATAGTATAAATTGTCTCTAATCCCAAACCATTCACTCTTTCTCACCATCCACTCATCACATCTCACATCTCACCTCTCATCATCCCTCACATCACCCTCATACTCTCAGTCTAAGCGATGAGGCAGCTTCCACGTGCCCCTCATCTCAACGGCCTCAAGCCGGACCTTAACTTCAGAGGGCGAGAAGCAAGCACAAGAGAAGACTAAAGGGCCGAAAACAGCTCACAGGAAGTCGATCCTGACCAAATAATCGCTCCTATATGTATAGTTTTAACTTTTGCAGAGTGTGTACACCAGTACCCACAAGATCACCAAACGCCTATAGACTCCCAGTGAACATCCCTCAAGAACTAGCACTTTCCTCCCCAGCCTACCCCCAAGTGGAGTAGCATACAGCGCAACGCATATGCTTGGGATCGTGATTAGGGTAGCCGAAAAAATCATCGGCATCCTTCTCACTGTACTCCTACGGCAAAACCCCGTGCACCTTTTCTCCCACAGAACTAGCTTAGTCCATACTAGCTCAACAGAGAGGGGCCCACATTATTTGAGGCTCGCGATGTGCATGTTTACAAATACCCGATCACCAGGCATCAGCCCTAGCTTAATTGGCCGGAGCAAGCACCTTCCACCAATCACGTGGCCCACCTCTCACGGGTAGCCACCACCATAACGCCTGTCACAAATCCATCATGCCCATGATATCACAAGAACCAAAACCATGACTCTCCATGCACCATGTGCACCCCTGCAAGATAATCCTCTCGCTCTAGCCGATATCACCAAAGAAACAGGTCAAGGCAAGGAATATCTCCATAACTCCTCAATCACCACCACCCGCATGGGATTCAATGCTTCCGTCGTGCCAACTAACCATCTATCTCATGGGGGAGCCACACGGCAACCCCGATCTACCAACCACATCACCAACCATCCATCACACATCACATAACAAGGCATATATGTAAATATGATGGAAGTAAATGCAAGCAAGCAGGTAGGCAATATATAAATGCGAGCACAAAGCTGGGTAGTCAGGGTGAAGAGGTTTTCAAACAAGGCAATCAAGGCTCAGGCAATAGCGTGCATCACTTATTCTAGCAAATGAATAAATGTAAAGCGCTAGCAATTCTACTTGCAATGCCTAATAGGATTCTCTAAGATAATAAGGTGATGCCATGACACACCTGCAATGTCGAGAAAGTAGTGGTATGCATCTCTGGAAGTTGGGGTCATCCATCATCAGGGTCCATCACCTCCAGGTGCGTTGTAGGATCCATCTTGAGCTCGAGTCATCGCTACAGAAAGAAAAAAGCCAAGAACGGCCACCAATAAGAAGCAATAAAACCGCAGCAAAACCTAACTCAACTAGACTCAAAAGCTGCACTAGGAGGTAGGGCAGGATTTTAGAAAAATTATGAAACTAGTTTCATAATTTTCGGAGCTAAGATGAATTTGATACGAATTTTTGAAGGTGGATAGGTTTTCTGAAAAACAGAAAAAGGACAAAGGCACGAGTTGGATGGGCTGATTTCGCTTGCTGCTGGCCCATCAGCAAGGGAAGAAGAGGGCTTGCGTGTGGGTTTACTTGCGCTGAAGGTGGCCCAGCAGTAGAGGGACCGAGCTGGGTCTTGGGTCGACGACGACGCTGGCATGGGTACCTTGGATGAGCGGCGGCGAGAGATGAATGGGCAGCTAAACAGCTGCCTCGACCGCGGCACGCGTCTCACGGGCAAGTGGCTTCAGCTTCTAGGCTTCGACAGTGCGGCAACTCAGCAAGGCAGGGTCTAGGGCTGGGGCTGCTCGCGACACGCGCGTCCGCGGCCAGGCGGAGGTGCGCGGCGACTGCGAGGCGGTGGCCAGGAGCTATGAATGACGAGGCAGGTGGCAAGGCAAAAGGTGTGGCCTTGACCATGATCCCTGGGCGACGGCGACAAGGCAACATGCTCGTGCCGGTGGCTGGGCGGGTGGACTGCAAAGCAGTGGCCTAGCCGCTACCATGCTGCGCATGTGCACTGTGGGTTTGGCGTTCCGTGTTCTTCCGCCGGCTAGGCGAGGTCTGGGGGTTCCTGGCACTGAGCAGGACGACGGGGCTCAAGGGCGTGGCGGGCAGAGCAGAGCCGAGTACCGCGGCGCGTGCGGTGATGCCGGGTCGCGGGCGTGTGCAAGGCTATGCCTTGGCCACGAGGGCGGCGAGGCAAGCATGGTGTGGCGGCGCTGAGGTCGTGCGGCGGTCGTGGGTGGCCACCGACATGGATGTGCTATGCGTGTATGGCCACGGTACATGTTAGTAACTCTTGTTCATAGGATTCTCTTAGTTCAGTTAGTTGCTCTGTTTTTTCAGTTGGTTCAGTTAGCAGCGCATGAGCTCCAGGTTGTGGCAGCTGTGCGCATAGGAGGCCGTGGGCCGAGAATAGCTCATCCACGATGCCTGGGATACAGACGTGAGCGCACTTGCGGGTGTGGGGATGGACACGCGACAAAGCCGCAAGGAGCAGCGGCACGATCCTGATCTCTGCTGTATTTCCTTCCAATAAAAGGTGAAGAAGAAAACTAGAAAAGCTGCTCGGTTGTTTGCAGCACCAAAAACTACTCGAGTCCAAGTGATTGCGTTTGTGTGTGTTGTGTTGAGTTCATCGCTGAACTCTTGTCCTTGCCGCCGGCGTACATCGCCGTGGTCAGGACTGACAATTGGCATCAGAGCTGTAAGAGAGGGCCTAGCGCGCCGCCATGACGTCGCCAAAGCATCGAGGTCATTCGTTGCCGCTAGCGGGCATGAAGGAGAAGGGCAGTGGCTCCGGCAGCAAGACTCCACCACGCACGCTGTCTCCAAGCCACTCGCTGTCACACCGTTCGCGGACCCACGACGCTCGCCGTCCAAGAACGCAGCGCCCACAGGAGGTCGTGGTCGAGCGTGTGTTCCGGGAGACAGGAGGCAACTGGCCACAGCTGACCAAGACGAACTATGATTCATGGTCGCTGCTGATGAAGTTGAAGATGCAAGCTCGCCACCTCTAGGAAGCAGTCGAGGACAACGACGTCGACTTCCACGATGACCGTTCCGCGCTGGATGCAATCTGCTCCGGCGTGCCCCCAGAGATGGTGCCCACCCTGGCGACCAAGCTGTTAGCCAAGGAGGCATGGGAGGCGATCCGTTCGATGCGCATCGGTGACGAGCGCGTGAGGAAGTCGATGGCGCAGAGTCTCTGTGCTGAGTATGAGCAGATCATGTTCCGCGACGGAGAGTCCGTCGAGGACTTTGCCCTGCGCCCCTCCAACATCGTGCAGCAGCTGGCGATCCTCGGCGACCTAGAGCCGGAGCCGAAGGTGGTGGCCAAGTACCTCCGTGTCGCTCGACCAAGGTACAAGCAGCTCGTAGTTTCCATCGAGACCCTCCTCGACATCGACACACTCTCCGTCGAAGAGGTGACTGGGAGGCTCAAGGCGGCGACCGATGACGAGCCGTCGCTGGCCCAGGACGTCGCCGGCAAACTACTGCTCATGAAGGAGCAGTGGCTGGAGCGCTACAAGAAGCGGGACAAGGACTCCGGATGTGGCAGATCAAGCTCCGGTGGCCACGGCAAACGTCGGGGAAGAGGCCGTAGACGCGGCATCGGCAGCGACTCGCGGGCCAGACCATCGCTGATGACGCATGCAAAGCCTATGGCAAGAAAGGCCACTGGGCCAAGGATTGTAGAAGCAAGAAGAAGGTGGAGCAGGCCCACGTAGCTCAGGATGATGAGCCCACTTTGCTTCTCGCAATCAGTACCATCCAGGAGAGAGGGTTCGTCCTCATTCCGCAGCGCCACCGCTGATTACATCTCCGCCGATTTCCCCATCGATCCGCGACAACGACAGCCAGCTCCACTTCACCGAGGGCAAGGTGTTCGCCGCCTTCGACAAATCTAGCGACCGGGACTCGAAGTGATGGGTCCTGGACACGGGCGCATCGAACCACATGTCCAGGGTGTAGGCAGCATTCTCCAGCCTCGACGCCGGCGTCACCGGCTCCGTTCGGTTCGGGGACGGCTCCATCGCCCGCATCTAGGGGATCGGCACCGTCCTGCTGTCCTGCAAGAATGACGAGCATCGTGCCATCGCCAACGTCTACTACCTGCCCCACCTCACCGCCAACATCATCTCCGTTGGCCAGCTCGACGAGACTAGGTACCAAGTGGTGATTGAAGATGGTGTGATGCGGGTTCGTGACGAGGAGCGGCGACTCCTTGCCAAGATCCACCGCAACCCAGGCCAGCTCTACGTGCTCGACATCGACATCGCATGGCCGGTCTGCCTGGCGGCGCATGGCGATGAGGAAGCCTGGGTGTGGCACGCCCGTTTCGGCCACCTCCACTTCACCGCGCTGCGCAAGATGGGGAGGGATGGCCTTGTCCGTGGCATGCCCCTGCTGACCCAAGTGGAGCAGGTGTGTGATGCCTACCTCACCGGCAAGCACCGACAGGCGTCGTTCCCTCAACGCGCTCTGGGGTGCTCGTCAGAGGTGCTGTAGTTGCTCCACGGTGACCTCTGCGGGCCCATTACGCCGCTGACACCGAGTGGAAACCGGTACTTTCTTCTTCTCGTCGACGACTACTCATGGTACATGTGGCTGGCTCTGCTTCCCAGCAAGGACGTGGCGCCCGCGGTGATCAAGCGCATCCAGGCAGCCGCAGAACGCAAGTCGGGGAAGCTGGTTCGTGCACTCCGCACGGACAGAGGAGGAGAATTCCTGGCAAAAGACTTCGAGCAGTACTGCGCCAAGCTGGGACTTCGTCGCGAGTTGACGGCGTCATACTCCCCTCAACAAAACGGCGTCATTGAGCGTCGCAACTAGTCCATGGTCGGGACCGCCCAGAGCATGCTAAAGGCAAAGGGTCTTCCGGGCGAATTCTGGGGCGAGGCGGTCACCACAGCCGTCTATTTGCTTAACCGATCCTTGTCTAAGAGCGTGGGTGGCAAGACCCCCTACGAGCTCTGGACTGGCAGCGTCCCTGGCGTTCAACACCTGCGCACATTCGGCTGCATCGCACACATGAAGGTAACAACGCCAAACTTGAAGAAGCTCGATGATAGGAGCAGATGCACCATCTTCATCGGCTATGAACCTGGCTCCAAGGCGTATCGGGTGTATGACCCGGTGACCCGGCGCGTGCACGTCAGCCACGACCTGGTGTTCGAGGAGGCGGCGCAGTGGCTCTGGACTTAGGGCCAGCGTAGTGAGGTGGATGACTTTGTTGTTGAACACCTGCCACTGCCCGGATCGACCACCATGACTACGACATCGAGCATGACTTCATCGGCGAGAGCTGCTGCTACACCTTCGGCCTTGCCGGTGTCATCAGTCCATGCTTCATCGGCTCAAGGCACAGGGAGCATGACGCCTGGAGCATCGTCAGCCAACGCCTCACCAGTGCAAGGCACTAGGAGCACAATGTCGGGAACAACCACACTGCAGGACGCGGACTCATTGGAGTTCATGTCGCCACCAGGTGCCGGCGCATCACAAATGCTAGATGCGGACCACGACGATGACGCCCCACTTCGGTACTGTGACATCAACAGTGTGCTCGAGCCAGCCACACCGCCGGGTTTCGCCGCATGACAGATGGAGGAGCAGCTGCTGTTGGCAAGCGAGGCCGAGCCGGCATCGTTCAAGGAGGCGCTAGAACATGAGAACTGGTGCCACGCCATGCTCGACGAGTTCACCTCTATTGAGGCAAACGACACTTGGAGGCTCATTGACCCACCACCAGGGGTGCATCCAATTGGCCTCAAGTGGGTCTACAAGACGAAGCGTGATGAAGCTAGGCTTGTCGCCAAGTTCAAAGCCAGGCTCGTCGCAAAGGGGTACGTGCAACATCAAGGGATCGATTTCGACGAGGTCTTCGCACCGGTGGCACGGCTGGAATCTGTGCGGTTGCTGCTGGCCTACACCGCGAGTGAGGGCTGGTCAGTGCACCACATGGATGTCAAGTCGGTGTTTCTGAATGGCGAGCTGCTAGAGGATGTCTACGTCGAGCAGCCCCCCGGGTTTGTGCTCAAGGGGCATGAACACAAGGTGCTCCACCTGACCAAGGCGCTCTATGGTCTTCGCCAAGCCCCACATGCCTGGTACTCCAAGTTGGACGCCTCGCTGCTCAAGCTTGGGTTCTCTAGGAGCACCTCCGAGCATGCTGTGTACCTACGCAGCCAGGGAGCACGACGTCTCGTGGTTGGAGTCTACGTCGACGATCTTGTGATTGCTGGTGGCAACCACTCCGACATTGACAAGTTCAAGCTGGAGATGAAGAGCACATTCTAGATGAGTGATCTGGGGCTGCTGAAGTACTACCTCGGCTTGGAGGTGGTACAATCTGGGATGGGGATCACTATAAGCCAGAGAGCATATGCAGCAAAGATCTTAGAAGGTGCTGGTCTGTCAGGCTGCAATCCAAGCAACACACCAATGGAGCCCAGGTTGAAGCTAAGTAAGTCAAGCTCTGCCCCTGCTGTTGATGCTACTCAGTACAGGTCCATTGTTGGTTCTCTACGCTATTTGGTGAACTCAAGGCCAGATTTGGCATATTCAGTGGGTTACATAAGCAAATTCATGGAGAATCCTACCACTAAACATATGGTGGTAGTGAAGAGAGTACTGAGGTACATTGTAGGGACTCTTCATTTTGGTTGCCACTATCAGAGGAAGAAGGAGGCGCAGCTGGAAGGTTATAGTGACAGTGACCTTGCTGGAGACATTGATACAAGAAAAAGTACTTCTGGCATCCTATTCTTCCTCGGTAGAAATGTAATCACCTGGTAGTCTCAAAAGCAGAAGGTGGTGGCACTATCTTCATGTGAGGCTGAGTACATTGCAGCAACTACTGTAGCCTGCCAGGGAATTTGGTTGGCTCGGCTTCTGGTAGAGCTCCAAGACAAGAAGCCCGGCATCATCAACCTGAAGATTGATAGTCAGTCGGCCATCCAACTGAGTAAGAACCCAGTTTTTCATGATCGCAGCAAACACATTGATGTTAGATACCATTTCATCTGTGAATGCGTCGAGGAGAACAGGGTTATAGTTGAGTCCATTGGGACTAAAGATCAGCTGGCTGACATTTTGACAAAGGCCTTGGGACGTGAGCAGTTCTGTGAACTTCGTTCTAGGCTCGGCGTCATTGATGTACAGACCATGAACAAGACTTAGGAGGAGATTTGTTAGTAACTCTTGTTCATAGGATTCTCTTAGTTCAGTTAGTTGCTCTGTTTTTTAGTTGGTTTAGTTAGCAGCGCATGAGCTCCAGGTTGTGGCAGCCGTGCGCATAGGAGGCCGTGGGCCGAGAATAGCTCATCCACGATGCCTGGGATACGAACGTGAGCGCACTTGCGGGCATGGGGATGGACACGCGACAAAGCCGCAAGGAGCAGCGGCATGATCCTGATCTCTGCTGTATTTCCTTCTAATAAAAGGTGAAGAAGAAAACTAGAAAAGCTGCTCGGTTGTTCGTAGCACCAAAAACTACTCGAGTCCAAGTGATTGCGTTTGCGTGTGTTGTGTTGAGTTCATCGCTGAACTCTTGTCCTTGCCACCGGCGTACATCGCCGTGGTCAGGACTGACAGTACAGTGGTGTGTGGCGCCTTCAGGGTGGGTCTTCGTGTGTGTGTGTGGCTGTGCCTGTGTAGTGCGCGCGATAGTCCGCGGCCGGGGCGATCTCGCCCTCACCCTCACGCCATGGCTCGATCGGCACGTGAGGCGCAGGGGCGTCGCGGATAGGTGGTCACCGGCTGTCGCGACACGAGCAGAGCAGTGCGATGGCCAGACAAAGGAGAACGACACGAAGGACGGGCAGGCAGGCGGTGAAACAGGGGCTGCTCACCGGGGGCTTGTCGGCAGAAGGTCGCGTGGTGCAGGTCGGGCCCAGTGCAGGCAGCGTCGAGGTCGTGTCGATGCCGTACGCGCGTGCTCACGGTTCAGCGCAGGGCTCCGGCCGATGACGAGTGGTTCCGAGGGGTCGTTCTGGCGTGTAGGAAGTCGTGGTGCGGGTGGCTCCGAGACGGCTTCGTGTCGTGGCCGCGGCGACTCCCGGTGCGGCTCAAGGAGATGGCGCGGGCAGGGAGGAAGCTCGCTGCATTTCGGTGGTTCGGGGTGCTAGTCCACGTGACATAGGGAGAGGTTGATGCGGCGAAGGCTCGGTGCAGGTAGAGCTCCGCGGTGGCTTTGTGGTGCTGCTCCTGTGTCGCGGCGGTGGCGTGGTTGGCGGCGTCACGGCCTTAGGGTGGCAAGGACATGGCGTTCTAGTACTGGGAATGGAGGCAGAGAGGAGATGGGAAGAAGCAGCGGTGGCCAGAGGGAGAGGGTGAGGAGGCGACTGCTGGGGATTTTTATAGCTGGGGCAACTAGGGTTTTGCGAGGGGGCGGGTGAGCGATGGGACGGGCGGTGGCGATCTCCGGTGTCCATGCAGCGGGGACACACAGCTTGTATCCAGGGCGCGGGGTAGGTAGCAGTGCCTGGGAAGCTTCTGGAGCGCTCTAGAAGGAAGCGGGGCTGGGCGCGGATGGTGTGGGCGTCCTCCACTCCAGTGGACGGGAAACGGGATGGCGGGCTCCAAAATGGAGGACAAAAAGCATGCATAGTACTTCGTGGTCCGCGGGCCGCGACGAGCAAGATGATGCTTCTTGACGGAGGGGCGACGGGAGGGGATCGGCTCCTGCTATGCATCTTTGGTTGGCACGTGGGTCCTACGAACGGCGTCAGGTGCAGGCGCCCATCGCGAACGCTCTGCTGCTTGCTGCAGCTAGCAAGTGGGACCCGCGCATAGGGGCATGCACGTGACGCGATGGGGAAACTGAGGAAGCGGCGGCGGCTTCCCTACGCGCGTGAGGGCGGAGGGGGAGTGCTGGGCTGCGGTTGGTGCCCAGTTGGGCCAACGGTGGTGTGGGCTTGTGGGAGGAATGGCTCGAACTGGGCCAGAGGATGAGGAAGGGAGCAAGCATGGGCCAGAGACTGAGCTGGGATCGCCGAGAGGGATGAGGCCGAATAGGGCCAAAAGGGCATGTCGGCTAGGAAACCAAAGAGAGGCTTTTCTATTTTGCTCTAGGGTAGAGAGAGGGTTTGCCCCCTATGTGGGTTTTGGTGTATTGATGACATCCAAATTAGGTACTAATATGATCTTAATGAGATATGTTGCAGCTATTAGTCCCATGAAAGATTCAAAGAGTTGATAAAGATGAAATGGTATCCCTCAATTCTTGAAGTTGTAAAGGCGGTCGAACTCAAAACTATCTCCAAAGGTTTTAATTTTGTTTTTAAGTTTAAGATCCGCCGCACTATAAAGAGGGATGCAAGTTTAGTTGGTCTGAGGAAGATATAGTGCTCAAGCATTTAAATAAAATCAAAAGAGAGTCACTCTAACACTTCACGCGCACTTAGAATATTTTTCTGTGACTTTCGGTGTCGGAAGTCCCGACCTAAGCCAGGAGTCCCGGCACCTGTGCTTCTGACTGCTCGCTGTTTATGCTCGTTGGAAGTCCCGGCGAACGTCGGGAGTTCCGACCATCGGAAGTCCCGACGTTCGCCGGGAGTTCCGACACTGACCTGACCCTTGCCGGGAGTCCCAGCATCAGCGGTGCTGGCTGTTTGTTTAACTGAGCTCGTCGGAAGTCCCGACGAACGCCAGGAGTTCCGACCGTTGGAAGTCCTGACGTTTGCCGGGAGTTCCGACACTGACTTTCACCCGTGGACTTCTGACCCGTTGTGAACAGTGTTTTCTGTTGTTGTTGGAAGTCCCGGGATCTACGTCGGGACTTCCGACGTAGATTTGAACGGTTGGATTTTCACTTGGAGTATAAATACTTCTCTCTTCACTTCTAACCGTTACGGACTCATTTCATAGTTGACTCACTTCATGCTGAACAGCTCCCAAGCAACAAAAGCACCCCTCTCCTTCCTTCCCTGCTCTAATCTTTGATTTCCTTAGGTTTTGAGTGAAAGGAGAGTGGATTAAGTGAGAGCATCACTTTGGAAAGCTTGAGCACTTGATTTCTTTGTCAAGCCGGTTGATTTTGCGTCTATTACTCTTGGGGCTTTGCCTCTAGCCGGCTAGGCGTTGCCCTAGAGCTTCCATCTTGTGGAAGAGCCTTGGGAAGTTTGTATCACCCTTTGATTTCTTAGTGGAAAGCTCAAGTGACCTTTGTGGTCGCTTTAAGAGAGGCAAGGAGGTGGAAAAGACTCCGACCTTAGTGGTCACCTCAACAACGAGGACGTAGGAGCTCCTTTGTGGGGTTGCCGAACCTCGGGATAAATCCTTGTGTCCTACGTGCTTGTTGTTGTTGTTGTGATTGCTTGAGATTACTTGTATGTGTTTGTCTCTTTGTCTCCAAAATCCCCATTTTAGGGTTTGGTCTCGATCTACCGTTTGGAGGTTTTACGGCGTCAAGGGAGTGACCCAACATCTTCACCAAACCACAAGGAAGTGAGGTTGTAAGATTATTTATCCGCAAAGTTAAATTTGGCACTGCTTTTCTAGTTCATGTAGGCGTCGAAACTGCTGACGTTTGTGTCGGAACTTCTGACAACGTCGGGAGTTCCGACCCAAACGTCGGGACTTTCGACAGTGGCTGACAGATTTGAACTTAGCATTTGCAGTAAATTTTTAGATACGCCTATTCACCCCCCCTCTATGCATTGTTAGATCCTTTCAATTCGTATCAGAGAGAGGTCTTCTCTTTGCGTTTCACCACGTGAGAAGAAACAATGTCGGAGACCGACAAGATGCAAGCCGCTGCCGTCGAAATGGCCAAGAAAATAGCTGAAGAGTTGATGAGTACTCAAGTCAAGCTCTTTCAAGATGAAATGAAAAAGATGCAAGATGAGATGAGCAAGTTGAAGGAAGAATTGAGCAAGAAGGTTGACGATGCAATAAGTGACAAGAATGATATTAGTGACAAGAATGAAGCAAACAAAGATGCCGCTAGTGATATTGGAGCCGGTGAGCATGCTCATGGAAAAGGAATATATTCACACATGAGTTTTGACTATGGACAAATCATGAAAGGTTCAACACTACATACTCCGTCCGTCAATATTGGCAAGCCACCTCACTTTGATGGAACAAAATACACTGATTGGTCTTACAAGATGAAGATGCATCTAATAGCCGCAAGACTTTGGGAAGTTGTGGATGTTGGTGTGATAATTCCTACCGATGAAGATAGAGAGATAACTCCAGAAGAAGTGCACAACCTCCATCAAAATGCACAAGCCGTAGCATTGCTTGTGTCAAGCCTAGCTCTGGATGAGTTTAGAAAAGTGAATGGAATGGAAAGTGCAAAGCAAATTTGGGATACTTTGAAAGTATCATTTGAAGGAGATAAAAGTGTGAGAAAAGGCAACATAGAGTTACTTCATGGTGAATTAGAAAGATTTGTATTCTTGCAAAATGAAACAACACAATCCATGTTTGATAGGCTCATGGCATTGGTCAACCGCATAAGAGCTCTTGGTAGCAACGAATGGGATGACAACAAAGTTGCTAGAAAGATGTTGAGAACCTATAGAGCCAATAACAACATGCTAGCGTCCGTGATCATGGAAAGGCCCGGCTATGATGAGATGACACCTCAAGAAGTTCTTTCAAAGCTCAAGCATCATGAGTGTCTAGATGAAGATGCAATCAATGCTCACAATCAAAATCCTAATGCAATGGGATTCAACAAGAGTGCCGCCCTTAAAGCAACTCAACAACATGAAGGTCAAGTTTCAAGTCAAGAAAAGAAGAAGAAAGTGAAGGATGATTCCTCAAGTGGAGAAGAAGATTCCGATGCAGAGGTTGCATTTGTGATTAGAAATCTTAGAAAGTTTATGAAGAAGAAAAGCAACTGCAAGACCTATGGTGATGGTAAGAGAAGGTTCAAAAAGAGATTTTGCTATGGATGTGGTCAAGTTGGTCACTTCATAGCCGATTGTCCTAATGAGAAAAGGAAGCACAAGCATGACAAGGATGAAGATAAGAAGAACAAAGGCAAGAAGAGAGGTGAAGCTCATCTTGGAGAAGAATGGGAGTCAAGTGATAGTAACTCAAGTGATGATGAGAAGAAGAAGAAGGGAGCCGCAAACATCGCCATCCACCACTCTTCTTCACCGACCATGATCTTCCCCGGCTCAACTTCATCACCAAAGCTCTTCTCCAACCTATCTTCATCACTGAGGCTCTTCTCCAACCTCATCGACAATGACTACTACACCCCAACTTGTCTCATGGCAAAAGGGGAGAAGGTACATACTACACCCGTTTCCTCTAGTGATGAGTATGATAGTTGTGATGATAACATAGAAGAAATTGAAGCAACCATGATAAAGAAATTTGATAAAAAGGCCTTCACTAAAATAAAAATGCTAATGAAGAAACTAGAGAAGAGGGATAGATGCTTAGAGTTGCAAGGAGATATTATTACTCAAGAGAGAGAGAAAAACCTTGCACTTGAAGCATCTATCGCCGAGGAAAAGTTGAAGGTTGAGAAGTTAACCATTGAATTGTCTTTAGCCAATGACTCAATTGGGAAATTGACTAAGGAACATTCCTCGGTTAATGATCAAATAGCTAGCCTTAAGAATGAAAAGAGTATAGCTCAAGAAAGCCTCACAAGCTTGAAAGAAAAATATCAAAATCTTGAGCTAAACTATAGTACTCTTTGGGCTAGCACTTCAACTTCTCCTAAGGCAACCGAAGTCTCTAATGTCTCCACTAGTGATGGTTGTAAAAGATGCTATAAAATTGATGTAAATGCATATGCAACTAACCTTGTTGAGTTAGAGAAGAAAAACAAGGAGATTCATAGGTTGGAGATGATATTGAAGAATGGGTGTAAGTGTCAAGAGCAATCTAACAAGACTATATACAAGTCATCAAGGCACCCATTAATCAAGGAAGGCATTGGCTACAATAGGTATGATGGAAAGGCAGATGGAAGGAATATAATAAATGGTGTGCCTTGTGTGAAGTTCAACAAGGGCGTTGCTCTTGATGAGCTTATATGCAAGGCCAACAACAAGGTATACATTCCAAAGATCCAACCTACAAATACCAAGACAATCAAGACAAAGCAATCCGATGTCCTCAAGCCACAAGCACCACTTCCACGGTGCTATGCTAGTGACTATATGTGTTGTTGGGGCAAGGATGGCAAGATTGTGGTTAAGTATGTTGGTGCCCAAAAGAGAAAGGAAATTATGAGGAGTATTTGGGTGCCCAAGTTTTATGTGACTAACCCCTTAGGACCCAAATCTTTTTGGGTACCTAAAACAAAAGCATAATTTGTTTTTGTAGGAATATTCCTCCGGTGGAACAAGTTGGGTGTTGGATAGTGGATGCACCAATCATATGACTGGAGAGAAGGACATGTTCACATCATTTCAACCAAGTCATGATCAAAGTGGAAATATTGTGTTTGGTGACAATGGAAAAGGTGAAGTACTCGGTTTGGGTAAAATTGCAATATCAAATGATAATTCCATTTCCAATGTCTTACTTGTGAATTCGTTGAGATACAATTTGTTGTCCGTTTCACAACTTTGTGAGATGGGTTACAATTGTCTCTTTACGGATAAGGGTGTGGAAGTCTATAGAAGGGAGGATTCCTCTATTGCATTTACGGGTCATTTGAAGGGGAAACTCTATCTAGTTGATTTCACATCAAATAGAGTAAATCCCGAGACTTGTTTAATGGCAAAATCTAGCATGGGTTGGTTATGGCATCGCCGACTTGCCCATGTTGGGATGAGGAACTTGGCCAAACTTCAAAAAGGCGAACACATCCTTGGACTAACAAATGTTTCTTTTGAGAAAGATAGGATTTGTAGCGCATGCCAAGCGGGAAAACAAGTTGGAGCTAAACATCCCGTCAAGAATGTTGTGACAACCGAAAGGCCATTGGAGTTGCTTCACATGGACATATTTGGACCCGTCGCTTATATAAGCATTGGTGGTAACAAATATGGCTTTGTAATTGTTGATGATTATTCTCGTTTCACTTGGGTATTCTTTTTGCGTGAAAAGAGTGAAGTCCAAGGAATCTTCAAGAAGTTTGCTCAAAGAGCCCAAAATGAGTTTGATGTCAAAATCAAGAGAGTTAGAAGTGACAACGGGACGGAGTTCAAGAACACCAACATTGAAGAGTTTCTTGATGAAGAAGGAGTCAAGCATGAGTTTTCGGTTCCATACACTCCACAACAAAATGGTGTTGTGGAGAGGAAGAACCGAACACTCATAGAAGCCGCAAGAGCAATGTTGGATGAGTACAAGACCCCAACTAATTATTGAGCGGAAGCGGTCAACACGGCATGTCATGCCATCAACCACTTATATCTTCACAAGATAAGAGAGAAGACCGCCTACGAACTTCTAACCGGTAAAAAGCCTAAGGTGCACTACTTTAGAGTTTTTGGATCCAAGTGTTTCATACTTAACAAGAAATCCAAAAGTTCTAAGTTTGCACCAAAGGTTGATGAAGGTTTCATGCTTGGTTATGGTACTAACGAACATGGATATCGTGTTTTCAATAAAACCACCGGTTTGATTGAAATTGCGGTAGACGTGACTTTTGATGAAACCGACGGCTCTCAAAAAGAGCAAGTCAATGTTGAGAATGTAGGTAATGAGGAAGCCCCACATGAAGCAATCAAGAAGCTTGCTATTGGTGAAGTGAAGCCCGTTGAAGACGAAGATGAAGACCATGTTGTGCGTAATGATCTTGATCCAACCATTCATCATGTTTCATCAAATGAACATGGTGAAGCCTCCGAAACAAGAAATAATCAAGATGGGAGATCAAATGAAGCACAAGGTCAATCTCATGAAGATGGTGTCAACAATGAGAGAGCTCAACCACAACTCAACAATGAAGAAAGAAGTGAAGTCAACCCTCCGCAAGCTCATGATTGTGATCTTCCAATCAATCATGACTGTGATGATGATGATGATGGCCCTATCCAAAGATCAACTCAAGTGCCACATCCTAGAGTGCATCAATCCATTCAACGAGATCATCCCGTTGATAACATATTGGGGAGCATTCGACAAGGGGTAACTACACGTTCCCGTTTAGCAAGTTTTTGTGAATATTACTCGTTTGTTTCTCCTTTGGAACCTCGTAGGGTGGAAGAGGCACTTGATGATCTAGATTGGATGATAGCCATGTAAGAGGAGTTGAATAACTTCACTCGGAATGAAGTCTGGTCCTTGGTGGAAAGACCCAAGCAAAATATGATTGGAACCAAGTGGGTTTTCCGCAATAAGCAAGATGAGCATGGCGTGGTAACAAGGAACAAGGCAAGGTTGGTGGCTCAAGGATTCACTCAAATTGAAGGCTTGGATTTTGGGGAGACCTATGCACCGGTGGCTAGGCTAGAATCAATTCGCATTCTACTTGCCTATGATGCCCATCATGATTTCAAGTTATATCAAATGGACGTGAAGAGTGCATTTCTCAATGGCCCCCTATCCGAGTTGGTGTATGTAGAGCAACCACCGGGCTTTGAAGACCCCAAGTATCCAAACCACGTCTACAAGCTCGACAAGGCGCTCTATGGGCTCAAACAAGCCCCTAGAGCTTGGTATGATTGTTTAAAGGATTTCCTACTCAAACAAGGTTTTGAGATAGGAAAGGCCGATGCTACTTTGTTTACTCGCAAAGTCAATAATGATATCTTTGTTTGCCAAATATATGTCGATGACATAATATTTGGTAGTACTAATGTGGCTTTTTGTGAGGAATTTAGTAGGATTATGACAAATAGGTTCGAGATGTCCATGATGGGAGAGTTGAAATTCTTTCTTGGATTTCAAATCAAGCAACTCAAGGATGGCACGTTCATAAGTCAAACCAAGTACACCAATGACATGTTGAACAAGTTTAACTTGGACAAGGCCAAGCCCATCAAGACACCCATGCCAACCAATGGACATCTTGATCTTGATCAAGGAAGAAAGGACGTCGATCAAAAGGTATATCGCTCCATGATTGGATCACTCCTTTACCTTTGTGCATCTAGACCCGATATTATGCTTAGTGTGTGCATGTGTGCAAGATTTCAAGCTAATCCGAAAGAATGTCATTTGATGGCCGTTAAGAGAATTTTTCGGTATTTAGTGCACACTCCTAATCTTGGTTTGTGGTATCCTAAAGGCTCCACTTTTGAGTTACTTGGCTATTCCGATTCGGATTATGCCGGTTGCAAAGTAACCCGAAAGAGTACTACCGGAACTTGCTAATTTATTGGTCGTTCCTTGGTGTCTTGGAGCTCTAAAAAGCAAAATTCTGTTGCTTTGTCCACTGCTGAAGCCGAGTATGTGGCGGCCGGCGCTTGTTGTGCCCAACTACTTTGGATGAAGCAAACACTAAAGGACTTTGGTTGTGAGTTAACCAAGATTCCACTTTTGTGCGACAACGAGAGTGCCATTAAGTTGGCAAACAACCCTGTAAACCACTCTCGAACAAAGCACATAGACATCCGGCATCATTTTTAAGAGACCACGAAGCCAAAGGAGATATCGACATTCATCATGTGAGCACCGAAAAACAATTAGCCGATATCTTCACAAAGCCCCTAGATGAGTCAAGATTTTGTGCTTTGAGGAGTGAACTAAATATCATTGATTCTCGTAACGTGGCTTGATCCCTTGCACACACGCTTTTTGTTTGATTTAAGTAGGAGAAAAGAATTGTGAAAACATTGTGTGCCACTTTCAAAATCTATTTTGTAATTTTCATGAGTGACTATTGTTTTGTATTGGATGAATGAAATCTAGTCACCTGTGAAAACATTAGTGTCCATCATATTTTTGCCCCACATGGTAGAGCTCGTGTAGGTTAAGGTGTTTTTCTATTTCCCTGCGTCAGAAGTCCCGACATTCGTCGGAAGTCCCGACGGCCGGGAGTCCCGGCTCACGCCGGAAGTCCCGACTGCCGGAAGTCCCATCGTACGCCGGGAGTTCCGACGCAGATCTGACCGCGCCGTCTCCTTTTTAACCGGCCCGGTCCTTTCTTTTACTGTGGTTATTTCTTCCTCCTCTCCTCCTATCGCGCCGCCGCCGCCCTCTCTGCTCCTGCTCCTGTTGGGGCTGAGCCGTTGGTTGATGAAGAAGAGGAAGCGCTGGATCGTGCCGGACACACCATTGCTGTTCCACCACTTCGCACCCCGACTCGTGGTCCGCCGGGGACATTTCAGCTTGTTCCATTCACCGATGTGTCGCCGGTCATGAGGGAGCCCTCCATGGCTCTGAATCCGGCTGGTGGATGGACGCCTCCCCTTCTAGTGGATTATCGTCACCGAGTCAAGGACATCCGGTACAACAGAGCAAGGAACCTGTATGCAGAGGATGAGAAAGATCTCTGCCTTGAGTATCGTTTCTGGCACCCCTTCCATTATGATTTCTATGATTCCATTCTTTATCGGAAGTTTTTGAAGAAGAAGGAGCCACCGGTCCTTCAGATGAAGTGCATTGATGCATATTATCTTGGCAAGTATAAGGAACCCGAGCTGGAGCAGATGGTTCGAGATATACAATCAATGGGGCTGTCTTACCTGCTAGCGTTTTGGAAGAATTAGAACAATGAGCTGATTTGTCAGTTTTATGCTTCTTATCATCATGAGACCAGACCGGTGCTGTGGACATTATTCACTGGACCACGGAAGGCAAGCACTATAAGGTGGACTTTGTCAATTTCTCTCGCCTTCTAGGTTTGGGTCACAGCGACCGAACTGCAAATCAGTTAACTGAGTATGAGGATCTTGCTTTGGAGGAATATCAACATATGTATCTTGAGGGCCACAGGGCTGATGGACAGACTACTTTTCTAAAGCCATATTACTATGTTCTGAACAACATCCTGAGACAGATATTGTATCCGAAGGTAGGTGACTCCACCTTTCTTCGTGATGATTCACAGAAGGTGCTTCAGCGATTTGGAGATGAGTTTGAGAAGTTCTCCATCAGCCGCTATATATGGTATAAGATTCATGATGCTTCTGGGATCCGGTGAAGCACCTGCCCTATGCACCGTACATCATGCATATCATAGAGCATGTATCTGGCATCCGTTTTCCCTATGACTCTGAGCATAAGGTCCTCAAGATATCCAACAAGACCTCTATCATTGCTGCTAGAGAACTAAAAGAAAAAGTTGAGGTAGCCTGTGCTACAGGGAAAGGTCCTTCAGGTTCTCGCTCTCGCTGTGGTGCTGCCACCACTGCTATTGCTGCTGCTCGCTCATCTTGTGACGAGCCCCTTTCTTCATCCTCCTCTGGAAAGAAGCCTAGCAAGTTCAAGTTTCTAATGACTTACATGTTTGGACAATGTTGTGCCAGTGCCCAACGTGAGCACGACATGCAAGAGAGGCTATATCGGTTGGAACAGCAAGCAGGCATTGTATCTTCTCCTCCGCCGCCATTTGTGCCTCCTCGTGATCCGTTGGCTTTATATGATGAGGCTTGTGCGGCGTACGAAGATGATGCTTCTTCTCGCCCACATGGCAAGGGGAAAGCAACTGAAGACGATGAGGAATATCAAGAGGAAGAAGATGATGAAGACGATGATGATGGTGAGGAAGGTGACCAAGGCGATGATGATGACTCCGATGATGAGTAGTTGGTTTCTCATGCGGCCTACCCCTTTTGGCAATTTGTTGACAAAGGGGGAGTGTTAGGCTTTGATTTATTGTAATAAGTTAGTTGGTCTTTATGTTTTGGAACTTTAAAACCTTTAGCGTGTATGAACTATGTCGTGTGGTGGCAACCGTGTGATGGACAACTATCTATTTATATGTGTGTGATGGATGATTGTAGGATAAGTTATGTTTTAATCTATCTTATTTGCTTGTGCTTATCTCTACTTGTCATGATGAATGTTTTTTTGTATGGCCATATGTTACTTCAAGTTTCTTCTTTGAAATCTTGGCCATCATACTTCTTTTTACTTGTTGTGTGAAATAACATGTCATATTGCATCTCTTTTCACCGATACTTATTTGTTCACACATACTTGTTGCACCCCATGGATTGCAAAATTTAGGGGGAACTTTTGTCTTGGTGTATGCAATCATGTATACATGATTCCAATTGAAATTCAAATTCATGCATACATCAAGGGGGAGCTCTCCATAAATTTTGGGGTTCAAAAGTTTTAAAATCTTTCATTCTTATAAAAGCCTAAGTTGGTTGTCATCAATTACCAAAAAGGGGGAGATTGAAAGTGCATTTGCCCCCTATGTGGGTTTTGGTGTATTGATGACATCCAAATTAGGGACTAATGTGATCTTAATGAGATATGTTGCAGCTATTAGTCCCATGAAAGATTCAAAGAGTTGATAAAGATGAAATGGTATCCCTCAATTCTTGAAGTTATAAAGGCGGTCGAACTCAAAACTATCTCCAAAGGTTTTAATTTTGTTTTTGAGTTTAGGATCCGCCGCACTATAAAGAGGGATGCAAGTTTAGTTGGTCTGAGGAAGATAGAGTGCTCAAGCATTTAAATAAAATCAAAAGAGAGTCACTCTAACACTTCACGCGCACTTAGAATATTTTTCTGTGACTTTCGGTGTCGGAAGTCCCGACGTAAGTCGGAACTCCCGACAGTCGGAAGTCCCGACCTAAGCCAGGAGTCTCGGCACCTATGCTTCTAACTGCTCACTGTCTGTGCTCATTAGAAGTCCTGACGAACGTCGGGAGTTCCGACCGTCGGAAGTCCCGACGTTCGCCGGGAGTTCCGACACTGACCTGACCCTTGTCGGGAGTCCCGGCATCAGCGGTGCTGGCTATTTGTTTAACTGAGCTCGTCGGAAGTCCCGACGAACGCCGGGAGTTCCGACCATCGGAAGTCCCGACGTTTGCCAGGAGTTCCGACACTGACTTTCACCCGTGGACTTCTGACCTGTTGTGAACAGTGTTTTCTGTTGTTGTCGGAAGTCCCGGGATCTGCGTCGGGACTTCTAACGTAGATCTGAACGGTTGGATTTTTACTTGGAGTATAAATACTTCTCTCTTCACTTCAAACCATTACGGACTCATTTCACAGTTGACTCACTTCATGCTGAACAGCTCCCAAGCAACAAAAGCACCCCTCTCCTTCCTCCCCTGCTCTAATCTTCGATTCCCTTAGGTTTTGAGTGAAAGGAGAGTGGATTAAGTGAGAGCATCACTTTGGAAAGCTTGAGCACTTGATTTCTTTGTCAAGCCGGTTGATTTTGCGTCTATTACTCTTGGGGCTTTGCCTCTAGCTGGCTAGGCGTTGCCCTAGAGCTTCCATCTTGTGGAAGAGCCTTGGAAAGTTTGTATCACCCTTTGATTTCTTAGTGGAAAGCTCAAGTGACCTTTGTGGTCGCTTTGAGAGAGGCAAGGAGGTGGAAAAGACTCCGACCTTAGTGGTCACCTCAACAACGAGGATGTAGGAGCTCCTTTGTGGGGTTGCCGAACCTCGGGATAAATCCTTGTGTCCCGCGTGCTTGTTGTTGTTGTTGTGATTGCTTGAGATTACTTGTATGTGTTTGTCTCTTTGTCTCCAAAATCCCCATTTTAGGGTTTGGTCTCGATCTACCGTTTGGAGGCTTTACGACGTCAAGGGAGTGAACCAACATCTTCACCAAACCACAAGGAAGTGAGGTTGTAAGATTATTTATCCGCAAAGTTAAATTTGGCACTGTTTTTCTAGTTCACGTAGGCGTTAGAACTGCTGACGTTTGCGTCGGAACTTCTGACAACGTCGAGAGTTCCGACCCAAACGTCGGGACTTTCGATAATGGCTGACAGATTTAAACTTAGCATTTGCAGTAAATTTTTAGATACGCCTATTCACCCCCCCTCTAGGCATTGTTAGATCCTTTCACTGCTCACGATCCCATCCTTCATCGTAAGGCTGCCTTGGGACGGTCGTCGAAACCGTTGATGGGCCAGTCCTCGAACTCCTGGGCCCAGGCGGGCTGGAGGAACGCTTTTTTGACTCGTATCCTTTTGCTGGTAAAGAGTCCAGGTTTGCCCGGGAAGGCAAAACGTCTGGTGCGACTTTGGTGGGAAAGGATAGGGATTGGGGGCGCATATCCCACGTGGTGACATAGTGGTGAATCATGGCAGGTGCAGAGATCCAGGTGGACGGTTGCCTTCCTTGCATCCATCACCCCTATAAAACCAAAGGGTTCGCCCCCATGGTTTTGTACATTGCCTCCTTGCCTTTGCATCTACAACCTCCGCCGCCAATCGCTTAAGCCTCCCGCATCCGCATCTCAGCCGCCGTCAAGTTCGCATCCATCCACCCCAATCGTTTAATGGAGCCATGGTGTAGATCCGATGTCACCCTCCAGCGCCTAGAGGGCCTTGTTCGCTATGGCCTTCTTTGTGCGCGGACCGCCATCAAGGAGTGGCAGCTGCCCGGCAATGAGGGTGTGCCGTTGCCGCCCGAAGGCTACGTTGTGTCCTTCGCTCACTTCCACGAGCGGGGAATCACCATCCCCGCCCACAAGTTCCTTCAGGGGTTGCTGCATTACTACAAGGTGGAGCTGCAACACCTTACTCCCAATGGGATCTAACATATTGCGGCGTTCGTCACACTATGTGAGGGGTTCTTGGGGATTAGTCCCCACTTCGACCTGTGGTGGTATTTCTTCGCCATCATCGTCTTGAAGAAGCGGGAGAAGAGGCAAGAGCTGAGCGTGCTGATGGGATGCGCCGGCATTCAGCGCCGCAACAACCGAGTAAATGAATACCCGCTGATGCGTCTATCGACCTCCAACAAGGGGTGGCATTCGCATTGGTTCTATGTCAAGGACGACGCAGCCGCCTCTTGCTAGCATTCACTAGGCGCCTCTTCGAAGAGGTCCTAGAATCGTGGAGGAAGTGGGGGGTCCCAGATAAAGACAAGAAGAAAATTCAGGACCATCTTGCCGCCATCCGAATTCTGAAGGAGATGGGCATGAAGGGGTCGGGGATCATCGGCGCCTACCATACGCAGAGAGTGGCACCACTAATGAGGCGCACGCTTCCCCTACACATGATGGCGCCCGGAGCATCACTCGATGGGACGGCGCTCGCCGAGGGAGCGCTCTCCCCCTCCGAAGTGGCGCAACGCATCAAGGAGGCAATGGAGCCTTCGCGGGACGACGCCGGCGCCGTTCTTGATTTTGTATATCTGGTGTCGAGGCATTCCCCAATGTGGCCGGAATCGGGGTACATTGACTTCGTAAGTTTTGTTTCCCCGTGCCTTCTTTTTAATTGAACTCCCGACCCCTTGATGCTGATATTGAGATAGGGGGACCAGCCAAAGAGACTCGTCTTTATGGATTGCCATGCCCCACTGCCGAAGGACCCGTTCATGGCAGCGGTGAATCACATCGTGACTGAGTGGCAGAAGAAGGCCAAGGAGGACGAGAGGAGGAAGAAGCAATAGAAGTTGCGGGCATGGGAGCGAGGAGAGGAGACAGACAGTGATGACGACGACAATGAGGAGGAGGCGGAGGATGATGAGGTAGTTGCCGACATTTAGTGGGATGACCCAGCGAGTGAGGATACGTTGATAGGTATCCACTCATCCGCGTAGGGGAAAGCACGTCCGTGGGGCCGGTGGAGACAGGCCGAACCATCGGCCTACCCCAAGAGATAGCAGGAGTGAGTGGGTCTACCGCTATGCGCGAGGTGCCGGCATAGGGGGGTGGCCCTGCTACCGCACCTCAAGAGTTATTAGAGGCAGGGGGATCTGTCGCTGCCCCTAAGGTGTCGGTTGAGGGGGGGTGGCTCTGCTACTGTGCCCTCGGACACAAGGGAGGTGAGTCCCTCTGCCCAGGAGCAAGGGTGGGCTCAAAATGGTCCCACCCTAATGAGGCGGAGCAAAGGCCCGAGGGTTCGTCCCCCAAACATCTCCACCGCCCAACAACGCTAACGTAAGTCACCAGCTTCTCTACTTTTCTCTATTTTTGCCTGTTGTCATCATGACTCACGCCTTTGTTTTCTTCTACAGCGTCGGGAGACGGGTCAGATGGGGCACTTCTTTAGTGCTGGCGCCCAAGAAGAGCATCGCCATTCAGGCAAGGCAGGTGCTGTCGCCTCACGTCGCTCCCGTTTCGGGCTGGAGCGGAGCCGGCGTCACAGCCTCATCGGCCGGTCAGGCACCGCCCGTGGCGGTGCCTGTGCCCTCAGCGGGTCAAGCGGTCGGTGAGGCTGAGGGAGCGCCCTTGAAGGTCACCGAGCAAACAGCGACGGAAGCGATTTTGCTGTCGATGTCGAGGTAGGCGGAGCTGGCGGCCGCACTCACTGTGTCGACCACGGTGGGCGTGGCATAGCCGGACGAGGCCTCACTGATGGAGGTAGAGGTGATGGTGGCTATGATGGATGGGTCGCAGCCAGAAGCTGCGGTGGCGGCGCCCGAGGCAGCGGCGCGTCTGGTGCTACCGGTGGCCCCAGAGACGACGCCCGTCGTGGGCAGGACAGAGGGGGTCGTGGCCGAGGGACCCTCGGACACCACAACGGTTGCTGAGGAAACTAGCAGGGAGCTATCCTTGGTCCTAACACTGGGGGGCAGCCACCCACCCATGTGGGATGAGCCCCTGCTCCAGTATGCGAGTCCGTGGGACCCATCGTCGGAACTCTTCACCCTCGATGATGCCGCCGAGGGCATGGAGTGGGAGAGAGTCTCAACGAGGGGATCACGGCCTCATTGGAAGGTCTAAACCAGGCTAGGGGCGCCCTACGAGACATCATCATTCCCATCGGCCAGGTATTCACTTAGTCTTGCCTCTCGCTCTCTTCTTTCTTCATCTATTTTTTGTTTTCTGACCACCGTCTTTTTTCAGTCTCTTATTGCTCGCAGCCAGGAGAAATCCTGGTTCCTTCGTGAGCATAAGGAGGACTAGGACCGCCTCATCGATGAGGCACGGCTGCATAGGGACGTGACCGCCTAGCTCCAACAGAGGGTGGCCGAGTTGACTCCCCTTGCTGCGGAGGTGGATAAACTTCGACGGTGGGAGGTTGAGGCCTGCCGGGATGTGGAGGACGCCGAGAAGTCCTTTGATGAACTATCAGGGATGGCACGGCGTGATGAGGAGGAGGCCATCAGAGTGCGGAAGGAGCAGGACGAGCTGCTCCAGCGAGATGCCAAGACCAGCCAGTGGATCATTGACCTCTTGGCCAAGGCCGAGAAGGAGATGGATCTCAGGCTAAGAGCCGAGGAGAGGTCCATGGCCCTAGAGTAGAGGGTGAAACTAGATGCCGAGGTGGTCACCCGGCTGCGCAAGGAGCAAGATGAGCTATGCCATACTACGGAGAGGCTCTACTCGAAGCGTGGCGCGGCCCGTGAGGAGCGCGACCAGGCCGTCTGAGAGCGCGACGAGGCACAGCAGAGGATCAGCTCCCTCTAGGTCGAGCTTGGAACCATGAAAGCCTAGAAGTTGGAGGTTGAGGGCGCCACTGCCGGACTGGCCACGGATCTCGCCGAGGCAAGGAGTCTTCTTTAGGCGGAGAGTGACGAGTTTGATGTCCTGAAGGTTGCCCTTGGCGTAGTCTGTGATGACCTGCAGGTGGTGCAGGCAGAGGGGACTAGCTTGCTCATAGCCCGTGCTGTAGATATCACAGCATGGGTGTGCCAGCTAGATAAGGAAGCACTTCGCTCAGGGATCACCCAAGCCTTCGCCATCGCCCGCTCGCATTACGATGAAAGCATCGACTTAGAGGCGATGAGCCTCGGTTATGCGCCGGGCTACGAAGCCTCTGAGCTGGATGAAATAGAAGCGGCGGTGGCTCCTCTTGCAGAAACCCTGGTGAGCAAAGTTAAAGATATAGTTCTCCCCTAGAGGGGGTAGTTAGTCGAATGGGTTTGAGGGATATTATCTGTAATCTGTGGACAAGTGTCAACACTTTTGTATCTTAAAAATAGATTCGTAGTTTCATTTTGTTTGATTGAACTTGCTTTCCTCCCTTTTGCATTCGAAAAAGGGGCTCATGCAATTCGACCCTTCCGTTTGTTAAGACCATAGGGCCTGAGGCGTGTAAGAGGGAAACTTCGATTATGCTGGTGAGCAAAGTTACCGTAGCCGCCGGGGCATGGGTTTTTTGTAGTCTGACCAGGCATGCTCAGCTATTCGTTCCCACAAACCTTGCCACTAACTTTAATGTGAGGAAGAGGTCCGACGCAGCGACTGTTTTGAAAAAAGGAGGTATTTATACCTTTATCAGCTCCCGAGTGAGATCCGACCCCTTGCGGTTGCTGGGGTCGAATGTCACTGAAGACCGAAGAGGGGACAACGGAACTACTTTCATACTCGCATGTACCCCTTCCTTAGGATTTTAGCTATTGTTCTGTGACTGTGCGCTTAGTCTCTTTGTAAGTCCAACTCTCCTCGAGCCCCCACGCGTGGCGGGGATTCGGTCAAGGGTCGGTTCATTTTTGTGACCGTTGCCTCGTCCGCGGTTTTCGCAACTGGAGGGGTTGAGGCGACGTCACTTGCCTCGATGGCTCAAGTGACGCGCTTGATGAGCTCGCTAATGGGGATGTTCAAACGGAATCCAGTCTCGTCGCTCGTGATAGGGTCTGCAAAAGCTCTCGGGTGTCATTCTGTTGCTCCTTAACCCGCCTTCCAATAGATCCCCCCTCAATGGGGATTCTATGGGCTTGGCTAGAGGCTAGATCGAACGAGAAGGTTGAGATGACTCTATCCGCCTCTATGCGGGTTGGGCGAAGGCCACTAAGGCTCATCTATGTTTTCTCCCTTGGCTCTTGTTCGATGTGAGGCAGCCTCAGGCCCTTAGCGGGCTGGCCTTCAAACCTCGGTCTCTCGATCTAGGATCGGGCGGCTCAAGCCCCCGAGCCCCTTAGGGTCTGATAGGGGTCGGCCGTGTTTCACGTGTCACCCCGTCCTCGGTTTCCACAACCGGAGGGGCTAAGCTAACGACACTTGCCTCGTTGGCTCGAGTGTTGCGCTCAATGAGCTCACTAACGAGCATGTTCGAGTGGAATCTGGGTCCGTCATCTGCTGACGGGGTTGGCAGAGCCCTCATGTGGCATTCCACTACTTCTTAACCCACCTCCCAGCAGATGCCTGAGCCATTCGATAGGCTTGGGTGGCCCGTTGGCCTCTCCTTAACGGAGATTCTGTGGGTTTGGCTCGAGGTTAGAATCGAACGAGAAAGGTCGAGATGTCCCTATCCGCTTCAGAGCGGGGTCGGGCAAGGCCGCTGGGGCTCATCTGGATTTTTCTCCCCTGGCTCTGTTTGATGCGAGGCAGCCTTGAGCCCTTCGTGGGCTAGCCTTCGAACCTCGGTCAGTTGCCGCTCATATCAAATGAGACGACTACCGCTTCGTGACACGACATGAAGCATTGAGATGCAGCAATTGCATATGGAACGCTTGGATGTATGGGATGATTGTATGATGGAAATGAAAGCGGGGGTCGGTGATGTTACCTTGGTGGCATGAGTGATGAGGAGCTCTTACTGGACATGTCCGTGCGGGGTTTGGGTCTAATGTTTGTGATAGGGCCGGCGTAACCTGCATGATCACCGCAATTTTTTGTTTCTGTCTCTCGGTAGTGATCCAAGCCATTTGATCGACTTGGGCGACCTGACAGCTTCTCCTTGAAGAAGATTCCACAGGTAGACCCCTCTGAACCCTTCTCGAGAAGGCGGATGCTAAAGCTTGGGGTGCAGGGACAAAGAATTCGATCACGCCGGTGAACAAAAATGCTGTAGCCGCTAGGGCATAGGGTCTAGCGGTTAGACCAGTTTTACTCAAAGTTTACACCTGCACACCATGCCTCTGGTCTTTAAACGTAAGGAGGGGTCGGGCAAAGAGAATGTCTAAATGAGTAGACACTCTCGGTAGCCCCCAAATGATGTCCACGCCCCTGCCGTTGCTAGGGTCGGAGGCTCAATAGTGAAATTGATATGTAAAGTAAGTAAATAAGGGTGCTTATCTTTTGGCGGCCGTTTCCTATCGCTCGGCGTTCGCTTGGGCCGTCCGATCGACTTTTAGGCCCGTTGGTCTCCCCTTGATGGAGGTTCCGTCGTTGGGCCCTTCCAGGTCCTGTCTGGGGAGGCGGAGAGCCGCCTACATGTGGCTGCGCCTTGTTTCTCACACCTAGCGTGACGTAGTGGTGGGCCATGCCTAGACCACGTCCTATTTGACTAGGCGTTGTCTCGTCGAGTGGAGCACATCCTGTTGGTCAAGACGCGTCCCATCGAATTCCCATCCGCATTAAATAGGGGAACGGAGAGGGTTATTCACCCAATCCTTCGCCTTTCTCCAACTGCTACATCTCCTCCTTAAATATCGGAAGGGAGAGGGTTCTCATCCCGTTCCTCCGCCTATTCTTGAGCCGCTGCCTCTCCTTCTTGTTCCT
The DNA here is from genome assembly GCF_019320115.1 of Miscanthus floridulus. Taxonomy (NCBI): domain Eukaryota; kingdom Viridiplantae; phylum Streptophyta; class Magnoliopsida; order Poales; family Poaceae; genus Miscanthus; species Miscanthus floridulus. Next base: position 5,605,289 of record NC_089593.1, on the reverse strand, counting down.
TCTCGCCGAGTGCATTCGTGCATCGCGGTGGTTCCTAAGTGAGAGAGGGTAAAGCGAGGAATAGGAGAACTCACAGATCCGCTCATGAATCCAGAGCGTGATGTTGAGCTGGAGGTCATCCAATGTAGATGAGATGGTGCTGGCTGCCTTCACCGAGAAGGGGCCACTTCCGCCAAAGGAGGAGGAACACTGGATGGTGCTGCACGTCACTGGCTTTGTCACCGTCTGCGAGGCCTTCAATGGGAGGGAGCCGTACGGAGACTTCTTCCGATGAATCTTCTCCGGGTGAGCCTTGTCGGTGGGGAAGCCACCCAGGACTACGCCAATGGGGGGTTTCACCCTTGTAGCCGCTCAGGTTGGCCAGTTCATCAAGTTTGATGAGATGTCGAAGACATCTACCAGCCATGGCGGCCATACTTCGGTGGGTAGCATCCCCATCCGGAAGCTACCTCGTCTCGAGGCGCCATTGTCAGGGTTGCGGCTGATCATGATGGCATAGTCCCTGGATGCCTCGGCAAAGACACCACAGTCGCTGATGTGGTGCTCGACGTTGTAGACGACGGCACCCTCAGGGATCCCACGGAGCGGTAGGACGTTGCCGATGGAGAGCGTGGCGCGGCGGCCGCAATAGTATTTAGAGTAGAAGTGGTCAGCAAATGTAACCATTTAAGTTGTGGGGGAGCCGCTGTGTGAACAGTTTTTTGTATTCATGAATACATCAGTCCCTTTCGTGATGAAATCACTTTGTAAGGGGAAGCTTGTCCCATCCGTTTCCTGGCAATGGTCGTGCCGTTCGGTCGATTCGGGCTACCTGCTGAAACAAGAATTTCATGCAGATATAAAGGATGTGGACATCCCGCGCAAGAATTTAGTTAAGCAGGGAAGCCAGGCGATGAAACTTGTAACAAATTGACAAGCTTTCAAATTTCATTACAGTAAACATCTTCTTATTCCTTCTCCCCTTTTTTTGCAAAAGAGGTTTAGTGTCTTCCGACCCTTCCCATAGTTAAGTTCATAAAAGCTTGGAGCACGGGTGAGCTAGCTCTGATTACGCTGGTGAGCAAAGGCGTCGTAGCCACTAGGGCGTAGGTGCCTCGCAGTCCGCCCAGTTTTACTCAGAGCTTGTTCCCAAAATGCTAGCTCTTAGGTTTTACCGTGAGAAAAGAGGGTAGGCACAGAGAATGTTCATAGGATAAATGTACTCATACCAGCCCCCGAGTGAGACCCAACCCCTAGCACTTTCAGGGGTCAGATGTCACAAAAGATCAGGGTTTGCAATGACAAAACTGATAAGAGAAAGTATGCGTTTATTTAGGGGTAAAAACGACGTAGCTGCTCAATGTTCTAGGCATTGGTGAAGACCTCGCCATCGATGGTTTTTAGCTTGTAGGCGCCTGGCCAGAGTACTTCTACGATGACGTACGGCCCCTCCTAGGGCAGGGAAAGCTTGTGGCGGTTCTTGGTGCTCTGTATGAGTCGAAGGACCAGGTCCCCGATGTTGAAGGCTCGGCCCCACACCCGTCGGCCGTGGTACCATCGCAACGCCTAATGGTACTTGGCCGAGCGGAGGAGGGTGACATCATGTGCTTCGTCCAGCTGCTCCATGGCGTCCTCATGGGATGCCTCGGCTCCTTGTTCATCGTATGCCCTGATCTTTGGTGCTCCATAGTCGAGGTCGGTTGGGAGGAGGACGTGTAGCTAGTGGCTCGACTAGGAGTTGTCCTTAGGCTCTAGAGTACCGCAGGGAGCTCGGCGACCCACCATGCACCGAACTTGTTCAACCGGTTGAAGATCCTAGGCTTGAGGCCCTATAGGACCATGCCATTTGAGCGCTCGACCTGCCCGTTCGTTCGGGGGTGCGCGATGGTGGCCCAATCGACCCGGATGTGGTATTCATCGTAGAATCGAAGGAACTTCTTACCGGTGAACTACGTGCCATTATCTGTGATGATGGAGTTTGGTACTCCAAAGCGATGGATGATGTCGAGGAAGAACAGCACGGCTTGCTCAGACTTGATCGCAAAGATCGGCCGAGCTTCTATCCATTTGGTAAACTTGTCTATGGTGACGAGCAAGTGGGTGTATTCTTTGGGCGCCTTCTTGAGAGGTCCAACCAGATCGAGCCCCTAGACCACGAAGGGCCACATGATGGGGATCATCTAGAGTGCCTAGGCCGGGAGGTGAGTTTGCCGAGCGTAGTACTAACACCCTTCGCAGGTGCGCACGATCTGCTCGACGTCGGCTACTACAGTGGGCTAGTAGAAGCCCTATCGAAATGCGTTTCCAACCAAGGTTCTAGGCGCGGCATGGTGACCACAGACCCCACCGTGGATATCACTCAGCAAACGCTTCCCCTGTTCGATGGGGATGCAGCACTACAGGATCCTAGTGTGGCTTCGCTTGTATAGTTCACCCTCCATAAGAACAAAGGACTTGGCATGATGTGCGAGCCATCGAGAAGGACTTGGCATGATGTGCGAGCCATCGAGCTTCCGTCTTGTCCATCGGCAGCGTGTCACAGAGGAGGTAGTCGAGGTAGAGTATCCTCCAGTCGACCAGAGGTTCGAGCTCTGTCGCTAGGCCTTCTTCTTGCTCCATGACTTTGGGGCCAGATGGAGCCGATGGTTGGTCAGCCCTCGAGGCTGGGGGGGACCATCATCGGCCTGTTCTGACCCCTCGTAGCAGACCGAGGGCTTGTGTTGGTCATTGGCGAAGACACCTATTGGCACCGGCTCTCAGCCAGATGCCGCCTTCGCAAGTGCGTTGGCCTCCTCGTTGAGGCGCCTTGGGATGTGATTGAGTTCGAGGCCATCAAATTTTTCCTCTAGCCGTCGGACTTCTCGGTAGTATGCAGCTATCTTGGCATCATGACAGCTTGACTCCTTCATGACTTGGTCGACGACCAGCTGAGAGTCGCCCTGGACGTCGAGGCGTCGGATGCCCAACTCGATGGCGATGCATAGGCTATTGATGAGTGCTTCATACTCAGCCACATTATTGGATGAGGGGAAATGGAGACAAACCATGTACCTCATGCGTACCCCGAGGGGTGATATGAAGACCAGCCCCATGCCGGCGCCCCTCTTCATCAACGACCCGTCGAAATACATCGTCCAGTACTCTTGGTCGACGACCGCCGGTGGCATTTAGACCTCGGTCCATTCCGCGACGAAGTCAGCCAACACCTAGGATTTGATCGCTGTTCGGGAGGCATACTTAATGCCCTAATCCATCAACTCGAGTGCCCATTTTGCGGTTCTTCCCGTAGCGTCCTGGCTTTAGACGACCTCGCCGAGGGGGAATGATGTCACAACCGTCATCGGGTGTGACTCGAAGTAGTGGCGTAGCTTCCTTTTGGTGATGAGGATGGTGTACAAGAGCTTCTGGATTTGGGAGTAGTAGGTCTTAGAGTCAGATAGTACCTCGTTGATGAAGTACACAGGGCACTACACCTTGAAGGTGTGCCCCTCTTCTTCTCGCTCGACTACCAGGGCGGTGCTGACCACTTGTGTGGTGGCCGCGATGTAGAGCAGAAGGTGTTCTCCCTCGATGGGAGGAACTAGGATTGGGGCCATTGTCAGGAGTTGCTTAACCATGTCAAGTGCTTCCTGGGCCTCGGACGTCCATTCGAAGTGATCGGCCTTCTTTAGAAGTCGATAAAGGGGGAGACCTCGTTCACCGAGGCATGAGATGAAGCGGCTGAGTGCGGCGAGGCACCCTGTAACTCGCTGCACCCCCTTTATATCTTGAATCGGACCCATCCTTGTAATGACTGAGATCTTCTCCGGGTTGGCCTCGATGCCACGCTTAGAGACGATGAAACCAAGCAGCATGCCCCTCGGGGACCTGAAAACACACTTCTCGGGATTGAGTTTGACGCTATTTGCTCGGAGTTTGGCAAAGGTCTGCTCAAGATCGGCTATGAGGTGGTTAGCCTATTGGGTTTTAACCATGATGTCATCCACGTAGGCCTCAACGGTCCGCTCGATGAGGTCCCCGAAACACTTGAGCATACAACGCTAGTATGTAGCCCCAGCGTTCTTCAGACTGAACGGCATTGTGACATAGCAGAACGATCCGAAGGGGGTGATGAATGATGTCGCGAGCTGGTCGGACTCTTTCATCGCAATTTGATGGTACCCGGAGTATGCATCAAGGAAGCAGAGGGTTTTGCACCCTGAGGTAGAGTCAACTATTTGGTCTATGCGCGGCAAAGGAAATGGATCCTTTGGGCATGCCTTGTTGAGACTCGTATAGTCAACACATATCCTCCATTTCCCACTCTTCTTTCATACAAGAATGGGATTGGCTAACCACTCTGGGTGGTATACTTCTTTGATGAATCCGGCCACCGAAAGTTTTGCTATCTCTTCGCCGATGGTCCTATGTTTCCCCTCGTCGAAGCGACGCAGGCGTTGTTTCACTAGTTTGGAGCCTGGGCGGATCTTCAAGGTGTGCTCGGCGACTTCCCTCTGAATGCCTGGCATATCTAAGGGTTTCCACGCAAAGATGTCTTTGTTTCCACGGAGGAAGTCGACGAGCGCGCTTTCCTATTCGGAGGAAAGCGTGGTACCAATGCGCACCTTTTTGCCCTCGGAGCTGTCGGGATCTATGAGGACTTCCTTAGAGCCTTCTACTGGCTCGAAGGACCCGGTCGACTTCTTGGTGTCGGGTGCTTCTTCGGTGACCTCCCTCTTGATGGCGGCGAGCTCTCCGGAGGCGACAATTGCTGTGGCATGACCGCAGCACTCGACCTTGCACTCATAGGCATGCTAGAAGGAGGTGCCGACGGTGATGACCCCACCGGGGCCCAGTATTTTTAGCTTGAGGTATGTATAGTTGGGGACAACCATGAACTTCGCGTAACATGGATGTCCTAGGATGGCGTGGAAGGTTCCTTGGAACCCAACCACCTCGAAGGTGAGGGTTTCCATCCTATAATTGAATGGATCCCCGAAGGTAACGGGCAGATCGATCTGCCCAAGTGGCATGGCCTATTTTCCGAGCACGATGCCGTGGAAAGGTGCTCGGGTTGGGTGGAGGCATGTTCGGTCGATGCCCATTTCGTCGAGCGTCTTGGCATACATGATGTTGAGGCCACTGCCTCCATCCATTAGTACTTTGGTGAGTCGCTTCGGACCAATGATCGGGTCGACCATGAGCGGATATCTCCCTGGATGTAGGACGCTCTCCGGGTGGTCGGTCCGATCGAAGGTTATGGCGGACTCTGACCACCGGAGGAAGGCAGGTGTGGCCGGTTTGGTCATATATACCTCGTGGCGCGCGACCTTCTGACAGCGTTTGGAGTCATAGGTTGCTGATCCTCCGAAGATCATGAGGCAACCGTCCGGTGTCGGAAAGCCATCGTCCTTCTTCTCGGCGTTGTCCGCGGTGGGGGCAGGGTCCTTTCTGTGCTCCCCTTTGTTGGAACCTCTGAACAAGAACTGTCGCATGAGGCTGCAGTCCTTGTACAGATGCTTCACCGAGAAAGCACGGTTCAGGCATGGCCCCTCGAGTAGTTTTTTGAAGTGGTTCGGAGTGCCCTCTGTGGGCTTCCGACCACCCTTGCCGTCAGCAGTGGCTACGAGCGAGTCCTCATGCCGTTGCTTCTTGTTCTTCCTTTTAGCAGAACGATTGGAGGCGCCTTCACCGGCGCCCTCGTCCTGCCTTGCCTTGCCCTCTAGATGATCGAAGATCGCTCCGACCGCTTCTTCTCCTGAGGCATGGCTGGTGGCGATGTCCAGGAGTTCTGTCGGTGTTTTGGAACCGGGGGGTCCTCAACCAACGAGTAAATTTGTGCTGCGTGCTCCCGAACCGGATGGTGATGCAAAGAGACACAAGGTTTATACTGGTTCAGGCAATCGAGGCCCTACGTCTAGTCTGAGAGATCGATCTTGTATTCCTTGCACCGGAGTGCTCGTAGTAGGGGGTTACAAGCTAGGTGAGAGAGGGAGCTAGCCCCAGGTCTCGGTGGAGGTGGTGCGGGCTGCTTGAGGCGTTGTTCTCAAGCAGCGTAGAAGTGTGTAGTTCTATCGGTGTGTTCGTCTTTCTGCTCGTTGCCCTCTTTTTTCCCCCTAGAAATGGCCCCGGTCCCTCCCTTTTATACTCTAAGGGAGAACCAGGAACGTACATATGTTGCTACATAACGCTCTATATCTATAAATAGGGGTGGCGTGTCCGAGCCCTGTAGCCGGCCACTGTCGTGGTATGGTCGATGGAGTGGCCCCGTCCTTGTCGTGCAGAAGTGACGCGCCCCGTCCTTGTTGTGCAGAAGTGGCGCGCCGGTCATACTTGGTCTTGTGCGTCGTGGGGCTCCAGTACAGCTTGAGGCAGGACATGGCGGGCGACGTGCTGGTCATCGTGCGATGATGTCGTAGGGAGCCGTGGCTCTGCAGATGCCGAGGCCGAGCCATCGTGGGGGGCTCGGCGGACATGGATCCTCAGGCTGCCGAGCCCCTGAAGCAAACTGTCGAGGCCTTGGAGGGAATTATTGGTCCTGGGTACTAATTCTGAGGCCACAGTATCCCAGACGTGGCTCCCCACGCTGCGTTGTTCTCGGAGCAGGAGTTGGCAGCACAGTGAGGCATGGGCGTCAACCATGTGCATAGTGGTTGGCACAGTGGCGGGTAACCCCTGCCCAGTCCTGCCTCCTGTCCCGTCGGCCATTCTGCTGTACTGTGCCGAGCATGCGGCCGACGTCAGGGGCAGTGGTTGGCTGAGTTAATGCAACACGACGTTTTGTCAGAGGGACGGGTGAAGGAAGAGGCAGCAGAGTGCTACCGAGCCCGCCTCGCGTGAGACGGAGGGTCGGCGGCCTGGCCGAGGCCTGCAACGAGAGGGGGTCGGCCGAGGCCTTCGGTGGGGGATCGCCCGAGGTCAGCGGCGAGGGGGCCTCGGGCGAGTCGGAGAATCGGCCGAGGCCAGCGGTGTTTAGCTAGTTTCGATCTTTACGAAGTCTAAGCAATCGTTTTTTGGTTCTTGCTTAGGGTACCCCTTCTCACGGTATCCGACAGTAGCCCCCGAGCCTTGGGGGGAGTGGAGGCACTCCCCCTGAGGTTCTGACGAGAATTGGCTCTTGATAGTTACCCGAGGTTTCGGTGGTGCGCACGAGCGCACCCGCCGGGTTGTAAGCCCCCGAGGCCCTGGGAGGAGTGATTTCACTTCTTCAGGGGCTTTTTTTCTCTTTCGAGTGAGGGGTTTTCATTGTGTTTGCCGGGCCCGTGGGTGCGAGTTCGGATCGCAGGGTCTCGACGATGTTGTGAAAGAGCCCTTAGCCTCCGCCTGGAGCGAGAGGGCCATCAGGGGTTCCCCCAGCTTTTGTATGACCCTCGTGCTTCCTTTTCGCTCGGAAGGAGGGGTGGAAGATGCCATGCTACCCTCGGTGGCGCGAGCGACGGCATTTCCGGTGAGCTGTTATCGGGTAAGTCCGAGTGGAGGCCCGTACCCCGTTCGCTGGGGGTCGGCTAGCGGTCCGGAGACGCGCTCCAAGAGTACCGGCGGGTTTCTCTAGTGGGTGCCGAGGCTGTTCGCTGGCCTCAGTGGCTCGGTGCCTCCCTACGGTGGGATCCCATTCAGAGACACTCCCTGCCGGTCTCGGACACGACACAAGGCGCGCTCGTACAGGCTCACCCGTAGTCGTCCCTGACTCTTTTTCCCTGGGGCAGCTGTCGAAACCCCTGGGGGCCCAGCCTTCGAACCCCTGGACCGTAACGGGCTCGGGTCGCTTGTCTTTATCTTGGGTGTAGGAAGAGCCCCCGAGCCTCCGCACGGAGCGAGAGGGCGGTCAGGGGTCCTCCCGACTTTTTTGTCCATCCCCCGCACGTCCTTTTCGCTTGGACGGGGGCTGTTTGCCGAGCCCACTCGTGTGCGAGCCTGAGCCGCTGGGTCTTGGCAAAGTTGCAGGAGGAGGCCCCAAGTCTCTCGCACAGAGCGAGAGGAGAGCGGTCAGAGGTCCCCCTGGCTTTTGGTTCGCCCCTCACGCGTGAGGTCTGTCTGCCGAGCCCCCCTCGGGTGCGAGCCTAGGTCGCGGGGGTCTCGGCGTCTTTTGCAGAAGGAGCTCCCTAGCCTCTGCACGGAGGAAGAGGGCCATCAGGAGTTCTTTTGGCTTTTGAATGACCCTCGCGCTTCCTTTTCGCTCAGAAGGAGGGTTTGTTTTGCCGAGCCCCCTCGTGTGCGAGCCCAAGTCGCTGGGCCTCGGCAATGTTTTGCAGGAAGATTCCCTTAGCCTCTGCGCGGAGCAGGAGGGCCGTTAGGGATTCTCCTGACTTTTTATTCGACCCTCGTGCTTCCTTTTCGCTCGGAAGGAGGGGTGGAATGTGCCACGCTACCCTCGATGGGCGCGAGCGATGGCATTTCCGGTGAGCTGTTATCGGGTAAGTCCGAGTGGAGGCCCGTACCCCGTTCGCTGGGGGTCGGCTAGCGGTCCGGAGACGCGCTCCAAGAGTACCGGAGGGTTTCTCTAGTGGGTGCTGAGGCCGTTCGCTGGGCCTCGGTGGCTCGGTGCCTCCCTACGGTGGGATCCCATTCGGAGACCTCCCTGCCGGTCTCGGACACGGACACAGGGTGTCCCAAGCGTTTCGCTTGCTTGGGCCTCGGCCTCGTATAGGCTCGCCCGTAGTCGCCCCCTGACTCTGTTGCCCTGGGGCGGCTGTCGAAACCCCTAAGGGCCCAGCCTTCGAACCCCTGGACCGTAGTGGGCTCGGTGCCCAGTTCCTTTGCCTGAAAGGAATCGGGTGGGGGTTATTTCTCTCCCTACGGCTAACAACGGCAGGCGCGTCTTTTGAGGCGGCTTTTTCGGGGGAGGCGAAACGGCGCCTGTTGTTGCTACGGTTGGATGCGACGTGGTGTCAGCCGACGGGACGTAACCGTACGCGTGATTAATGAGGAGGGAGTGGGTGCGTGGGTGGTAAAACCGGATCTGGATAACCGCGGCGGATTTTCTAGGGGAAACTTCCCCGATTTCATCGCCCGGTGGTTTCGTCTCGTCCCTGCATAAATACGCAAAGAGCCTCGCCCCTCCCCCTCCTTACCTTTTCCGTGTTCGCCTTTGCTGCCTCCGTGCCGTTGTTGAGAGCATAGAGCGGGGAGGAGAAGGGCGAGAGAGAGACTGAAAGAAAGAGGGAGAGAGATTACCGCCGTAAGCAGCGTCCTCCGCCGCGCAATGGCTGGTGGTCCCATCATCGTCCCGGCGGATCCCTAGGAGCGGTCTGACGTCACCGAGGAGAAGCTGCGGTCGCTCGTGGAGGCCGGTCTTCTTCGCCCGATCACCGACCCTGACGAGCCGGAGTGGATCGCTCCGGGGAACGAGTCGGAGCCGAGGCCGCGCGACGGCTACGTGGTGAGCTTCGTCGTCTTCCACGAGCGAGGCCTCGGGTCGCCGGTGGACCAGTTCATGCGGGCGCTCCTGCATTACTATGGCGTGGAGCTTCACAATTTCAGCCCCAACTCCATCACGTAGGCGGCCATCTTCGTCGCCGTCTACGAGGGGTACTTGGGGATCGCTCCCCACTGGGAGTTGTGGCTCCACTTGTTCCGAGCGACGTTCACCACCAAGCCAGGGGGAACGAGGGGGGCTCGGAAGGTGCTGAGGGCCTGCGGCTGCACTCTTCACGTGCGCCAAGACCGGCAGTCCCTCTACATCCCGGCCCAGCTGTCATCGTCCAACCGTCGTTGGTATGACAGCTGGTTCTACCTCCGCAACGACGACGGAGGACTTCCCCCTTATACCGGGTGGGTTGTAGAGAGTCAGCCAGAGAAATGGGGATACGGCGTTATCAAGGTTGATCAGCCTAGGCTGGAGCCGCTCTTGAGGGCCTTGGGGAAGCTGCGTGACCGCGGCCTTTCGGCGGCCGTGGTCGTGGTGGCTTTTCACCGCCGGAGGGTGTTGCCGCTGATGGCCCGGCGGCGGCGGCTATTCGAGATGACCCCGAGCGACCCGATTGCCGGTATCAAGATGTCCGCCTTCGCCCTTACCGACGACGAGACCCTGCGTCGGGTGAGAGAGGCGGTAGACGGGAAGCCGAAGCTCGACGATTTGATGCCGTTCCCGATGCGCCCATCGCGGGGGCACATTTCACTGGTAAGTTGGATGTTGCCGAGGCTTTCGCGGCCTTCTTGTTTTCCGCCTTTTTTGTCTGTTGTCTTACTTCGTCGTTCCTGCAGGGGATAAGAGACGTGCGAGACTCCCCGCCACCCGTTCCCAAGGACGCCCGGCGGCGAGCCGTGAACAGGGCACGCGCCGAGGAGGAGGAGAAGAAGAAAGATGCCAAGGAGGCGAAGCGCACGAAGAAGCTCCTCGCGCGCGAAAAGCTGGACGCCCGTCGCTGGCGTCAGAAGCTCGACGGTCTCCTGTTGGAGCCGTCTCCCTCGTCGTCGGTGTCGGATTCTTCGGGTGATGGCGGTGGGCGCGAGGTGGGGACGGCCTGCCTGGAACACCTCCCCGACATTAGGGAGATGGTGCCCGGGGCGCCGGCAAGGAGCCTGACGCTCCTAGGAGGAGGAGGTGTCCCAGGGCCGGTGGCGGCCCGCCCCGGGACCGAGGCCAAACCGCCCGAGGCGCGGGTGTCGGAGGAGCGTGCCGTCGGCCCGATGGGCCCGACGGCGGAGGTGGAGCGAGCGACGGTGGGGGCGACCCCATTGTCTCCGCGAAGGGTCGAGGAGGTGCCGGGGTCTGGCGGAGGCCAGCTGGCATCGGTGGACACAGAGGCCGTGCTGCTGCTGCCACCGCCGCCATTGCAGAGGAGGCTGGCGGTGCTGAAGCGGCTGCATCCCCATTCGCGGTAAGCGTTTTTTTTCTGGTGGAGTTCGTAGTACTTCTTGTTTGCCCCTTGGTCGCATGCTGACCTTGGGAGTGTCTTTGCTTCCAGCCAGAAGCATCTGGTGGAAGATCCTGCCTTGGCGCCACGTAAGGCGCTCAAGGTGAACGTTAGCTCCTCCGCCCATCAGGCAGCGGAGGCGCAAGCTGGCGTGCAGCGTGGCGCGGCGTCGGGCGGGGCCATTTCGGAGGAGCCGGCTACCCAGGAAAAGGGTGCCGAGGTGGCCGCGGAGCGAGTGGAAGAGGAGGAGCCCGCGCCCCGTGATGTCGTGGGTCTTGGGGCGAAGGAGGCTGGGGCGTCCACCATCGCCAAGGCCATTGAGGGTGAGGCCGGAGCCCCCAAGACCTCCGAAGTCAGGGCGGTGGACGCCGGGGCCACCGAGGTGGAGATGGCGGAGGCCAGAGCCCCTGGGTCCGTCAAGGCCGAGGCGATGGAGATGGAGACGGAGCAAGTTTTGGCGCCGCCCCTGGTTCAGGCAATCTCGTCTGATGATTCCTCCCATGGGAAGGAGGCGGCGAACGTCGAGGCGGCCAGTACCGTGGAGCAGCCAGTCCCAGATCCTGCCGAGGGGAGTTCGGCCCTTGTCCGGCTACGGCCCGAGCCCCGTGGGTGGAACTTCCCGCGTGTTTTCTGGCAGAACCGGGCTGACCCCGAGGGGGAGCCCGTGTTTGCCCTTGAAGATACCACAGAGGGGGGGCGATGGGATACCCTCGAGCAGTACCTGCCAACTGGCAGTGCGGTCGCTGCAGACAGCGATGACTATTATGGGACGGGACTTGCCCGGTGTCACCCAGGTACGTACTTTCCTCTCTCGTGCCGCGTTGTTTTCTCTCCGAGCCTCCTCGCAGTGTTTGACGTGCGTTTTTTGTTTTGCCTCCTTAGGAGCTCGAGACCCGATCCCTTGGGAAATCGGTGTTCCTGCGAAGGGAGAGGGATATCTGGGACCAGCTCCGGCGGCAGAAGGGCCTGCTCGCCGATGCCCAGGGGCTTTTGTCGGCGCGGAGTGCGGAAGTGGAGGACCTCCGCCTTCGTTGTGCTGACATTCAGGCCGAGTTGGCCACGGCTAAAGAGCAGTCTGCCCCTCTGGTGGCGAAGATCAAGGAACTGGAGGAGGAGCGAGACGCCTCCAGGTCTCGGGCCCAAGAGGCGACGGCCTCTGCCAAGGCCATAGCCGGGCAGCTGGGTGCGGAGCAGAGCGAGCATCAGCTGACGAAAGTCGCCTTGGCAGAGGCTACCAAGGCGGCCGAGGCCTCTCGGGTCGAGGCCTTAGACTGGAAGAGCAAGGCCGAGGGTAAGTTCCGCTGAACCGTGCTCCTTGTTCTTTTTGTCCTGGTTCGCGTTTGACTCCTGACCCCTTGTTGCGACGTAGATCTGGAGAAAGAAGCCTCCCAGGCGGCTGAGGCCTCCGTCGCAGCGCAAGCGGCGCTGGATGTTGAGGTCCGAGAGCACGAGGCGCTGCGCAGCGCTGTCCGTACCGCCTGCGAGGCCCTAGACATCGAGGGAGTCCAATCAGCCAGCTCCCTTGGGAGCCGCCTGATTGCGTTGAGCGGCCGCGTCCACGAGAGGCTCCGGGAGGCGTTGCACACGGGCAGTCAAGCGCGCCCTGGCCGTCGTCTCCTCGCACTACGCCATCAACCTCGAGGCTGTCAGCGACGGCTACGTGTTGCCAGAAGATGACGAGGAGGCTGATGCAGAGGTCGTGAAGCTGTTGGAGGCGGCTAAGGCACCTGGCACAGCGCTGGCCGGTCTATTTGAAGAAGAGGTGGTCCCTCCCGCGCCGGCCGCCGACCCTTGAGCTTTGACCTGGGCCAAAAGGGGCCATGTAACCGGATTGAGTTAGTTGCCATACCGTGACGTTTTTGTGGCCGTCGAGGCCTTTAAAGTATTTGCGTATGTGGGTCTTTTAACCGTTTCTTGTTTTACTTCGAGCCTGTGCCCTCTGTCTCGATCTTGGGAACCCGTAAAGAAATTCCTCGGAACCTTAAGCCGTCCTTTGGCGAAGGGTGGTGAGGGAGCTGCCGTAGCCTAGAGGCGTAGGCCATTCTCACGACTCGACCAGGCCCTTTGGCCTCGAGACAAGCTTTTGGTCTTTGGGTTTCTTGTGAAGGTCCCGTCGGAGCGCGAGAGAGTTTGGCGTAGAAATTTTTTGAAAGACCATTAACAAACGGTGTTCGGGACTTAGGGGGTTCCCCCTTTTTAGCCCCCGAGGGAGGCTCGGCTTTGCAGAGGCAGAGCCGAGTCTCCCTTATAGCGCTATTGTGGCGTCGAGCCCCTATTGATAGACAAGCTCTCTGTACAGAACTTCCTCGGAGCCTACGCTGTCCTTTGGGTGAAAAGGTGGTGCGGGAGCTGCCGTAGCCCGGAGGCGTAGGCCGTTCTCACGGCTCGGCCGGCCTTTTCACCTTTGAGACGATCGTACGGTCCTTAGGTTCTATACAATCGACTTGTCTATAAGGGGGTTCCTCGAAAGATTATAACAACTAAGAACGCTTCTTTATTGTATTTCGAGAAACAATGTAAACAACGTTTGGAAATTTAAGGGTAGAAACGACGTAGCTGTTCTATGTTCCAAGCGTTGGTGAAGATTTCGCCCTTCTCGTTGGCTAACTTGTAGGTCCCGGGCTTCAGCACTTGAGCGACGATGTACGGCCCTTCCCAGGGTGGGGTCAGCTTGTGGCGGCCCTTGTTGCTCTGCCTCAGTCTCAGCACCAGGTCGCCCACCTTCAGGTCTCGGCTTTGGACGCGCCGGGCTTGGTAGCGTCGTAGGGCTTGCTGGTACCTGGCCGAGTGTAGCAGCGCGACGTCTCGGGCTTCCTCCAGTTGGTCGAGGGCGTCTTCGCGGGCAGTGCGGTTGCTTTGCTCGTTGTAGGCCTAGTAGTCTCGGGGAACCGTATTCCAGGTCGGTGGGGAGGATGGCCTCGGCCCCATAGACCAAGAAGAACGGTGTAAATCCCGTGGCTCGGCTCGGTGTATTCCTCAGGCTCCAAATGACCGATGGGAGTTCGGCAAGCCATTTCTTGCCGAATTTCTTCAACCGGTTGTGTATCCTAGGTTTGAGACCTTGTAGGATCATGCCGTTCGCACGTTCTACTTGGCCGTTTGTCCTGGGATGTCCTACGGCCGACCAGGCCACACGGATGTGGCGGTCGTCGCAGAATGTCAGGAACTTGTGGCCGGTGAATTGCGTCCCATTGTCGGTGATGATGGTATTTGGGATTCCGAACCTGTGGATGATATCCGTAAAGAACAGCACCGCTTGCTCGGATTTGATCTGAGTGATCGGACGAGCCTCGATCCATTTGGAGAATTTGTCGACGGCTACCAGCAGATGGGTATAGCCCCCTGGGTGCCTTCTGCAGAGGCCCAACCATGTCCAGCCCCCACACAGCGAATGGCCATGTGATGGGGATGGTTTGGAGGGCTTGGGCCGGGAGGTGCGTCTGTCGAGCGTAGTACTGGCATCCCTCGCAGGAGCGTACTAGCTTCGTGGCGTCGGCCACTGCTGTTGGCCAATAGAAACCTTGGCGGAAGGCGTTACCCACGAGCGCCCGAGGCGCCGCGTGGTGCCCGCAGACTCCCGCGTGCAAGTCCCAAAGTAGGGATTGGCCAGCCTCGGTGGTGATGCATCGTTGGAGAATACCAGATGGGCTACGCCTATACAACTCGTCGTTGCAGAGGACGTAAGTCTTGGCTCGTCGCGCAAGCCGTCGGGCCTCGGCTCTGTCCGCAGGAAGCTCTCCTCGAACGAGGCGATCAAGGAAAGGGACTCGCCAGTCCGTTCCTTGGTCGGCCTTGGGAGGCTCTGCGTCAATCGCCATGGCCTCGGGCTTGGCTGGCGGGGTCTCGGTGGTAGAGGGGGCCTCGGGCCCTGCGGTGGGCTCGGCCGATGGGCCCTCTTCCGTCGCCGAGGCGTAGTCGACGGATGGCTTGTGGAGGTCTCTGGCGAAGACGTTCGGGGGGACCGGGGTCCGCGCTGACGCCATCTTTGCCAGTTCGTCTGCGGCCTCGTTGAACTTTCGCGCAACGTGGTTGAGTTCGAGACCGTCGAACTTGTTCTCTAGGCGACGTACTATCGTGCAGTACGCCTTCATTTTGGGGTCATGGCAGCTTGACTCTTTCATCACCTGATCGACGACGAGCTGCGAATCACCCCGTACGTCGAGACGTCGCACTCCAAGTTCGATGGCGATTTGCAGGCCGTTGACGAGGGCCTCGTATTCGGCCACATTGTTGGAGGCGGCGAAGTGAAGCCGGATCATGTAGCGCATGTGTACTCCGAGGGGCGAGACCAGGAGCAGGCCCGCGCCAGCCCCAGTCTTCATCAGAGACCCGTCGAAGTACATGGTCCAGCATTCTGATTGGATCTGAACGGGTGGCAGCTGTGTGTCGGTCCACTCGGCTACAAAGTCGGCCAGGACCTGTGATTTGATCGCTTTCCGAGGCGCGAAAGACAAGGTTTCCCCCATGAGTTCGACAGCCCACTTGGCTATTCTACCCGAGGCCTCCCGGTTTTGGATTATCTCTCCCAGAGGAAAAGACGACACCACAGTCACCGGGTGGGACTCGAAGTAGTGACGCAGCTTGCGTCGAGCCAAGACTACGGTGTAAACCAGCTTCTGGATGTGGGGGTAACGCGTCTTAGTCTCGGAGAGCACTTCGCTGATGAAGTAGACAGGTCGTTGGACGGGTAGAGCATGTCCCTTCTCCTGCCTCTCGACTACTACGGCCGCGCTGACCACTTGGGTCGTCGCGGTGACGTAGAGTAAGAGGTGCTCGCCCTCGGTGGGCGGAACCAGGACGGGGGGGTTGGTGAGCAGTGCTTTGAGCCTGGCGAGGGCTTCCTCGGCCTCGGTGGTCCAAGAAAAGCGCTCGGACTTTCTCAAGAGGCGGTACAGGGGCAGGCCTTTTTCGCCGAGGCGCGAGATGAAGCGGCTTAGGGCCGCAAGGCATCCCATGACCCTCTGCACCCCTTTGAGGTCTCGGATCGGGCCCATGTTGGTCACGGCCGAGACCTTCTCCGGGTTGGCCTCGATTCCACGTTCCGAGACTATGAATCCCAAGAGCATGCCTCGGGGAACCCCGAAGACACACTTCTCGGGGTTGAGCTTGATGCCCTTCTCTCTGAGACATGTGAAGGCAACCTCCAAGTCGCCGACGAGATCACCGGCCTTCCTGGACTTGACTACGATGTCATCCACGTAGGCCTCGACGGTTCGCCCGATGTGTTCGCCAAAGACTTGGATCATGCACCGCTGGTAAGTAGCCCCTGCGTTTCTGAGGCCAAACGGCATGGTTACGTAGCAGTACATGCCGAATGGAGTGATGAAAGAAGTCGCGAGCTGGTCGGACTCTTTCATCTTGATTTGGTGGTAACCGGAATACGCATCAAGGAAGGAGAGGGTTTCGCATCCTGCAGTGGAGTCGACGATTTGGTCAATTCGTGGTAGTGGGAATGGGACCTTCGGGCACGCTTTATTTAGACCAGTGTAGTCCACGCACATCCTCCACTTGCCACTTTTCTTCCTGACTAATACGGGGTTAGCCAACCACTCTGGATGGAATACTTCCTTGATGAACCCGGCGGCCATGAGCTTCTGCACTTCTTCGCCGATGGCCCTGCGCTTTTCCTCGTCAAACCGGCGCAGGCGCTGCTTTGCCGGCCTGGAGCCCGCCCGGATATCTAAGGCGTGCTCGGCGACCTCCCTTGGTATGCCCGGCATGTCCGAGGGACTCCACGCGAACATATCGACGTTCGCACGGAGAAAGTCGACGAGCACAGCCTCCTATTTGCTGTCGAGGGTGGCGCTGATCTTCAGTCCTCGGCCGTTGGGGACGGTGGGATCGACGGGGACGAGCTTGACGTCCTCCGCGGGCTCGAAGGTCCCGACGCGCCGCTTGGCGTCGGGAACCTCGCTACCAAGCTGGTCGAGATCGGCGATGAGGGTCTCGGCCTCCACGATGGCCTCGGCGTACTCGATGCACTCGACGTCGCAGTCGTATGCATGTTCGTACGTGGACTCGACGGTGATGATGCCGTTGGGGCCTGGCATCTTGAGCTTGAGGTAGGTGTAGTTGGGGACCGCCATGAACTTGGCGTAGCACGGGCGCCCCAAGATGGCGTGGTAAGCCCCCTTGAATCCAACCACCTCGAAGGTGAGGACCTCCTTGCGGTAGTTGGAGGGGGTGCCAAAGCAGACGGGTAAGTCGATGCGCCCGAGGGGTCGTGTGCGCTTTCCTGGCACGACGCCGTGGAAGGGCGCGGAACCGCCTCGGAGTCGTGACTGGTCGAGCTCCAGGAGCTCCAGAGTGTTGACGTAGAGGATGTTGAGGCCGCTGCCTCCGTCCATGAGCACTTTGGTGAGCCGGGTGTTGCCGACGATCGGGTCGACGACAAGCGGGTACTGCCCGGGGTTTGGAACATAATCGGGGTGGTCATCCCGATCAAAGGTGATTGCCTCTCGAGACCAGTCGAGGTACCGGGGGGTGGCCACCTTGACCGAGAAGACCTCCCGGCGTTCCCTCTTTCGCTGGCGCGCCGTGAGGCGTGCCGAGGGTCCGCCAAAGATCATGAAGGCGTTGCGTACCTCGGGGAACCCATCATCTTTATCGTCGTCCCTCTCGCCGGCGCCCCTTTTCCTGGCATCATCGTCGTCGGGGAGCCCAAGCCTGGCGTAGTAACGCCGGAGCATGGTGCATTCCTCGAGGGCATGCTTCACCAGACCTTGATGGTAAGGACAGGGCTTCTTCAGCATGTCGTCAAATAGCCCAGGGCCCCGGGGGCCTCGGGGATTCCTGCGATCTGCTGTGGCGACATGGCCGGCCTCGAGGACCTCCTGCTTCCCTGGGCGACCCTTCTTCTTTCTCTTGGGGACGCGGGTGGGCGAGGCCTCGGGGGCCTCGTCCTTCTGCTTCCCCTTGGCGTCGTTGTTGGGGAAGATGGCCCCAACCGCCTCTTCGCCCGAGGCGAAGTTGGTGGCGATGTCAAGGAGTGCGGCCGCCGTGGTTGGTACGTTCCGGCCTAATTCTCGGACCAGGTCTCGGCAGGAGGTGCCAGAGAGGAATGCTTGGACGATTTCCGAGTCACCGACGCGGGGCAACTCGGTGCATTTCTTGGAGAAGCGCCGGATGAAATCTCGAAGAGATTCGTCCGGCTTCTGGCGGCAACCTTTGAGGTCCCAGGAGTTCCCAGGGCGCACGTAGGTGCCCTGGAAATTCCCGACGAAGACCCTCACCAAGTCGCGCCAGTCGTGGATCTGTGCGGGGGGAAGGTGTTCGAGCCAGGCTCGCGCTGAGTCTGACAAGAACAAAGGGAGGTTGCGGATGATGAGCAGGTCATCGTCCGCACCACCTAGCTGACAAGCCAGGCGATAATCGGCTAGCCATAGCTCGGGGTTCGTCTCGCCGCTGTACTTTGTGAGGTTGGTAGGTTGCCGGAACCGGGCTGGGAAGTGAGCGTTGCGGATGGCTCTACTAAAGACCCGAGGGCCAGGTGGCTCGGGAGAAGGACTGCGGTCTTCTTCGCTGTCGTAGCGACCGCCTCGGTGTGGGTGGTAGCCCCGGGCGGCTCCGTCGTCGTGGCGCCGTCGCCTGCCAACTACCTCGTGGTCGCCTTGTACCTCGCGTTGGTGTCCAGGTCGGTCGCGCACCGAGAGGGCCCTGTTGACCGTCGGCGCGCGAGCAGGCTCGGGACGGACCGAGGCATCCTGGCCCTGGCGAGGTCGCGCCGTGGGTTGCTCCGAAGTGCCTCCGCGCCGGCGGGAGGCGGAACTTTCGGCCTGCTGCACCGCTGCGGTCTCGAGGAGGTCGCGGAGCTCTCCGCGGACCCGTCGCCCCTCGGTGGTGGAGGGCTCGGGCATTGCTCGGACCAGCATCGCAGCCGCTGCGACATTCTGGCTAGCGCGATTAAAGATTGGGGGTGGCTCATCCCCCTCGTTGTCGTTGATGCGGTGATGGACGTCGTGGGCCCTCCGTCGGGCTCCTCCGCCCTCACCGCGCTCTTGCTGCTCCTGCTCGAGAGTGTCCCGTAGCTGTTGCAGAAGGAGTCGGTCTTGTTCGACCTTGGCTTGAAGCTCGCGGAGCTGCTCCAGGTCTGGGCGTCGATGCTCCACGCGGACGGGATTCTCGTTCCGTGCTGTCGGGGCTTCGAGACGCGGAGGTGTGGCATCGCCCGCCCCTGCCCGGGGCGGGGAATGGTTGCCTGTCCTCTCTTCCTCTTCGCCCGCCCTTGGCATCCCGAGCCCGACGTGGAAGCACTCACGGGATGGATCGTAAGTCCCTTCGTCGTCGGAGTCGGAATAGCCGAGGCAGTAGTCGCTTGCGGCCAAGAATTGGCGCAAAGCCCCAGGGTTGTGGAGTTCGGAGAAATCCACCCCGGGCCATGCCTCGTCCTCGCCCGAGGAGTCGGAGTGGGTGCTCAGGTCGAGAGCGAAGCGCTGGCGGCGTTCCGAGGGGTGCTCGTGAGCGGCAGTGTAAGCGTAGGCATAAGAGGCGGCGGCATTTCTCAACCCAAAGGGGTATGGGGACGGCGCCGTCTCCAGATTCTGCCCCGCCGGGGTCGGCTCTTCAGGGGGTGGTGGAGCGGAGCTGGACGACTGGGCATCGCCGCGAGCCACCGGCGATTTTCCTTTGTCCACGCTCAGGCCAGACAGGTCCCCAGCCAGGGACCCCGTACCAACAGCTGGTCGTAGGATATCGGCGGGGAGTGGCGTGCCGCCTCGGGTTCGCGTAGCATCGGGGTCGCCTTGCTCGCGTCGTGCCTAGGCGAGCGCGGCGAGAGCGGCCGCCCGGACGCCGCCTGCGCCTGGGCTGCCGGGGCGTGACTTCATCGTCGGACGGTGGGGCTCGAGGAGTGAGGAGCACCATGTCGTACTCATGCCCTAGAGACATGAACTCTAGGCTCCCGAACCAAACTACGGTGCCGAGACGCAATGGTCGTATGGGGTCAGCCATCCGAGTCCTGCTGGGATGACGAAAACGACACGCAGCGTCCCCTACCTGGCGCGCCAACTGTCGGTGTTTTGGAACCGGGGGGTCCTCAACCAACGAGTAAATTTGTGCTGCGTGCTCCCGAACCGGATGGTGATGCAAAGAGACACAAGGTTTATACTGGTTCAGGCAATCGAGGCCCTACGTCCAGTCTGAGAGATCGATCTTGTATTCCTTGCACCGGAGTGCTCGTAGTAGGGGGTTACAAGCTAGGTGAGAGAGGGAGCTAGCCCCAGGTCTCGGCGGAGGTGGTGCGGGCTGCTTGAGGCGTTGTTCTCAAGCAGCGTAGAAGTGTGTAGTTCTATCGGTGTGTTCGTCTTTCTGCTCGTTGCCCTCTTTTTTCCCCTAGAAATGGCCCCGGTCCCTCCCTTTTATACTCTAAGGGAGAACCAGGAACGTACATATGTTGCTACATAACGCTCTATATCTATAAATAGGGGTGGCGTGTCCGAGCCCTGTAGCCGGCCACTGTCGTGGTATGGTCGATGGAGTGGCCCCGTCCTTGTCGTGCAGAAGTGACGCGCCCCGTCCTTGTCGTGCAGAAGTGGCGCGCCGGTCATACTTGGTCTTGTGCGTCGTGGGGCTCCAGTACAGCTTGAGGCAGGACATGGCGGGCGACGTGCTGGTCATCGTGCGATGACGTCGTAGGGAGCCGTGGCTCTGCAGATGCCGAGGCCGAGCCATCGTGGGGGGCTCGCGGACATGGATCCTCAGGCTGCCGAGCCCCTGAAGCAAACTGCCGAGGCCTTGGAGGGAATTATTGGTCCTGGGTACTGATTCCGAGGCCACAGTATCCCAGACGTGGCTCCCCACGCTGCGTTGTTCTCGGAGCAGGAGTTGGCAGCACAGTGAGGCATGGGCGTCAACCATGTGCATAGTGGTTGGCATAGTGGCGGGTAACCCCTGCCCAGTCCTGCCTCCTGTCCCGTCGGCCATTCCGCTGTACTGTGCCGAGCATGCGGCCGACGTCAGGGGCAGCGGTTGGCTGAGTTAATGCGACACGACGTTTTGTCAGAGGGACGGGTGAAGGAAGAGGCAGCAGAGTGCTGCCTGAGCCCGCCTCGCGTGAGACGGAGGGTCGGCGGCCCGGCCGAGGCCTGCAACGAGAGGGGGTCGGCCGATGCCTTCGGTGGGGGATCGCCCGAGGTCAGCGGCGAGGGGGCCTCGGGCGAGTCGGAGAATCGGCCGAGGCCAGCGGTGTTTAGCTGGTTTCGATCTTTACGAAGTCTAAGCAGTCGTTTTTTGGTTCTTGCTTAGGGTACCCCTTCTCATGGTATCCGACAAGTTCCTTGGTGGTTCGCGGGCCCTTGCGTCCCAACTTATGAACCAAAGGCTCGCAGGTAGTCCCGGACAGGAAAGCTCCTATAACGTCGGCGTTGGTGATGTTAGGTAGCTCGTTGCACTGCTGGGAGAAGCGCCGGATGTACCCGTGGAGGGTCTCACCGGCCTTCTGACGGTAGTTTTTGAGGTCCCATGGGTTCCTAGGGCGCTTGTATGTGCCATGGAAGTTCCCCACAAAGATCTCCCTTAGGTCCGTCCAACTCTGGATTGTGTTGGACGGCAAGTGTTCCAACCATGCTCGTGCCGAATTGGCTAAGAACAGTGGAAGGTTGCGGATAATGAAGTCATCATTATCTGCACCACCGACTTGGCAGGCAAGCCGATAGTCTTCGAGCCATAATCCGAGGTTTGTTTCCCCAGAGTACTTTAGGATATTGGTCGATCGTCGATACCTTGGCGGGAAAGCAGCATTGAGGATGTGACGGCCAAAGGCCTAAGGGCTCGGCAAGCCGGGGCTCGGGCTTCGGTCTTCGCTGCTGTCGTAGCGTCCACCGTGACGAGGATGATAGCCATGGCGGGCTCCTTCTCTCGGGTCACCGTAGGTACGTCTACGGGCGTCGAGGGTGCTGCGTGCGTCGCGGTTGCGGCCGAGACGCTGATGTACCAGGACCGCGGCACGCTGCTCGCTGCCTTGTGGTGCTTGGTGGACCAACGCGTCCCTACTGGGCCACTCGGAGAGCGTGCGTTGGTTGACGTCAAGCTTGTGTCGCCAAGACAACGAACTTTCTGCCTGCTGCGCCGCCGCATGCTCGAGTAGCGTGCGAATCTCATGGTGGGCCCGATGATCCTTGGGCGTCGCGGCCTCTGGAAGGCCATGGAGCAAGGCCACCGCTGCGGCGATGTTGTGGCTTGCCCGGGTGAAGCGAGGGAGGGCTTCATCGTCTGCGATGATCCTCCGGTTCATGTCGCGGGCCATGGCACGTGCGCGCCCACCATCTCTGCGACGCTCAATCTCCCAATCAAGCTCCGTGCATTCCTGCTCAAGCTGGAGTCGCGCTTCCTCAATCTCCCGATGTCGAGGTGCCGAGAGTTCGGTTGCTGCTCAGCCATGTGCTTGTGTTGTGTTCTGATCGGTTCGGGGTTTGATGGGCTCATGATGGTTCGATCGGGTCTGGCTTGAATCGATGCGATTTGAGTCAAGCCCCCCTCATGGGATGCCCCGCTTTCTCTTTTATAGGCCAAGGAAAAGTACGAGTTACAGCGGAGGAAGAGAGGAGAACGAGAGAGAGGGAGAAGAAGTCCTTCAAGATCGCCGGGTCCTTATCCTTCATGCAGGTCCCGCCGACCCTGTAGATGTCAACAGGGACGGCTCCACGTCGTGGCCCTGTCCATCACTGGCGCCATGCGCAGGCGTCGTCTGCTGGTCATGGTGCTCCACTCCGTCCTGGCGAACGTCGTGGTGAACTGACGCGCATGTCAGTGTTCGTACGAGGGTTAGGCAAAATAGCACCAGTACGCCCGATGCTGTTTCTGATGTGAATCCTCGTGTATGGCCCATTGTGGCCGCGGGTTACATCGGGGCATGCCGGTCTCTCCCCTGGTGTCAGAGCTTTGACCCAGGCCAATATGCTTAGACCCGGAGCGGTTGACGGCAGTGTGGGTCTCCGTCGAGCGAGGCGGAGCCCGCGGCCTCGGGGTTGGGTGAGGCAGAGTGCAAACCCAAGGGTCGGGCGAGGTGGAGCCCGCGGCCTTGGGGTCGGGGGAGGCGGAGCCCCCCAGAGGTTGGGAGAGGCGGAGCGCAAACCTAAGGGTTAGGCGAGGCGGAGCCCGCGACCTTGGGGGTCAGGCGAGGCGGAGTCCGCGACCTCGGGGTTGGACGAGGCGGAGCCCATGGCCTCGGTGTCGGACGAGGCGGATCCCCAGCCCCAAGGGTCGGGCGAGGCGGAGCCCACAGCCATGGTGTCGGGCGAGGCGGAGCCCGCCCCCAGAGGTCGGGCGAGCCGGAGCCCACCCCCAGAGATCATGCGAGGCGGAGCCCACGGCCTCGGGGTCGGGCGAGGCGGAGCCCGTGGCCACAGTGTTGGGCGAGGCGGAGCCCGCCCCCAGAGATCGGCATCAGAGGTCGGGCGAGGCGGAGATCGCCCCCCCAGAGTTCGGTCGAGGTGGAGATCGCCCCCTCGGGGGTCGGGCGAGGCGGAGCTCGCCCCCAGAGGCCGGGCGAGGAGGAGCCCCGCGCACCTGGGGGTCGATTGGAGTTGTAGTCGCGCTCTTGACTGCTAAGATGAATCAATGTTGATGGTCATTAGCTCCTCCTCTTCGGGTACTTTAGTATTGGTCCCCGACTGTAGATGTTTACATGGGTCATGCTTTCTAGAATTATCTGAAATTGTTCATTATCTTGTTGTACTTGTGTTGCTTCCTAAGATTTTTATACCTCCTGGTTCATTCCCAATGTTTAACTTTGAAATATTACAGAGAATCAGATAAAAAAGGAAAAAAAAGAAAAGAAAGATAAAAGTGTTGTTTCGATACGCTTATAATCGGATTATCCATCGTTGGCCACGAAGAATCGATAAGAAGCTTGCCAAAACGCCCCCTGCGATGGATGGTTCTCAAGAACGTCCATGATCTATGCACCACGAGATTGAACTGGAGATAAGACGACGATTGTTTAGGTGGGACTAAAAAGGTATGGTATGCTAGCTTAATGGCTGATGTGGCCTCCATCATCTTGTTATTATTTTTTATTTTAAAAAAAGGTAGGAGCTCTGCCCTTGCATTAGTAAAGGATGATAAAAATAATACATGAGGTTTTGATCTTTAGGGCCACCCACTAAACATGTGGTGCCTAGGACATAGAGAAAAATGAACAGACCAAACTCCAAAGTGAAAGGGGTGAATAAAAACAGAATTTAACTGAAAGATTAAAAAAATATGGTCCAATAGGTTCATCATCTCCACCTCTAAAATACTCCATCAATTATAAGTTATAATTCACTTTGGCTTTTGTAAGAGTTATATTATAGTTTTATGTGTATTTATAAACAAATTACACTCTCTTCATTTTAAGTTAGAAGTCATTTGGTATTTTTAGATGTAAAAATAACTTTATTTAGACTATACCCAGATACATACATAATATAATGATTTATAATTCCAAAATGACTTTTGGATTATCTGTAACCATAGTCAAACTTACGGATACTTTGGCTTATGAAGAACTCAGAAATCCTAATTTTGGTATAAAAAGAGCAATTGGGATTTTTACTTATGATGAAGAACTCAAAGATCCCAATTTTGGTATAAAAAGAACAATTGGGATTGTATTTGGTTCATAGCCACATCTTGACACGCAATTAAGAAAGAAGAGAGATTTTATATGGTTGTGGCTTGTCAAATTTGTTTAGGCCCTTTACCTTATGTCATGGCCTCATTTTCTTACCAAACTCTGTCAAATGTGTGGTGGTCATTTTCTCACCACACTTTTTACTGTAGCTATACTTTGCTTATGTTTAGCTATATATAATCGTGAAACGATGGGGTAGACAAAAGGCAAATATGGAACTTCACCTAAGGTCCGATCCAAGCATGCATGCTCACGCACATCGTAATTCGAATCTCACTGTTACTACATACATTATACATACGATGGGTGTGTTCAGGCAAATTACAGTTTTCTTTAGCAAGGACGCAAACTATAGTTTGATGAGAGTAGCATGTGTTGGTAACTTTGTACTAGTACGAGAGTAAAATAACTTTGAGAATGGCTGGGAAATCTGGACTGAGCAACGAAATGAGAAGCAGGAAAGAGTTTGCGTCTGGCCTGGACCCTTTCTTTTTCTACGCCGAAACTACTGATGGAGGTGGCCTCGTCAATACCCAATAAATAGCATGCGGGGGCACCACAGCTTTCCATCAGAACAGTCAGTAATCAGATTGGGAACACCGGTGCGTGCCCCGCTAGAGGCAGGTCTGACCAGCGAACTTCCACGCGAGCACGGCGGCGATGATGTCCGACGAGAATCATCACCACCCTGATGATGTGGGAACGACGGTGGGCTAGCTAGGTAGTGGATCCCCGGCCGGAACGTGATGGCATAAGAGATGACGACATACATGGGCGAACGAACGCTAGCTTTACCGGCGGTGACTCCTCCACGGCCACCGGCGGCACCACAATTTCCAGAATCACCAGCAGCATTGGACGGCGCCTCAAGGCTGAGGAGGGTCGCCGGCACCAACGGAGGTGGCTGCCGGGCCCGGGGTGGGCGTCGGCGACCGGCTGGTGCTGAGTGCTGAGAGAAGAGGCGTCCTGGGTTGGTAACGGGACTGTTTGTTAATTTTTTTCTATAGATGCTTTGGTGGTGAAATTCTTGAGGGCTATGGGATGGAGACATCATCCAATGGATATTGCTGACAAATCAATTGCTCATGACAATTGGATCCCCAATTGCATCTTGTGATGAAATGTGTTTCAGTTTGAAGGAGATATATATATATATATATATATATCAAACGGTTTCCGCAGTAAGCCAAGTTCCAACAAGAAATCATCCAACACAGCTCAGAGCTCAGAAGAGAACAACTTATACATCCTCCACGAGATCTGCTGACAGTGGAGAAGCAACACAACTCCAAGTCTCACTCGTTTACCAAGCCTAGCTTTTATTTTGTTAAATAAATACCAACCTATTCCACATTGGGAATGCATTTGCCCTGATAGCACAAAGCATACAAGTGTCATTTCATTTTGCGCATATATATACGATAAAAGCCAGATTACATGATGGCATCAAAATATAAAGTTGGCCTGATTCAGTTTTTGCTAATTAACAGAAATATACGAACCAAGAAGACTATTATTATTTCAAGTTCCTGAAACACAACCTATGACTACTATGTGCTAGATAATGAAGTCCTGAAGAAACTACAAAGGCTTCACATTTGCTAGTGCCACACTCTAACGCTTTCCATTTTATGAGTGGCCACCAATCTTAGATGAATGTCATTTGCACAGCCAAAACCAAAATGGTCGGGTGCTCCATATTCTATAGCTTCAGAACTATACATGGAAACAAAAGAAACAATTGCACGAATTTATTCTATTTATTTTCAGGGTCACCCTAAAGATTATAAGGTACTACCTCCATTCTGTTTTATAAGGTGTGGGCTGAAATGACATGGTCTCCTAAATTACATTTTGATCAATTTTTTACTTTATATTATATTATTTATGCTTATAAATTTATGATTATTGGATACTACAATTGCTTACGAATCTAACATATCAATTTTATATTATGATAGTTAAAAATTGTTAGCCAAATTATTAGTCAAAATTTTCAGAGTTTGACTATTGATATGCGTGTACGTCTTATAAAAGGAGGCGGAGGTAGTATATACCAAACTACATAAATGCACGCACGCACGACACGCAAAAGAACAAACTATAGTAGTATAACACTTCATTAATACATAGTACTGTATATATCAAATCTATCACTTACATGTTTATCCTACCAAAGTCGGTCAATTGGAAGTAATTAAGTGGTCCAAAGTCGGTCAATTGGAAGTAATTAAGTGGTCAAGTTTTGAATAATAGTCAACGGTGACAATTATTTGAAAACAAAGGAAGTATCTTACTAGAAGCTACTAGAACATTGACCAGTTTCTTCCATATATGCAGATTGGGTCAAGTTTCTGCCCAAAAGAAAAAGGAAAAGAAACCTAGCCATACATGTGTTATATATAGACACAGAGAAGGAAAAAAAACTGACCACAGTATCTAGACACAAAGAAGGAAAATGTCATTTAATTGATAGGAGAAACTTTTATTTAATAATAAAAATAAAATTTTCCACACACCCTGCAGTTAAATAAGGTCTACATTAATGACAAGCATTTGAAGGATCCCGGTAGACATTTGGACTTCTATGTGAATGTGATATGTGTAAGGAGTAACCTATGAAAATTGAAGCATAAGTAAACAACATATAGGAATTCTGTGGACTCTCTGATTTTTTATTAATACAAAATCTCACTTTGGGGATCTCCCCCACAGTTTTTTGCGTCACGAAAAAACTCTTCTAGAGACTAGACGAAAAATTACCAATATATACCTAGTCCATAATGGTATTATATGTATGTACTACAATACTAGGCAAATGTTTCGTTCATAAACCATTTAGTGGACAACTTTTGACAAAATCCATAAAAAAATAAGCAGATGTCTAATAATTAAGTAGTTGATCCATGCCAACTCTTTTATAGAATAGACGAAAAATTACCAATATATACATAGTCCATAAACAGTAGTGCCAAAGTTTAACATTTGAACGCGACTGCATGAAATCGACCAGGGGGTTGGTTCAGACCTCGCTCAACTATCCTTTCTAACCAGGAGATCTCCCTACCGTTTGATTTACTAGTTTGTGCAAGTATCCCTATATGGTTGTATCAATTCTATGCTTCTCATTTATCCGAACAATAAAAGGGCACCTCACTTCAGTGAACTGAATACTATTCTTACCTTTAATGATTGTTTGCCTCCAGACATTGTATGCCGTATGAAACAATTTTTTTCTTTCAGCCCACCAGACTCCTTCACAACATTTGTAATTCTACACAATGAATAACCAACTAGTAGTTAGCAGTATGAACAGAACATATCGCTGTATAACTATGCGGCATAAATTCTGTTACATAGCCGGGGAACACTTACAGATATTATCGGTTTCAAAGCAGCCAAATCATCCATGAGCTTCCAATTATCCTTGAAATTAACTTGGTAAGTAAATATTGCAAAGATTCAAAATTGTAGCACTACAGCATGTCTGTTAATAGAAGACATTTTGTCAAAGGCGTTTTTTTCAAACTGCCTTAATTTCTTGTTGTATAAAGGCATTTATCTCAAAAGACCTCTGAAAGTATATTTCTAAAGGCCAAATTGAAAAACGCCTTAATAACCTCTAACAATTAGAGGCGTTTTTTTTTGTCAAAAATGCCTTAGTTAGTGCGACATTTTGAGGCGTTTTTTCTAAAACGTCTTTTCTGTCAGTACTGTTTGGACTCGTAGAAACGATTACTGCTCCTACCGCGAATCAGCGCCGCTCCGCACTCCACGGCCTAACGGTAACGGAGCTCTAGCAAGCGGACGTGTGGCCTATTGTTTTTTAATCTCCTCCACGCACGCGCCTCCCCGCGAGTCGCGACGCAAATCGGCGCCCACCCCTCTCCCTCTCGCCAACCTCGCGCTGCCCACCCTTCCGCCGCCTGCTCCTCCCCTGCCCTGGCCTCCCTCGCCGCTCGCACCTCCCCGACGCGCCCCTGCCCCTCCCCCGCTCACCTCTCCCACGCCGCCCGTCCCTCCCCCGCTCACCTCTCCCACGTCGTCTGCCCCTCCCCTGCCCAGATCCGAAGTGAATGCGCCCTGATGGAGGTGGATCTAGTTGCGGCGAGGAGGAAGAAGGTGCACTCAGCGAGGGCGACAACAGAGGCGGGTTGGATTGGGAGCTTGAAGGCAGTACAAGGGCATGAGGGTCATCAGAAGGGAGGAGGGCCCTTGCTGCTTCCCCACCAGCAGGCATGCTGATCCATGACTAGGTCTCCATTCCTTCCTATGAACGTCTGCATCCTTAATCTGTTTGTACGCAGTGGCGGATCCAGGAAAAATTTTAGGGGGGGGGCTAAACAAAAGTGCGACAGCAACGTACCTCCGACTGCTGCTCGATCTTAAGTCTCGGCCCCACCTACACGATAGAACTTTGCCTAAACATTTATGGGGGCTCCAGGGCTCCGGTATCGGTAGGGGGGGCTCGAGCCCCCCCCCTCCCCGCCCCACCATTGAATCCGCCACTGTTTGTACGTGTATGGTTTTGTTCAGAGACTGATCTAGTCTTGTATTCCAGTTTGTACACAGACCTAGGGTTCCTGTTTGGTGTGGCCTGTTTGTGTCTTAATCTCGTAGGCAAGGTGTTCGATGGAATGCCTCTTTCAGCTTTGAGTTGCATTCAGTTTCTGTCGAAATTGATGTCAAAGTCAATGGGAAAATTTGATGCTCATCTTGCTTGTTAGTTTCACAACACAACTTGGATTTATAGGTAATATATTATGGGATGTAAGTGCAGAACATATAAATGCCACATAAAATGTTTGCTCCATACAGACCGGCAAACAAACAGGAGATAACCATGCGTGGGTATATAGATATATAGTTAACTGGTGTGGTGGTCCAGTGGACATGGGAAGTCCGTGGCAGGAAAACTATGTGATGGTGGGGGAGGGTTACAGACTTACAGTGAGCTACAAGGGATGTACTCAATAAAGATACTTCAAATTGGTCTAGAGTTATGATATCTAAATTGTCCAAAACTTTAAAAAATCATCCAAACTAAGAGCAACTCAAAAGCAAATTGTATATTTGCATTAGATTATCCTATTCCTATAAGCACCAGCTTATAAATGGCATTTAGGAGTTTAGTGTTAATTAATTCTCAGAGTGCATATCAAAATAGTTTGCGGGGGTTTCCATATGTACACTAGCTATAGTACCAAAAACGACGACGAAAAAAACATGTTTCGTATCTAATACTTTCAATTCGACTAATAGTGATGGAGATGATCTAGAAGATGATTGTAGAGGCGCGGTCCTTCTCGAACAGGGCCGCCATGCCATGGATCCAGTTGGGAGCCATGGTGTACGCCTTCTTCTTGTTGAGGGCATGATGATCCATCCTGGTGAGGGAGTTGGAGTAGCGACCTATATATCATCTCGAACAACGAACCTTCTGATACCCCGCCCGCATGACCTCAGCTCACATAAGGTGGTGCGGTCCTCAGCGTCATGTTTAAGATTGAGGGATGATGACAGTCACCGAGACACGCAAGATGACCCGCAAATCGCTTGGGCTAGTGAAGACAAGGGAGGTTGTCCGCAGATCCATCGAGGAGATGAGGACGAAACGACTTGCTACTGGTATGTGATAAAGAGGGGAGTCTTTTAGATATTGACAAGGTAGTCTGCTTTCTTCATATCCGTAGTATTCTATTTCATTGAAGTGGACAACAGTAGTAATTTTGGCTAACAAAATCATCACCTCTCAGACTAAAAGGAACGTAATTTTGGCTAACAAAATCATCACCTCTCAGACTGAAAGGAACAATGCAAACACTACCATCCAAAGGGGAAGAGTGGGCAAAGTTGATACAAGACATGACGAAGCATTTCAGGAACCTCAAAGACTTACTCAAACTGGTTCTGAAGAAATGGTTGTTGGACTTCTTGTGAAGAAAATATGATATGGTGTGGTTTTGCCACATCTGCGACTGATTCTGTTAGAGCTAGCAATTAGTGTGATTAACTAAGAGATGGAATTTTGAAAGTAGATAGCTTGTGTATAGCAAGTAGAATGCATGCCATCTAGGTAGTATGCAAGCTCTAAAATTGTGATCTGGTGAATGCTCTACATTTTTGTTTTGAAAATGAATGAGGTACTTGTTAAGTAGCCAAACGAATGAATTGTTGGAACTTGGGTTCTGAACAGACCAAGGGGAGAGTACAGAATAGAGAGCTTGGCGGTGGATGGGGGGACACATTAGGATTTTGAGAGAGAGAGAGAGTTCCTTGCCCTTATTTCCTTGGGCACTATATATAGGCAATGGTAAATTACAAGCACTTCCTTGATGTGGGTGAGTTTTACAAGCTACTACTCTAGCACTAGTTGGGCCTCTTCTAGGGGACCTTAGGCCCATATACTATATGGGCTTCCCCCAATATAGGCCCTCAGCTATTAGGTCACATGGCCGGTACAATAGGACCTAATAGATGTTCATATTAGAAGAGGCACAAGTACAACTTAACCTAGTCGTGAGGATCGCCATTATCAATCTAGTGCACGCCTCACTAGAAATTCCATCCCAAAAACCCTATGGGAAAAAAGGGCATGAAGAAAAGAGCATGCACACAGCTCTAGACTATACATGTGCTAACTCCTGAGGCTTCTAGCTCCAAGTGCCTTGATGTTGATCTTCCCTATGACTTCATCTTTGAGCCCAAGCCGGCCAACACATATTTATAGAGCCCTAAAGGGTCACATACTCGTTGGGCTCAAAACATCTTCTCTGCGCACTGACCGAACATGCTATTAAGTTGCACTGGACGTGTCTGGTCGGTGGCATCCGGTCGCTCCAAACACGCCACGTGTCCTGTTCAATTGAATATAGCCGTTAGCGCCCAATGGCTAACTTCACACGCTCAATCAGCACCTGACCGGACATGCAGGTCACATGATCGGACTCCCTAGCCACCTGTGTCAGGTGCACTCCAGAGAGGTTCTAGAGAGCATTTTACCGATCGGACGCGTCCTGTCATGTGCGACCGGACTCTCAGCAGCGTCCGATCCGCACAGCACCAGCACTCGTTCACCGTGCGCTGCCACGTCTTCAAGACCTGGACTCAAAAACAGTACTAGCACCGGGTCTGGTCCTTCTACTTCATCAAGGTTCGGTCAAGGGTGCAGAGATGCGCCACCTTTACTTGCTCTGACCAAACTCGCCGGTCAGGATCGGGTCCTGTTGAAGCCAGGGTCCGATCCCTCTGCAACCCCTCCTTTTCTTCTCCAACTTCTTCACCCTTGCTTCCAAGTGCTAACCACATTGTGACTCACCTTCGTGCATTGAGTTACCATTTTCACAAAGCATTTTCAAGGGTGTTAGCACTCACTAGAATCTAAATGCATATGCAATGAATTAGAACATCTAGTCGCACTTTGATAATCGCATTTCACAATGAATTTCACCCTTGAATTTCACCCCTCTTCATAGTACAGCTATCGATCCTAAACCCACTCACACCCACTAGGTGTCTTGAGTGGCAAAACAAAATGGCCCTATCATTTTACCTTTGCCTTGAGCCCATTTTATTTTTCTCTTTCTTCTTTTCCAAATAGGGAGCACTTGATCTTCACTTAGGCCATCACCATGATCATCATCTAGCTTCACCACTTGGATTGGACCAACCTATCTCAATTACACACTTAGAGCATAGGGTTAGTCCTAATAGGTTTCATCAATTATCCAAGACCAAACTAGGGCTTTTAATCTCCCTCTTTTTGGTATGATGACAACCTTTCACAAAGATATGAATTAAAATCATTTTGGATTCATGTTGCTTGCCCAATTTTTTTACCATGTGTAAAGGATATGGACAAGTTTCATAAACCTGAATTGATAGCATTAGCTCCCCCTACATATGTGCATAGATAGGAAGTTGTTGACACAAAAATGTGACAATATGATCAACACACAGCAAGCCGAAGATCTGAATAGGAACGAGACCAAAGATCTGCTTGGCTTCAACACAGAACCAGTCGATTCTGAAAATCCAACGACGTGCTAGTCAATTTGACCTGTAATTGACAATGAGAGAAAATCTTATCAGTAATTTAAGGTGGAACATGTCGGTGTTGCACCAAACAGTTCTAAATGTACGGCTAGATAGCCGATTCAATGAGGCTATCAACTAAATAGTCGATATCCAGCGTATCCATAAGAAGCGATACAAGAAAGCATCATCGGATAAATGGAACATGATCGATATAAAGTGTTGAGCCGATAAATTTGATGAAAAGAGTATAACATGCGAACAAATCGACCGTCTAATATAAATAAATCTATAAACAGTTTGAGTCTAATCTATTATCATTAACGGTGAGGTTCGATCAGATCGATACAGCTATGATAATAATGATAAACTAAAGCCAAAGAATCTATAAAACCATCTATATGCCGACAGATTCATGAAAATATGCTATATGCGTGAGAGTATAGACAAATCGGCTAAAATAGTCGATGCAGTCATAGCAAACAAATAAAGTACATATCTTGATCATGAACAAAGCCACTAATCGATAATTTCTAATCTAAAGTCTTACCAGTGAGGTTCGACCGGATCAATGTAGCTATGGTAGTATCATTAGATTGGATCTCATTAACTAGTAAATTTATTCAAGATTGAAACATGTCTTTGAATGCATACTATGTTTGATTGTAATAGAAATAAAACAGCCGATCTAGCGGATTCACGTCGAGCCAAGGGAGGTTGCCGCAGATCCACCCCGTAGATCCACGTCGCCTCCCAATCTCTTCTTTGCGTATGTACGGATGTGCACGCGTGTGTGTGCATGTGGTGTGAGTGTGGTGTGAGTGTAAGTGTGTGGATTGTGTGCGTCCAAGTTGTACCCGATAAAGAAAAGTCCGCATGGTATGCCAACATGGAAAAATATGTTTCACGGCATACATATGATAGTACACGCACACGTTTAGCAAGTTCATGCATTAGTTTGCACAATTTACATGTTGTTGGACTAAAGTGAAACAACCATACAAGTAGTTGTATGATGGATGCAATTTACTCTTCCAGGAGAAAAAGGGGAAAAAACTATTACAAGAACAGGACCTTCGGAGCTCAGGAGGACGCGAAGTGTGTGTGTGTGTTTTCTTTTTTTATTGGAAAGTATGGTTTCTTCTCCTTTTCTTTTACTGCTTTAGCGAAAAACCTCTTCTTTCGGGCTTGGAAACAAAAACCCAGGACCTGGGTCCCAAACCTGGCAGGATCTTCGTTCTGTAAGAGATAATGGTCGAATAACAAACAAACAAAAAAGCCCCGAAGGTTAGGAGGACCTTCGGCTACACAACGAAATAGAAACCCACAAGCTCTGATTGGAAAACTGGGTGCGCCAAATAAGAAGAGGCTGAAGGCTCTTAAGATCACAGATGAAAAGTAGCTTGATAGTGTGATGCTGAGGTTGCAAAGTTTGACCACCTCGATCGGGTCGAACCTTCGCAGAGCCACATTTTTGCCAAATCGGAGAAAAGAGTTGCGGCTCAAACACCTTCCCAAAAAATGATAAATCGTCGATCACGGAAAAGGCAAAAAGGAGAGAAAAAAAGAATTTTCCAAATGCAGGTGGTGCAGCAGCCAAAGGGGTTTTGAACTGTCGAAATAAAACTTAACGAGGCTCAAAGGCGATCTTTTTTCTGAATTAAAAGGAGGTCTATAAGAATGGAAAGAAAAGTTTTGGAGCTTGCTGTTGAGCAAAATTTTAAAAGGCTTAGGAAGGGAAAAATAAAACTTTTGCAGCTTGCCAATCTTGCCGCAGAGGTAAATTTTAA
Source organism: Miscanthus floridulus (assembly GCF_019320115.1). NCBI lineage: Eukaryota > Viridiplantae > Streptophyta > Magnoliopsida > Poales > Poaceae > Miscanthus > Miscanthus floridulus. The sequence continues at coordinate 5,571,039 of NC_089593.1, read as the reverse complement.
AAGGCTCAGGAAGGAAATTGCCGCAGAGCAAAATTTTAAAGGCTCAGCAAGAAAAAAATAAAACATAAAAATTTAACAATATGGGGTGTTGCGAGAATCGAACTCGCGACCTCTCGCACCCGAAGCGAGAATCATACCACTAGACCAAACACCCGGCTGTTATTATTTGTGTCAGTGTGTATTTATTAAACCATATACTTAAATGGCAGCGAGCAATGCAGGACAAACCACACAGGAAAAACCAAAGACTGAAATGGCAGCAGGCAATCCTAGTTTTGCAAGCCAATTTGTATTGATGGCCAAGTGTATATACAAACTCTATGTATGCCGTGTTAGTTTGGAACATGCGTGACCCACACACATGCCGAATTTAATTCTGCATGTTCTCTAAACACGATACGAGATGAACAGCCTACCGTTTATGCATGATGACATACGCCATTAAATATGCAACACGAACCTTCCTCACAACCCAATCCAGGTAAAATAGAATCGATCCATGGGAATATATACATCGCAACAAAAGTAGAGTAAAAGTTGAGGGAAACAGGAAATCAAAGCCGGCCATCGGTACGATACAGCATGCATTGCGCCACACGGCTAGCTAGCATCACGTGGATAGCATTAGAGGGGATCCACTGATCGTCCAATCCAATTTCCAGGATCCAGATTGAAATCCCAGCTTTTGTCATTCACCGGTGATCACTGCACCAAGGTACACCGGTCCGCCCCCGTGTTACAAGTAGAGCTAGCTATACATTGCTACCATACCTCACTGCTGCTTGCATCATAAACGTGATTCCAGCAAACTACTTCTGTACAGGAAAAAAGAAGGGGCCATTTCTTCTGGGATAAGCTTCGGTTTTTACTCCAGCTCGGATTCCGACGCCTCTTCCTCTACCAGCTCAAAGGCGTCGATATCCGCGAAGTATACTCTCTGCTTCTCCAAAAGGTCCTCTAGTAAGTTGGGTGTGCTTGCAATGGACCGCTTCTGTTTCAGAAATGGCAAGCAATTAGAGAGTTGGAAGTTATGGCCACTGTATGGAGAAGAATTGATCTTATAAATGCAGCTTTAAGCGTACTATAAAACTGCAGTATCTAACCTTCAAACACTTGTATCATCATATTTATATATGGCATAGCATAAATGTTTCAGAATAGATGCACTTTATGCAAAGGAGAACCGGAGTGAAACTTTAACATCTCGCAGACTTTACTGCAGGCGCAGCTCTAATTAATTAAATACTACCACATTATAAAGTTTGAACAAAATCTTGAGTTTGTGACTGTAAGCATAATGGCATTTCATTGTGTAGACCCATGAAGAGAGCACAATGGTACACGCCTTAATAACAGAAAACTTGGTAGGGTCATTATGAGGAAATGCACTCAGATTGTGGCCCTGCTTACCTTTTTACCTTCATGGCAAGGAGCTGATGCAGAGATGGGCCGAGTATCCTTTTTTCCTGAAAGATTAGTGAAATTCAATAGTTCATTAAACGACATGCACTCAGACAGTAACTGTTAGGTATCAATGAAACAAGATGGACTAAGGATCCCTATAGTCCTGACTTCTGAATATCCTGTTCATGCGATGTGATGGTAAGTTTGTTGTGTCCGAAATTCAAGACATCACAACACCACTTCTTCTACTCTATATCACTATATGTCATTTTGCAACAAGCAATGCAAGCATTAAGACATCGAGTATTACAGCAATTCCATTGTATGAAAACAATAAGAATGGAAAGGTTTCATATCAGTCTAGGAGAACCAGGGCTTCAACTCTTGTTACCAATAAGTGCATTGGACCTGAACATTGCAGAGTGAAAGGTGAATGGAATTATGCGACGTGCACATCGGATGAGAGCATACAGGATGCAGCACAACGCTAAGGCAGTGGCGGCGTTAAGGGTATGCCTGGGTATTCCTTGGAATACCCAAGATTTTGGTACAAAAAACAAATACATATACTAGTATACATGTATATTCTATTTTTTTATTGGACCAAAGCCCACAAACGTAGCAGCGAGCAAGCCAACTTGGCCAAGGCCCAAGCGGCCAGAATTCCTTCCGTCGGCATCGATTCACAAGTCGCTGACTCCCGTACTTCTCGAGAAAAAAGTCACGACTCCCATCCCAACGGGCGGCGGGGGCGCCGCGGCGGCAGCGACGTATCTCGGTCTGCTGCTCCGGGCAGCGGGCTGACGGCGGCCGGCGGCACATCTCGTCTGCTTCTGCTGCGGCGGCGGACGTCCGGTGACCGGTGAGGCGGTGACCAGCAGGCAGCAGCGCATCGTAGTTGCAATTGCATCAGGTAGCTAGGTAAAGATTTCTTTTTCTCCTCTAATTTATTTGTTGTTACTAGTGCTGTGAAGCGTGCTACTTTGTTCAAAAATTTTCTAACATTCAGTTCTTTGTAAATTGTAATCTAGACGAAGAAGGTACTAGTAACATATTTGCATTATAGGAGAAAGCTGCAAAGGCAAAAAATAAAATAAAATAAATAATAAAAAAAATCCATATCTACACCACATCCTGCTCCCGTTGAGATTGAGAACAATCTGCAGGTACTTTGGTTATTATTATGGATTTGTTAAACGTTATGGCCATTATAATTTATCATTCATTATATTATATATTTGCTTTGAAATTTTATATATTTGGCATACCCAACCATAAATTCCTGGCTCCGCCACTGCGCTAAGGGGGTGTTTGGTTCAGCTAGGAGCTCCTAAATCTAGTCCCATTTAGTCACTTTTTACCTAAACACTATGACTAAATGGGGACTAAAAGGGCTTTAGTCCTCTGTAGCAATTCTGGAGTGACTAAATGGGACTAAACCATTTAGGAGGGACTAAATCTAGCAGCTGCAATCCAAACAGGGCCTAAGCGTGGTGGACGGTGATTCTCACTGATTATGATATCATCGGGCCCTTTTTAAGAAACAACTAGTAGAGTATTGATTCTCACAGGCAATCAGGAATGTGCATTATGAAAATTTCACGTGTACTTATCTGGCGTCGAGTTGCCACACAAACTAAAGACAATGATAATGATTGGCGAAGGTACAAGGGAGGTCTGTAGCACCCACAAAAGAACCTACTATTAGGCTAACAGGTTCCTAGTCACAATCATTGCACAGCCTGACAGCCGAGAGGCACTAATACTGACGAGGCTGAATTGAACATACACCAACGCAGCCGAGATGCCACTACCATTCAAAAACAGCCGGTTGCAGCGGATCGAGCACAAATCGGTGCAGTAGCTTCACTAACCGGCGGCGGAGGAAGGCTTGGGCGCGAGCGTGACCGATGTGGCGGAGGAAGGCTTGGGCACGGGCGTGGCCGAGGCGGCGGCGGAAGGCTTGGGCGCGGGCGTGACGGAGGCGGAGGAGGCCGCGGAGACGTTGGAGGGCGCGGGGAGGGACCGGCGTGCGGTCCTCCTGGGCTTGCTCGTGGTCGGGGTCTCAGCGACGACGAGGAGGTTGGTGACGTCGCCCAGCGGCGCCGCTGCCGCCGCCTTCCGCTGCCGCTTGGTGGCGCAGGACTTCGGGCTCGTCAGGGACGCCGGGGGCGCCGCGGCGCTCTTGGAGGTCCTCATCGTCGGGGTCTGGACCGCGTGCGGGAAATGGGAGAGCCAGGAGGAGAGGGGAACGCGCGGAGGCGCGATGGATGGAAGGCACCGTGGACCGATGTGGGCTTTACTCTATGGATTATTGAGATGGGCTATGCCCAATACGTCATGGTTTTGGGGCTTTAAGATTTACCGGGACTATTTAAGCCAGCTGTCCTCAAATTTTCCCCAAATTTCAAACACAAACTTAAGGTCTTAAGCTGGATAACAAAATATAAAAAATAGGCCCTACCCCCTGGGAACGATGCGCCGGTTTGGCGAGAAACCAGGGAACATGTTTGCGATCTGTGAATCCTCCTAAAGACGTATTTATCATGCATCTTGACAGTATATATCTACATGCTCCATTCCAAAGCGGAGTACATAGCAAAAGCTTAGGTATCTAGAAAAACCAAAGCGTCTTATAATTTGTAACAATTTGTAACGGAGGGAGTACTATTCATGAGCAGCAACATGAAAACAGGCTAATTAAGTCACAAATGGAGGATTACATAATGGTAATAGTAGTCTGCATAAGCACTATCCGTAACTTCATGATGATTTACACGTAGATAGATAATCAGCATAAGCAGAACAATCTTCCAAAAGGTGCCATCACAGTGAGGACGAATCCACCATTGTGTCTAGGACATACTAGTACTAGTTACCAGGCCACTCGGTTCAGAAAAGCAACATCTGATTAACACTAGGTTGCCACAAATGATTCAAGCATCTACTAGTTAAACTTAACACATTCAGCCAGGTTCTACATGTCTAGCCTGCTCGACAGAACAAAGCCATAATGTTAATCCTACATGATAATTAACTTGCAGCCATCAGCCCCGCCGCAGTGCTAATATGCTGCAGAGATCCATGGATCAGTCAAACTTTCAGCCTCTTATCGCTGTCTCCAACCTGGCTTGCTTCCACCTCTCTCTGCCAGGGAAAAAAAGAAGGCTTCAATCAAAATATAGAATAAGGGTCCGCTCAATGTCCAGTTAGAACTAATCTATCCTTTTAAAGATGAAAGCTAAAACAATTAGTTAAGAAAGAAATCAAAGAGACAGTGAACAGCAGCTACAATAGCAAAATATAGGAATGCTAGGTTTCAAATGTAGAGAACTTGCCAATGTCCAATTTGGCAGTATTTTCCAGATGATGACATATTGCTATTTAACTGACTCAGAACAGGTTCATTTGTTACACAGGCAAACACTCATAATTTAGATACAATAGCTTTCATTTACAACATTTTTTAGTTTCGTTTTACTCCCTCTGTCCATCTATGATCAGAGTATCTGCTTGGGGCAGCAAGACCAAGTAGAAGGAAAATTCTCACCGTTATCCACTAATCACAAGTCACGACCGCTAGCTAGTCCCCAAGCATCGGCGCTTGGGAGAATAGCGGCATAGCATCTCATTGATGACCTGAGTAAAACTAGCACCTAGGTATAGTAGCTGCATAGCATTACGTAATTATCAATTCTAAAACCCTTTTTGGGCCTTGTATATGTTCATCAAACTTGGACAGAGGGGAATAGTTTAAATTTTAAACTAACGCCTACAGGCCGAACCAGTCGACAAACTTAGTTACACACCAACTCTGGAACAAAGATATATGTATCAGTTGAGGCTCCACGTGTACCTCACTATACTAATTTTCAGGACAGATCGTTAAAGTGAGACGCAACTAGCTTAGTACCAACTGTACAAATTTTTTCCTAAAGCAAGACACAATGTTTTCCTGGTGTGGGAGAGATTGAGCTCTAACTAAAATTCAGTTTGATATTGTCTAGTATTCCACAACTAGCTTTGTACTAATAACTATTCAAAAATTGTCCTAAGACAAGTAACAATGTTTTCCTGGTGTTGGAGACAGAGCTCTAATTAAAATTCAGTTTGATATTGTCTATAATTCAGTTTAATATTGTCTAGTCCACAACCATGACAGGCGATAGAGAAGGCTTGCACCAATCTGCCCCTACATCAGTTCCAATGTGGAGAGAACTAGCCAGGCCAGCTAATAGGCAAACGTTCCTTGTGAATTTGAATTGAACTAGATTATGACAGACAAGGCAGAGAGCTCCCGGCCATGCATTAAAAAAAATTAAATGCAATTAGGGAGAGAAAATCCCCACCTGAGGTTGAGATGTTTCATTCAAAAGGGATAGTAAAACATATCCGGCCAATGGTTTCCCAACATGCAAATTACACACTACTTATTTAATGAAACTCGATTGTGTTAATAATATATATACAGCAGTAAATTTATGAGCAGTATATATGCTGTATGTTCATTCATTGATTCATTCATATACAAAACTCAAAAACAGCTAGCAATATATAAGTAGTGTCTAGTGTATAAGTTGCATGTTGGGAAGCATGCAACCGCAGTCAGCAGACATTACCTGGCGGTCCTTTGCACCGCCGTGCAGGGAAGCGCAGAAATCAATAGACAGGAGGCGGGGCGTCATCTGCATCAGGTCCGGCGGAATACCAGAGCTAGTGGAGACGATCTTGTTGCGGCGCATGTCGATGCCAAGAACATACTGGCGTTTGAACTGCAGCTCGGTTCCCAGAACAACCTGACAACCCTGGACGATGAGGTGTTCCTCGATATCATTGACGAGGGCGTAGACGACACCATCCTCACACGCGCTCAGCACGGGGCAGAGAGGCGTGCGCTGCGGCACGTTGAGCGCGCGGTACTCCTCGGTCGCCCAGAGGTCGTCGAGGGGGAACACGCCGTCTTCCTGCCACCCTCTGAGGTCAGGCGACAGGGTCCAGGTGGTGAGCCTGAACTGGTGGGCGTTACAGCCTGGCACCAGTAAGCCCACCATGGCGACGAACTTGATGCGGCCGCCGACGCAGGCAGCGGAGCGGGACTCCTCCGGGCGCGGGCGGTACGGGTAGTCGGTCGCACTGACCGCGGGGCACCCGTCGGGCAAGGGGATGAAGCGGAGCTTAGGATACTCCGGCCCCCAAGGGTTGGTGCAGACGACGATGCCTTGGAGCAGATCCACCCAGCACAGGCAGTCGCCGGGCCCGGAGAAGGAGGTGTCGCCTTAGAACATGTGCGGCTTGTCGTTGCCGGGCGCCCAGCACACCTCACGGGGGAGATGGACCTCCTTCCGGGCCTGGGGTGGGGTGTGGGTTGTTAGTCGGAGCGCAACAGGAGGAACACAGCATCTGGATCGGGGGAGGAGGAAGGGCCGGGGTGGCAAACAACGGCTCCCGACCCGATCCCGCGGGTGTGGTAGCGCGCGTCTCGGGGGGGGGGGGGGGGGGCGGGGCGGGGGCACCGTGGAGAGGCGAGCGGCGGAGGCGGCGGCGTCGTAGACGAGGTAGCAGCCGCAAGTGGAGCCTGGGCCGGAGTAGTTGCCACCGTAGAGGACGAGCAGGCTCTTGTCAGCGCACGCGACAAGGGGTAGGAGGATAGCGAGCCTCGATGGGACTTGGACCCGCAGCCTGAAGGTGCCAATCTCCGGCGCTTGGGGGAGGACGGCATCTGGCTTCACGGAGATAATTCCTCGTGTAAAAAAAGATGATGGTAGGTGCGTGTCCGAAAAAATTCTACTGTATTCAGCGTCACCGTTTCAAATTTTCCATGTCCTCATTTATGTCAGTTTAAGCTCTAACACTATTAAACTACAGATGTGAAAAGATGAAAATGCTCTTAAGTGCAAATATATCATTAATTTTTTAAGCATTTTAACGACTTCAAATGAAAAAACTCAAAACTAGAAAGTCGTAGATCTCGTCGAGATCTATAATTTTTAAATAAAAATTATTTTCATTTAATTCCGCAAAAAAAGATTTGATATAATTAATATATCTTAGAAAAATCATATTATTTTTTGTGAAATTAAATAAAAATAATTTTTATATGACAATTATAGATCTCGACGAGATCTACAACTTTCTAGTTTTGAGTTTTTTTATTTGAAGTCGTTAAATACTAAAAAAATTAATGACATATTTACACTTAAGGGTATTTTCGTCTTTTCACACCTGCAGTTTGACGGCGTTAGAGCTCAAACTGACGGAAGTGGCATGGAGGGCATGAAAAAGTTGGAGCAGTGGCGCTGAAGACCGCTAAACTTTTTTAGAGGCACACAGGGCATTGCGATCTTTTTTTAATAGCACACAGGAAATTCCCCCGAATTGCTACCCTTTGTCTAGATCTAGATCTGGAGTCTGGAGGAGGGGAGGAGTTGGATTACCCTCGCCGCAGGCCAAGAAGTGCCAAAGGAGCTTGGGTAGGGGCAGAGCAGAAGCCGGCCAAAAAGAACGGTCCAGAACGGAAAATGACCGGTGGACGCGGATTCAAGGGTTATTGGATGGCGGATACGGCTCCACCACAAACACAACCGATAAGCACAGGAGCAATCGTTTTCGTTCGGCCACGAGCACCAGGGCGAGAGTCGACGATAAAAATCTCCTCCTCCTAAATAGATAGAACAAAAAAGAACAGAACTAAAACAACCGAATCATAAGATAATTGTTGGGTTGTCGCTCTGCCTCTACCCGTGCGATACTACGACCTCGCTACAATCCGGCTCCCTTGGTTCCCCTCTAGATGCGACCCCGACAGAGCCCCACGCGATCAGACCTCATCAAATGCCATCAGATATCAACAGAGACAGAAAAAAAAAACCCCGACAAAGACACGACCCGAGCGCCACCGTCCTCCCCCACTGTCGCTGCCCCGGTCGCCGCCCTGGCCCCTGCAGCACCTCCCCTCCTCTCCCACGACGCCTCCAACCACGGTGGCGACGATCCTCATCGTCATCTCGATCCCCACCGCCTCTGCGCCAACGCCGAGTCCCATTGGCGACGATCCCCGCCGCCAATCGTGGTCGTGGAGGCCGACCGAGCGGCAGGGGAATCCAGCATGGCGCGCGCGCGGCCCCCCCCCCGATCTGGTTCGACCGCGTGCCAAACCCGCCACGCCGCCGTCATGGTCTTCGAGGTCGGGCAGGCGACAGAGGAAGCCGGCAGGTCACGCGTGTAATACCCCAAAATATGTTTTATATGTCAAGAAGCGTGTAGTGGTAAAAGGTACGATGGGAGTTTTAAAAGGTAGCAAAAAATGTTTTTTTATACAGAGCTCGCATGGATGATCTAAGACCATAGATGCGTAGAGCTTGTCGAACACTTTCCATTTGACTATTTATACGCATTGTTTGGAGATCAGAGCACCAATGGCTGAGGAATGTTTTGGTTAAGGATAAAAAATAAATACGTGAACAGTGTCGCGCTATAGTAACCTCCAGTGGTCAGAATACAAATTTCTAATGTTGCGCGTTTGGCCCGAATGGTGTGCTAAGAGGACACAAGGTTTATACTTGTTCGGGCAGAATGTCCCTACGTCCAGTTCGTTGATGCTGCTCGTGTTACTAGCACTGAAAGTTTGTAATAAGGGTTATAAACGATCGAGAGAGGGACGGGTCCCAAGTCTCTGGTGATGTCTTGCGATGAGTTCCGATCGGTTCGGATTTGAGTCGAGCTCGGATGTGTTCGGATGCGGGATCGGTTCCCTTAATGGGACGCCCTGCTTTCCCTTTTATAGGCCAAGGAAAAGCAGGGGTTATAGCGAAGGGGAAAAAGAAGAATCAGAGAGAGAATAAGCCCTCCAGTATCGCCGGGTCCTTCTCTTCTATGCGGGTCCCGCCGACCCTGTAAACGTCAATAGGGACAGCTTTGCGTCGCGGCCCTGTCCGTCACTAGCGCCATGTGCATGCGTCGTCTGCCGGTCATGGCGCTCCACTTCGTCCTGGCGAACATCATGGTGAACTGACGTGCCCGTCAATGTTCGTACAAGGGTTAGGCAGAACAGCACCGGTTCGCACGATGCTGTTCCTGATGTGAGTCCTTAGGTATGGCCCGTCACGGCCACGAGTTATATCGGGGCATGCCGGTCACCTCCCTAGCGTCAGAGCTTTGACCTAGGCCCATACGATTGGACCTGGAGTGGTTGGCGGTGGTGCGGGTCTTCGTCAGGTGAGACGGGGCCTCCGGCCATGGGGTTGTGCGAGGCGAAGTTCCTCCCCAGAGGCCAAGTGAGGCGGAGCGCAATCCCAAGGCTCAGGTGAGGCATAGCCTAAACCCATGGGTCAGGCAAGGCGGAGCACGGACCCAAAGGTGGGGTGGGGCGGAGCCCTGCCCTAAGAGGTCGGGCGAGGCGGAGCATGAACCCAAGGGTCGGGCAAGGCAGAGCTTGGACCTGAGGGTCAGGCGAGGCACAGCGCGGACCCAAGGGTCAAGCGAGGCGGAGCACGGACCCAAGGGTCGGGAGTGGCGGAGCCCGGCCCTCAGAGGTCGAGCGAGGCGAAGCCAGCCCTCGGAGGTCAGGCAAGGCGGAACTGGCCCTCGGAGGTCAGGCGAGGCATAGCATGGACCCAAGGGGCGGGCGAGGCGAAGCTTGGACCTAAGGGTCAGGCGAGGCGAAGCACGGACCCAAGGGTCGAGCAATGTGGAGCCCTGCCCTTAGAGGTCGGGTGAGGCGAAGCCAGCCCTCGGAGGTTGGGCGAGGTGGAACCGGCCCTCAGAGGCCGGGTGAGGCCAAGCTTGCGTACCTAGGGGTCGGCAAGAGTTGTAGTCATGCCCTTGACCGCTCGGATGAATTAACATTGATAGTTATTAGCTCCTCCTCTTCGGGTACCCTGGTATTGGTCCCCGACAGTAGCCCCCGAGCCTGTGGAGGAGTAGAAACTCCTTCGGAGGTTTTTCTGAACGGGATGACTCTGAGGGCCCTGGCCTCCTTTTGTCACCCACAGCATGTCCCGGGGACGGTGATTCCCTCTCGTTGAGGTCAGACCCTTCACGGGTATGGCTGTGAGATTTGATGGGTTGTTAGCTGGCTAGTTCGAGTGGGGTCCTGGCATCCCATTCGTGGGGATCCACCTAGGGTCAACTTGGTGACCAACTTTAGATCCTCAGCGGTCAATCCATATAGTTCTCGGGTTCGTTCGACTAGTCCCGAGGGCTCTTTGCCTTTCCTCAGGAAAAAACCATGGATCGTGCTCGGTTGAGACTCGATTGTGGGCCACGATGCCCGTGGCACTTCGTGCGCCTAGGTACTAGCCGCTTGTGGGCCCATCCCTTTCCATTCATTACTCTAAAGGGTGCTCGGAGCGGTTGTCGAACCCGTCAATGGGCCAACCTTCGAACTCCTGGGCCCAGGTGGGCTGTAGAGGTGTTTTTTTATCCATATTCCTCTTACTTGTGTCGAGTCGTGACCCGTCCAGAGAGGCAAAATATCCAGCGAGTTTCTGAGGGGGCGGACAGAGATTACGTGCGCACTTCCCTCGGTGGGACGTTGTGGCAGATCGTGGCAGACGCGAAGATCTAGGCGGACGGTTGGTTTCCTGGCATCCATCGCCCTATAAAACCAAAGGGTTCCCCCCAGGGTTTCATACCTTACATCCTTGTCTCCGCAGCCACGACCGCCGCCACCAATCACCTAGGGTTCCTCGTCTCCGCATCCCCACTGCCGCCGAGCCCGCATCCAACCATCCCCACCTCCAATGGATTCGTGGTGCCGCTCTGACATCACCTTCCAGCGCATGGAGGGCCTCATCCATTGTGGTCTTCTCCGTACGCGGACCTCGGTCGAGGAGTGGCTGCTGCCCGGTGAGGAGGATCTACCGTCGCCGCCCGATGGCTACGTGGTGTCGTTCGTCCACTTCTATGAGCGTGGGTTTGTGACCCCCGCCCATAGATTTCTTCGGGGGCTGCTGCACTACTACAAGATCGAGCTGTAGCATCTCATCCCTAATGGGATCCAGCATATGGCGGTGTTCGTCGCCCTGTGCGAGGGATTCCTGGGGATTAGCCCTACTTTGATCTGTGGAGGCATTTCTTCGCCATCACCCTATAGAAGAAGAGGGAGAAGAGCGATAGGCAAGAGCTACAAATGCCAATGGGGTGCGCTGGCATCCAACTTCGGAACAATCGGGTTGGCGAGTATCCGTCGATGTAGCTATCAATGTCCAACAAGGGGTGGCATTTGTAGTGGTTCTACCTCAAGAACGACACCGTCGCCCCCCTGCCAAAGTTCACTGGGCGCCTGATCAAAGAGGCCCTGGAGTCATAGAGGAAGTGGGGTGCCCCAGAGAAGGACAAGAAGAAGATATAGGACCACATCACTGCCATCCACATCCTGAAGGAGAGCGGCCTGAAGGGGTCAGGCGTCATCGGGGCCTACCACGCAAGGAGGGTAGCGCCGTTGATGACACGCGCGTTCCCGCTATATGTGATGGCGCTCGAGGTGTCGTTTGACAGAACGACGCTCGCCGAGGGGGTGCTCCCCAACTCCGAGATCGCACAACGCATCAAGGAGGCAATGAAGCCCTCGTGGGATGGCGCAGGTGCCCCCTCGATTTCATTTACCTGGTGCCAGGGCATCCTCCGATGCGGTTGGAACTAGGTCATGTCATCTTTGTAAGTTTTCCCTCCTCATGCCTCCTCTTCAATTGATTTCCTGACCTCTCGATACTAACTTTGAGAGGGATAGGACCAGTCGAGAGACCTCATCCTCATGGATCACCCGGCACCATTGCCAAGGAATTCATCCATGAGGGCAGCGAATCACGCCGTGGGCGAGCGGCTAAGGAAGGCGAAGGAGGACAAGAGGAAGAAGAAGCAGCAGAAGCTGTAGGCGCGGGAGCGAGGGGAGGACATCAATAGTGATGATGATGATGATGGGGACGACAACGAGGTAGTTGACGACATCGAGTGGGATGACCTAGAGAATGAGGATGTGCTGACAGGTATTGGCTCGTCCTTCCAGGAGTCAGGACCCTTCCTATTCCATGGAGGGAAGGGTATGTTTGGGGAGCTGGTGGAGGTGGACCGTACCATCGGGCTACCCAGGAGTCAACAGGGGTGGGTGGCTCTGCCGCCGCGCCCGAGGTGCCAGCGAGCACCATTGTTGTACATCGGAGGGGCTTGTAGTCTTACGAGATCACACTAACCGCGTTTGTGGTGTGGCCGCCACCGTGTACCAGAGAGAACAAGGCCCGCGACATTTCGGTCGGAAGCTTGATAGTGAAGACGGCGGGGAGCATCCGGGAGAGGCTTGCCAGAAGACACGTCGGAGACCCACTTGCGCGTGGGGAAGACCCGAGGCTATCCACGGAGTTACCCGACCGGGAGCTTGGCCCTTGTGAGGGATTCCTTACGAGGGGCTCCAACGAGGACTAGGGAGAAGCTTGCGTGCTTCTTGATACCTCGGTAAAAATACTAAAGTCATCGACGGAAGTTTACACATCTCTACCTTGCTCTTTAGCTTTCGCATTTACATTGATTGCATTACTCCTCTTGCGGTAGAGATAGCAACACACTAACAAAACCATAGTTGCACATTTAGATAGTTTATCTTTTGCATAGGTTTTGCTAATGTTAGAAAAAGAAGCCATAGTTTATGGTTAGAATTTTAATTTGCTTAATTCACCCCCCCTCTTAGGCGTCACGGTCTTCCCTTCAATTGGTATCAGAGCCGATTAGCTCAATTTAGACCTTTGGCTTAACCGCCATTGAGCCGACGCTAATTAGAGTGGTTGGGATGGATACCTCTAGGCCTCCGCACTTTGATGACACTAACTTCCCCTACTATAGAGCTAGAACGGCCTGCTACCTTGAGGCGGTTGATTTGGGAATTTGGAGAGTCACTCGTGACGGGATGAAACCCATTAAGAATCCCGATAAACCCACAAAGAGTGAAGAAAAAGAAATTCATTTCAATGCTAGAGCTAAAAATTGCTTGTTTGAATCTTTTAGCATGGATGTATTTAACCAAGTGTTCACTTTAAATACGGCACATGAAATTTGGTTAAAACTCCAAGAGCTCCATGACGGCACAACTAATATCCGTGAGCAAAAATATTTTCTAGCTAAACAAAATTATGATTCCTTTAAAATGAATGATGATGAGCTTGTTCGTGATATGTATTCTCGTTTGAATCTAATTATCAATTAGCTCCATTCAATAGGATTAACAAAGCTAGATGATGCAGACATCATGAGGAAGATCATCTATGTGCTACCACAAAAGAAATATGCAAGCATCGTCACCATCCTTCACAACATGGAGGACTTGAGCACCATGACCCCGGCCATAGTCATTGGCAAGATAGTGGCATTTTAAATGTCACGGAAGATGGGTCAAGAAGAAGCTTCATCATCAAGCAAAGGAAAAGCTCTTGCATGTAGTAAGAAAAAGAAGATGAAGGGCAAGCAAGTTAAGACAAGCTCAAGCTCAAGCTCCTCAAGTGAAGATGAAGAAGAAGATGAGGATGAGGATGATGATGATGATGATGATGATGATGATGATGATGATGATGATGATGAAGATTCAAGTGATGATGATCAATCTTCCTCCTCCACCTTCGACCTTGATGAAGAATCAATCAAACTTATCAACAAGGTGGTGAAGATGATCCAAAGGCTCAATGTCAAGGGTGTGCCCATCTAAATTCAAGATCTCATCTTCACCAATCAAAGAAATAAGCAAAGAAAGAAAAGAAGCTATGGATGCGACAAGTTGGGACACTTTGTGGAAGTTTGTCCAAACAAGCCCACACCCAAGATAAAGAAAAAGGTGTGCAAGGACAAAGCCCTCACATCAATAAGGTCAGGGGATGATTCTTCAAGTGAAGAAGAAGACCATCACAAGAGGCGAGGTCACAAGCACTCATCATCAAGCTCTTCTCGTGTGTGCCTTATGGCACGAGGTAACGAAAGCTCATCCTCTAGTGAGAGTGATAGTGATGATGAAATGCCTTCTCTTAATGAACTTCTGCAAGAAAATCTTAAACATGCTAAAACTTATACTAGCCAACAAAAAAAGCTAAAAATTTTGCAAGAAAAGCTAGACAGTTCACAAGAAGCATATAAAACCTTGCTTGAACAACATAAGACATTTGCTAATCTCAATTTTGAACTATCTACTAAAATTGAGCAACTTGAGGCCAGAGCAACAACAAATGCATGCACAATCAATGATGAGCAACTTGTAAAGAAAAATGAAAAATTAAAAGAAAAGTTAGCTAGCTCTCAAGATGCTTATAAAAGTTTACTTGCTAAAATGGAAACCATGTGCAAATATTGTGATGAGCTAACTAATAAAGTTGCTAATCTTGAAGCCGTCAGTACAACCCTCACTAAGGCACCTAAAAAGAAAAGTTCTATCTTTGACATGCCTAAAAAGGATGCTTCTACTTCTTGCAATGATTTATATTTAGACTCACCCTTATGCAACCAAGTTTGTATTGAGAAAATTGTTGTAGATACATGCACACAAGAGGTTGTAATGGAGAATGAGTAACTCAAGCAAGAAGTGGCTCGCCTTACCAAGGACTTGACTCAAGTAAAAGGCAAAATAGAGCAAACCCAACTTCATCAAGATAACACTATCAAGGGAGTGAAGAAGCTTGATGAAGAACAAACCGTGGTTTGCTACATGTGCTACAAGGAAGGTCACAAGTCCTATGAGTGCATGGTGAAAAATGAGGGAGGAGCTAAGAAGAAAGAGAAAAACAAAAAAAACAAGCAAGCTCTCCAACACCTACACCAACAAGGTGGACAAAAAGGCCTCCACACATTATATCTTGAAGATGAAGAAAAATGACAAGATGGTGGCCATCAAGGTGGACAAGCAAGCCAATATGGGGCCAAACACATTTGGGTGTCAAAGGAGATCATTTCCAACATGAGGAGCACCAAAAAGGTTTGGATCCCGAAAGGAAAGTGAGAAGTCCGATGGACTTCGGGGAATTTGGAGACTTGGTATAGTTTTGGGTGCATTTCATGGGGTGCGTCACATTAGATCATGTCAATTGACAAGTGGGTTAGTGAACACTATGGACCCAAATCCCCCTCCCTATGTTAGGTAACTAGATTTAATTTCTAGCAATTTCAATTAGCATCTAGTTTCTTTTCATGCCTAGGTTTGCATTTGCATGTTTGATCTTTTGTCTTGCATACACTAGGTATATCTTATGGTAGGCTTGCTCGGATTCACTCTTAACCCTTGGAGCAAACCTACATGATTTAAATTGTTTAGGAGCACGGCACATAGCTTGTTTTACAATTGTTCATCTAATATGTGCCAAAGTCCAAATTGTAGATAATTTCTCCCGAATATCGCTTTCGAAAATGATTCTCACATTCATGTGATGTCATCTTTTAAGTGGTATTTTTTATTCTAAAATCAATGTGCATGTCTCCTACAAGTATTCTATACTTGTGTACACAAATTTAGGGGGATGTTACTCTACAAGTTGGATGTTTTGAGACTAACACCTTTTCAAGCTTATAATGTGTGTAGTAGTCTCATTGCAAGGAAAATGGAGTCCCCAGAGTTAAGCATCATACTTCAAATATCCACCACCTATTGCAAGTGGTATAAATCAAATTGGTTTCCACAAGTGGTATTTCTAAACTGATATCATCATGTTGATTTCACTTTGGTATTTATATGCTTTCTCCATGCATTATATAGATTAAACTCCTTTGAGCATTAATTTGCTAATTATGCATAAACTTCATTCTCCATCATATGTATGCATATATTTAGGGGGGGCTTAGTCTATGTAATGTGAGAGTCAAATTTTGTGACCTATTCCACTCCACATACAAAGGATCACAAAGTTTGACCCTCCCTTGTGCTACTAATGTCTTCCTCTTCGATGTTTGATTCCAAAGTGGGAGAATTTGTAGGACCAAAAGCAAGCTCGATCATAATAATTTACAAGTGGTAATGGTAATAATTTACAAGTGGTAATGGTCCGAGAAAGAGAGGATAGTGGATTATGGAGTTAGGGGGAGACTTAAATCCATAATGCCACATGGGGACATTTGCAAGGGCAAGATAAGTTTCCAAAGATATTTACATGTGATATGCATTATCTTACTTGTGGTATCTTTAGCTTAGATATGCTTACATGTGGTATCTTTTAGCATCATATAACATTGCCCTTTGCATTGCATCCTAGCAAGTAAATAGTTTTAAATTCTAAATTTTTTATTATTTGCTTATTTTGGTCGTGTTGTCATCAATCATCAAAAAGGAGGAGATTGTAAGAATTCCAAAAAAACCCACAAAGAGTGATGAAAAAGAAATTCATTTCAATGCTAGAGCAAAAATTGCTTGTTTGAATCTTTTAGCATGGATGTGTTTAACCAAGTGTTCACTTTAAATACGGCATATGAAATTTGGTTAAAGCTTCAAGAGCTCCATGACGGCACAAGTAATGTTCGTGAGCAAAAGCATTGTATAGCTAAACAAAATTATGATTCCTTCAAAATGAAAGATGATGAGCTAGTTCGTGATATATATTCTTGTTTGAATCTAATTATCAATGAGCTCCATTCTATAGGATTAACAAAGCTAGATGATGCGGACATCGTGAGGAAGATCATCTCCATGCTACCACAAAAGAAATATGCAAGCATCATCACCATCCTTCACAACATGAAGGACTTGAGCACCATGACCCCGGCCATAGTCATTGGCAAGATAGTGGCATTTGAAATGTTACGCAAGATGGGTCAAGAAGAAGTCTCTTCATCAAGCAAAGGCAAAGCTCTTGCATGTGGCAAGAAAAAGAAGATAAAGGGCAAGCAAGTTGAGATAAGCTCAAGCTCCTCAAGTGATGATGATCAATCTTCCTCCACCTCTGATCTTGATGAAGAATCAATCAAACTAATCAACAAGGTGGAGAAGATGATCTAAAAACTCAATGTCAAGGGTGTGCCCATCTAAATCCAAGATCTCATTTTCACCAATTAAAAAAATAAGCAAAGAAAGAGAGAATGCTATGGATGCGGCGAGTTGGGACACTTTGTGGAAGTTTATCCAAACAAGCCCACACCCAAGACAAAGAAGAAGGCATGTAAGAACCAAGCCCTCACATCAATAAAGTTATAGGATGACTCTTCAAGTGAAGAAGAACACCATCACAAGAGGCGAGGCCGCAAGCACTCATCATCAAGCTCTTCTTGTATGTGCCTTATGGCACGAGGCTATCCACGGAGTTACTCGACCGGAAGCTTGGCCCTCGCGAGGGATTCCTTGCGAGGGGCTCCAACGAGGATTAGGGAGAAGCTTGCACGCTTCTCAATACTTCGGTAAAAATACCGGAGTCATCGACGGGAGTTTACACATCTCTACCTTACTCTTTAGCTTCCGCATTTACATTGATTGCATTACTCCTCTTGCGGTAGAGATAGCAACACACTAGCAAAACCGTAGTTGCACATTTAGATAATTTATCTTTTGCATAGGTTTTGCTAAGGTTAGAAAAAGAGGCCATTGTTTATAGTTAGAATTTTAAGTTGCCTAACTCACCCCCGTCTTAGGCGTCACGGTCTTCCCTTCAGCCCCCCAAACGTATCTACCACCCAATGGCATTGAGGCGAGTCATCAGCTCCTCTGTTTTCCCCTATTTTGGCCGAATTTCATCGTGACTTATGCTTTTCGTTTCTTGCAGTGTCGGGAGGCAGCGTAATCCTTTGGCGCTGGTGCCAAAGAAGAGCGTCGCCCTTTAAGCAAGGCTACAGCCATCAGCTGACATCGCACCCATTTTAGGCGGGAGCGGCGCTAGTGTGACTACATCGTCGGTCGGGCAGGCGCCGCCCATGATGGCGCCTGTGCCCTCAGTGGGACAGGCGGACGTGGGGGCTCAAGCAATGCCTTCGAAGGTCACAGAGTAGCCGGTCAAGATGGCAACGGGGAATTCCCCGTCGGGGGATATGCCACCATCCCCGTCCCCGTGGGGAAGAATTTTCCCCGTCCCCGTCCCCGTGAACATTGACGGGGAACATTTCTTCTCCATCCCCGTTCCCCATCGGGGATTTAATCCCCGTGGGGATCCCCGTCCCCGAACTCAGTATCAAATAAATTTGAGAAACATAAGAAAATTTACAGAAATATATCACAGATTCACGGTACAAAAAGTTTAAGCAATCCATTCCAATAGCAAGGCAACAAGGCTGCAGCAACATTGCATTTGTACTAGCACAACAGCACACTAGCTCTCGAGGCGTCCAGCACACACAGAGCAAAAAAACATAGTGATATATGCACAAATCACAAGATTTCAAGGCACCTAGCCACATACACAGGCATAGGATACAAACACAAAGAAGCAAAGAGAACACACTACTCCAGCTCTAGCAACACCAGTAGGCCAACCGGCGAGGTAAACTGGCTACAGACTGGTGCTGGCAGCCGAACACGGAGAGAGGCAGGGAGTACACCGCGGCTGCAGACCGACCTCCAGGGATGCTGGCAGCCGGACAAGGAGAGAGCCAGGGACACCGCGGCCGGACACGTCGTTCTCGTCAAGAGCCTGAGACTACATGTTATTGGGCAGAGATCTGGTGGAGGCGGACAGGGGCACCGCACAGCCGCACAAAGCGAGCGGCGGCCGGCTTCTACGGAGTGGAGAGAATGGATAGGGTTGGGGAGTGGGGAATTAGGGTTTGATGGCGCGTATATATACTCTCAGCCAGTACCTGGGCCTTTACATGGGCCTGGTCGCCTGGTTGCTGAAGCGCGGTGCCGCGATACTGCTTGACGGGGCGGGTCTGCGGGGATCGGAGCCGGGGACAGCCAAACCATCCCCGTCCCCGTGATCCCCGATGGGGAATGATTTTCTACCAAATTCATCCCCGTGGGGAGCATTTTGGCTGCATCCCCGTCCCCTAATAGGTGAATTCCCCACGAGGAATCGGGGATCGGGGCCCCATTGCCATCTTTTGTAGTTGGCGATGATGGGGCGGACAAGGCTCCCGACCACGCTCGTGGCGCTGACCGTGGTGGGTGCAACGCAGCCGGTCAGGACCCCACCCAACGCAGGCGAGTGTGGCGGCGGCTATGACAGGCGGGTCACAGCCGGGCGTTATCGTGGTGGCGCCTGAGGAAACGGCGTGACCCGTGCCATCGGTGGCCTAGGCAATGGCGTCTGGCGTTGGCCAGACAAAGAGGGACACTGGTGAAGGGTCCCCGGAGGTTGTGGTGTTGGGAGAGGAGTCAGTGTCCATATCGCTGACCCCTTCTGGTGTCGGAGAGATTGTCCCGGCGGGGACGTCATGGCGAGGAGGGTCAGTAGCGATCGGAGCCGGTGGGGAGCCGTCCCTGGCCCTAACATCAGTGAGCAGCGACTCGCCTACGCGGGGCGAGCCCCTGCTCCGGTGGGCGAGTCCGGAGGACCCGACGTCGATGCTCTTCACTCTCGACGACACCGTAGAGAGTATGGAGCGGGAGAGCCTCGACGTGGGGATCACGTCCGTGCTTGAAGCCCTAGACCACGCCCACGGTGCCTTGCGCGACGTTGTCGTTCCCTCCGGCTGAGTATTCGTTTGACCCTGCTTCTCGTCCTTTTCTTTCTGTATATATTTTTTGTATTGTGACCATCGTCTCCTTTTAGTCCCTTATCGCTCACAGCCGGGGGAAATCTCGGTTCCTTCATGAGCAGAAGGAAACCAAGGACCGCCTCATCGAGGAGGCGCGACTGCTCGGGGAGGTGACTGCTTAGCTTGTTGCCGCCCAGCAGAGGGTGGCTGAGCTGACTCCCCTCGCCGAGGGGGACAGTCTTCGATCACGGGTGGCTAAGGCCCGTCGGCATGCGGACGAGTCCGAGAGGGCGTTCGAGGCCCTATTGGCGAGATTGCGGAAGGACAACAAGGAGGCTGCCAAGGTCAGAAAGGAGTCGGACGAGCTGCTCTAGAAGGACGCCGAGACCCGCCGACAGATCCTTGAACTTCTGGCTAAGGTTGAGAAGAAACAGGAGCTGAAGTTGGGGACAAGGAGAAGCTCGTGGCCCTGGAGAAGAGGGTGAGTCTGGATGCCGCGGCGGTCGCCCGGCTGCACATGGAGCGAGATGAGCTGCTCTAAACCACGGAGACGCTCCGCTCGGAGCATGGGGGCAGCTCACGAGGAGTGTGACTTGGCCCTCCGAGATCATGACCAGACCTACCAAGAGCATGACGATGCGCATCAGAAGGTCGGCTCCCTCCAGGCCGAGCTTGGAAACGCGATGGGCCAGAAGCTAGAGGCCGAAAGCGTTTCTGCCGAGCTAGCCGTGGATCTCATCGAGGCGAGGAGGAATCTTTAGGCGAAGAGCGACGAGCTCGGTATCCTGAGCGCCGCCCTTGGAGTGGTCTACGATGACCTGGAGGTGGTGCGGTCGGTGGGGACCAGTTCGCTCATGGCCCGTGCCGTCGAGATCACGGAGCGGGTGCGCCACCTTGAGAGGAACGCCCTTCGCGTCGGGGTTAATCAATCCTTCACGATTGCTCGCTCTCATTATGGGGACAGCATCGATCTGGAGGCGATGAGCCACGACTTCGCGCCTGGCTATGAGGCCCACGAGCTAGAGGAGATGGAGACAGCGGTGGCTCCCCTTTCACATGACCTAGTAGACATGATCGAAAGCATAGTTCTCCCCCGGAGGGGTTAGTTAGTTCAATAGGTTGATCACTTTTGTAATCAGAGGATAGGTGCCGACCTTTTTGTAATGCTTAAACCAACTTGTCTTTTTGTTTCATTTGACCAAGTCTGTTCTTTTGTTTTGGTGCATTCCGACCCTTCCATTTGTTAAGACCGTACAGCTCGAGGTGTAGGAGGAAAACTCTGATCACGCTGGTAAGCAAGAGTGCTATAGCCACTAGAGCGTTGGTTTCTCGCCGTCCGACCAGCCTTGCTTAGTCGTTCGTTTCCACAGACCTTGCTACTGGGTTTAATGTGAGGAAGGGTGATGAGGATATCATTTCTTCATCACATACAAGCCAATGAGAGGAGGAGGTCCAGCATGGGCGTCCAATTCATCTTTCTCATGGTGGAGGCCCAGTCCAACTGAAGTTGGAGCTTATCTCGGATTCTAGAACCAGTCTGTCTTAAACTGGTCACCCAGGACGCATCTGAACTCCGTTTTTTATGATCCACATATGGTTGGAAAGCTAATTTGATATGGAAGCCAATCAAAGTGGTCTCACATCAAAAGAACTTTGAAATCAACTGGAATAGTCGAAACAAGTCAGCATCCAGAATCTGTCAGGATGCTGCGACACCGTCTTTTGGTTCGTTGGACCGTGTATCGTGTTTGGGCCCATTAGGGGGCACGTCCAGGGGGTGACGCCCAAGACTCTATAAATAGCAGTCGTCGCTCTCCTTAGGATTTGGGTTTTGTTTAGTACTTGATTTCCTCATGAAACAGACATCATTTTGTTGCAACTGTGCCGCCAAGGCTGCTTGCTGTGAACCAGGGCCCCAGTTCTTGATCTTGTTCGCCTGTTATCATAAGCCTCATATTTATTTACAATTTCAGATTGCGTTCATCCCGTTTTTGCTTGTGTTCTCGATTCGCTTGCAGAAAAGCCTTCTCGGCGAGGTCAATCACGTTCGCATGGTTGATAAACAACGGAGCAGTGGTGTAACGGTTGCAGGGTTCGAATTAGTCTTGGTTCGAAGCCTAGATCGTGAACGTCGAGTCTCCACCAATCGACGCTATTATACCTTTTGAAAGATCGGGCCTAGTCTACATTAAGTGGTATCAGAGACCTTGTTGCCCATTAGGTATAACTTTATTTTCCCCGTTAGATTGCTACTGTTTTTACATTACCTATAGTCCACAAAAAGCCAAAAAATATACACCGCCACGTATTCCCTGTCCTATAGCCTCGTTGTGCCGTGCAATTTTGTCTCTGTTTCGCACTGTTGAGTTTGTGTCCTAGGGCAAGTTCAGGTTGCTGGTTTTAGATCGTTTTTAATTCAGTTTGTGTTTTTTCCTTTGTTTTTCATCATAATCCATGAACACCTTCACCTCTTGCTGTGTTTCCTTATATCCATTAAACCCTAGTCCACGCCATCTAATTTGTTACACTTGTCTTCACTGTTTCTATCAAATCCTTGCTGCCGTGACCAATTTTACGTGCATTGTTCCCGTTTTGTCCTCTAATTCTGAGTCAGTTCGTAAATCTGGTCTAGTTTTCGCATACGAACTCGGATTTCGACGTTCCATATATCAAAATCAATCAGAAAAAATTTTTGGATCCATCTGTCCCCACTTTGTCAGGTTTGGAAATTTTTTATTTTAGCTAAAAACTGGTCACAAGATTATCTTTTCGTGGTCACAAACTTTTTGTCGATTTTGAGCACATCTTTTGAAATTTCCACAGGCCACGCCTTTCACTTGTTTAAGCTCATATTTTCTAGGTTACTTCTTTTGTGCTCCTAAGTGAAGAAAAGATAATAAAAAAATAAAAAGAAAAAGTCAAAGAATCCCCAAAAAACAACGACAGCCCAAAAATAGAGAAAAAAGAGGGGCAAAAGTGGAACAATATTTAGAGGAGCACATAGAGAGCGTCATTTGAGCTGTGTTTGTGTGTGCTGATTTCTGCATTGTTCCTAATCATATTCCTGCTGTTCACATCACTTGATACATCTAGTATTTGAAACGTGAGTAGGCCAGCAACTAAGATAAGTACTTGGGATACTTATTCAGCTTTGCTATTTAGTTACGAATTTTGCTATTCCTTGCTACTATATTATGCCTGTCCAAGCTCCACTTTCTTCTAATCAAGTACATGTTCGTCTTACAACTGTTACACTCAAGCTACAACGGTATCACAGTCACCGACCGATTGCACCACCTGTTGCTTTGGTAAGAACACTTATAAGACCGTGGTAAGACGCTTTAGAGTTGAGTGCCTTGTTTTTCCTTGTCCACAACCTAAGTAGTTGGTAGAGAAAATATTATTTATGTTGTCTTCTTTCTACTAACCATGTCAGGAAAAGCCAGAGGCAGCGGTAAAGGAAACAGAGACACACCTACAGATTTCAAAGGCTGTGTTTCTAAGAATGAGTTTCGTGCCGTTCTTGATGACAAGTTTAATGAGATCCTTCAACAAATCACCAACTTAGCCAAGAAGATTGAAGATGTTGAACAATGACATCCTGAACCACGTCCTAAAGATGATCTCTCTGAGGAGGATGACGACGCGGAGGCTGAAGACGAAGCTCAACGACATGCTTAGGATGCACATAAGCGTAATCGGTTGAACTTTAACCGACGCGGTATGGGAGGTAATAACCAAGGTAATAATGATCCTTTCTCTAAAACCAAGTTTAAGATACCTTCTTTTTCTGGTTCTGCTGATCCTGAAGCATATTTAGATTGAGAGATGGCTGTAGATAAAAAAAATTAGCTCCCATCAAGTACCTGAAGAATATAGAGTTAGACTTGCTACTAGTGAGTTTACTAGTTTTGCTCTTTTCTGGTGGAATGATATTTGCAATAATGTTAATGCTAATGCTAATGCTCAAATACCACAAACCTGGATTGTACTTAAATGACGAATGAAATTGAGATTTGTTGCTCCATACTATCAGCGTGATCTGCGATTAAAACTGCAACGTTTAAATCAAGGTAGTAAAACTGTTGAGGAATATTATCAGGAGCTTTTAATTGGTCTAGCACGTAGTAACATACAAGAAGATGAAATGGATAAGTGTTCTAGATTTTTTGGAGGTTTGCGTCGAGAAATACATGATGTTCTTAACTATAAAGAATGGACTAGATTTTTCCAATTATATCATTATGCTCTTAAAGCTGAAAGGGAAGTACAGGGACAGCAACCTAGGCGTTCCATGACTCCATCGACTCCTTCACGTCCAATCGAGGTGAGTAAATTTTCTAATGTGCAGACACCACCAGCACCTGTAAAGAAGAGTTCTTCTATCACACCTTCTTCTAGTGGATCTGCTACACCTTCCTCTAGCGGCCCTTCTAAAGTTGTTTGCCACCGCTGCAAGGGCATGGGACATATTGCTAAAGAATGCCCCAGTAAACACGCATATATTGCTACTGATGATGGTGGGTATGCTAGTGCTAGTGATGAAGATAATGAATTTGCACTTGCAACTGATCTTTATGCAGATAAAGTTGCAGATAGTGCTAAAGATCCTGATGTTGCTGAAGATCCTGATGAGGTAATTGATAGTGTGGCATGCACTGCAGACTACAAATCAATCATTGTTCAGTGTATTTTGAGTACACAAGTTGAGCCCGTAGACAAGCTACAACGCCATAATTTATTTCAAATGTTCCTCATTGTCAATAATTTCTGTGTTCGTGCTATAATTGATGGAGGGAGCAGCAATAACTTGGTAAGTTCTGAGCTTGTCAAGACCCTTGGTTTATCTACACGTGCTCTTCCACATTCATACCATGTTCAGTGGTTCAACAATAGTGGTAAGGCAAAGATAACACAATCTGCCCGTGTGCATTTTTCTATCGGATCATATCATGATTATGCTGAATTTGATGTCGTGCCTATGCAAGTTTGTTCACTTTTGTTAGACCACCCTTGACAATATGATAATAATGTTGTACATCATGGTAGGCAAAATAGATATACTTTTATGTTTAAGGAAAAGACCATTGCTTTACTTCCTTTAACTCCTGCTGAAATTGTGCGATATGAAAAGGAACTTGCTGAAAAGAAAAAGAAAGGCCATGATGAAAACTCTAGCAAACCAGCAAATGAACCATCAAGTAACATGAAAGAAGTTCTATTTGCTCTTAAATCTGTTCTTGCTGATCATGATGAACCATGTTATGCTTTAACTTATACGTCGCCTATATGTCCACTTGGTTCTTCTAGTGCTATGCCTTTTGTTGGTACTAACCTTTTGCAGGAGAAGGAGGATGAATTCCCAGCAGGGAGGCCACCATGGCAGCCGCCTTTGCAAAGGATTGGGCGCCAAGATGAACGTCTTCTTCCGGATCCATCGTTGCTGCCATCCAATTGAGGAGACCATCTACTTCAGTCGAGGACGACTTCAATTCAATAAAGGGAGGATGATGAGGATATCATTTCTTCATCACATACAAGCCAAGGAGAGGAGGAGGTCCAGCATGGGCATCCAATTCATCTTTGTCATGGTGGAGGCCCAGTCCAACTGAAGTTGGAGCCCATCTAGGATTCCAGGACCAGTCTATGGTGGACCTAGATGGGCTCCAACTTCAGTTGGACTGGGCCTCCACCATGACAAAGATGAATTGGATGCCCATGCTGGACCTCCTCCTCTCCCTGGTGGAGGACCAGTCATGGGCATCCGGACTCCGTTTTCAACGATCCACATATGGTTGGAAAGCTAATTTGATAAGAAAGCCAATCCAAGTGGTCTCCCATCTAAAGAACTTTGGAATCAACAAGAATCATCGAAACAAGTCAGCATCCAGAATCTGCTAGGGTGTCGTCGACGAGTACTTTCCTAAAGAGTACTTTCTTGATGGTTGCATCGAGAACGAGGGGAAAATGCCCTATGTAAGGGATGTCCGCCCACTAGTCGACCCTGCTGAAGGTGATGGGAACCTCAGACCAGGGGCGATAGCTGGGGTTGACAATAGCGTTTTGTGTGTCGACGGCGAGCACCCGGCAGGCGATGAGTTTTTGATCTCTTCTGCTCTTGGCGGTGGCAAGGCCCCCGAAAATAGTGGTGACCACTTTGTCATGATCCTGGAAGGCGTTATTATTGTCCCCATGTGGTCGGCAACCTCTAGCTCCGTCGTCGTTGTCGTCGTCCTTCTTTTTGGCCTAGAACTCCTTAGCCAAGCCAAGGCAGTCCTTCATCTTGTGCTTGCTGTTCTTGTGGAGGGGGCACGAGCCTTCGAGGATTTTCTTGTACTGCTCATCGTAGTTACGTTTGGCACGAGGTTCGTCAATGGTGGCGACGATGTTGTCTGATCAGCGGCAGAGATATTGACCAGCTTTGGACCCTTCCGGCCCATCGCGGCCACTTTTCTGATGGTGGCCACGGTCATCGTAGCGGCGGTCATAGTGGCGTCGTTCGTCAGGGTGCTCGTTGCTGCGGCGAGTGCCTGCATCCTCGTTGAAGCGAACTTCGGTCTCTTCAGCGTCGGCGTATTGATCAACGGTAGTGATGATCTCGCCGATCCCCTTTGGTGGCTTACGATTGAATTTGGAGCGGAGGTCACGGTGATGGAGTACTCTGACAAAGGTGGTGATGACTTCTGCTTCCGTGATGTTGGGAATAGAATTCTTCATCTCAAAAAATCATCTGATGTAGCTACGGAGGAGCTCGGACGGTTTCTGATAAATGCGATTTAGATCGTGTTTGGTGCCCGATCGAGCACACGTAGCCATGTAATTGTCGGTGAAGACCTTCTTCAACTGTTCCTAAGATCCGATAGAATTCAGGGCGAGGCTCGTGAGCCAATTCATCATGGTCGGCGTGAGCATGACGGGAAGATAGTTTACCATGACACTGGTATCTCCCCTAGCGGCACGCACAACGGTGGCATAAGCTTGTAGTCACTGTGTGGGGTTCATCCGCCCCTCGTAGGGCTCGACCCCGGTGATTTTAAAACCATGGGGCCACTAAAGTGTTCAGAGTGCTCTCGTGAATGCTCGAGACCCTTCGGGATCATCACCGTCGGTATCTGCAGCATTGCTGGCTTTAAGTGGCTAGAGGGCTGCATCCGGATTACCAAACTCTTGCTCATATTCTTGACACCGACGTACTTCCTTTTCATGCCGAGAGAAACGGCACCCGTCGATATGACGTCGTGCATACCAGAGGTAGTTGATGTGTGCTCGGACATCTCGATCCACTTCTTGGTCGTATTGGCGAGGGTAGTTGATACGGTTCCCCCTAGCTCCCCCCTAGAGGGGTTATCAATCATCATGATGTGAGTCGGTGAAACAGCTTCTGCCGGGGCGGCGATTGGGTCTTGGCACGGCGGATCGACGATTTGAGCTTGTCGAGTAGGAAGCCCCTGATCCTGGCAGATCTCATTGACCTAGTAGTGCATAGCTTTAAGCACTGCGGTGACCTTGGCGACTTCAGGCGTTTGCTAGAGCCGAGCGAGCTCATTAGCGGCCATGGCCAAGTTGGCGCTTGGGGTCTTGTAGACATCGTGGCCGTCGACACGGACGAATTCGTCGTCAAGGTTACGACGAAGTGGGTGTGGCCTCCCTTGCGAGTCGTGCTGTTCTCCGTTGCGAGCAGCCTCGGTTAGCACAATGGCGGCCTCATTCACTCAGCGCTGCGCATGGTTGGCGTTTCTATTGACACGAGCTATGCGGTCCTCATCGTTTCTCCACCCCGTGGAGGGCTGTCGACGCTGACATTAAAAATCCTGCCTCCTCAGAAGGGTGGGAAATGAGGTTGGATGGTGGCGATTTTCCTCTAGGATGGTGTGGAGGGATGCTTCGGGACGTCAACCGATTTGTAGCATATTGATAGTCGGCGAGAGCTGGTCGACGATCGGGTCGGCGAGAGGATAGATGTCTCCCATCTGGTCGACGAATTTGTCCCTTAGGGCATCCTGATGGATGGCGGCCATATCCCCTGGAGTTTCCTGATCAGCCTCTAATAGATCAGAATCGAAGAGTGGTCGGCACTGAACCAGAGTGGTCAGAGCCGATTCTATGATGGAGAGACGGTTGGTGTGGTTCTAGCCAACCTGATCAATGAATGCGATTAGAACGTCGTTGCTGATCTGCTTCCTCGGGTAGCGGGGGAGCAAACGGTGAGTTGTTGGTGAAGACGACCTCAGAGGTGGTTCCAAGATCGGATTTGCCGTTGCAGGTGTTGGTGTGGTTGGCACAGAATCGATCTGCACCAGCTTGATGATCTCTCTGTCTCTATCAGCATTGATGACCCAGGAGATCGATCCAACCGTAAAGATCTGGTAGGGCTTCGGAGAGGACGAAGAGCCTACAAAATGTACCATCTTGTTCTTCATAGAAACAGCACACACACCCCTACCTGGTGCGCCAACTGTCGATAGAATATTGTCGACAGTTCTGCGAGGGGTATCCCATGAATGTAGATTGATCGGTAGTGATGCATGTAATCAAGAACAAGAAGGCAACAGAGACACAAGAGTTAGACAGGTTCGGGTCGTCTGCACGATGTAATATCCTACTCCTGTGGTCTGTTGGTTTGTATTGGCTATCGTATAATATTACATGTGTTTTGAGGGGGTCCCCTACCCGCCTTATATAGCTGGAGATAGGGTTACAAGTATCTTTAGGATATCGAGATCGTAACATATCCTAACAGATTACGCCGTATCTTTAGGATATCTTCCCTGTGTCCTGTGGGGCGCACCGAGTAGCGCCGTACTCCGCAAGGCTATCTTGTGGGCTGGACCACCCCTGGCGACGTAGCCCATGTAGTCTGCCGTGAGTATCCGGGGTCATACCCACCATAGGAGTCAGCTCGGCCACCCTCTGCTGGGCGGCAACAAGCTGAGCTGTCATCTCCTCACGTAGCCATGCCTCCTCGATAAGACGATCCTAGGTTTCCTTCTGTTGACGACGGAACCAAGATTTTCCCCGACTATGAGGTATAAGGGGCTACAGAAAGACGATGATTATGATACAAAAAGTATATAAAGGAAGATAAGGACAAGAAGCAGGATCAAACAAATACCTAGCCGGGGGGAACGATAACGTCGCGCGATGCGCCCGTAGCATGGTTCAGGGCTTCGAGCATGGACACGATCCCTACGTCGAGGCTCTCCCGCTCCATGCTCTCTACGGCGTCGTCCAAGGTAAAAAGCGTTGACGTCGGATCCTGCAGATCCACCCACTGGAGCAGGGGCTCGCCCCGTGCGGGCGAGCCACTGCCCACCGACGTCAAGACCAGTGATGACTCCCTGCCAGCTCCAAGCTTCGTGGACCCCTCTCCCAGCACCATGACTCCCGGGGACCCCTCGGCCGCGTCCCCCTCCGTCCGATCTGTCCAGGCATCGTCGTTTGGCCGTCGATGGCACGGGTCGCGTTAGTACCTTAGGCGCGCTATGGTTGCGCCCGGCTATGACCCATCTGTCACAGTCGCCGCCACCTCCACCTGCATCGGTGGGGTCACGACCGGCTACGCCACACCCGCCACGGTTGACGCCACGAGCGCGATCGACAGCCCCATCCGTTCCGCCATCGGCAGCAGTATCACGACCGTCATCGGTTGCTCCGTGACCTCCGACGACACCCCCCGAACACCGCGTCCACCCGTCCCGCCGAGGGCACAAGCGCCACCGTGGGCAGCGCCTGACCGGCTAGCGACGCGATCAAACTAGTGTCGCTGCCGCCCAAAACGGGCGTGACACCAACCGACGGCTGCCGCCTCAATTGGAGGGCAATGCTCTTCTTCGGCGCCAGCACCAAAGGATTACGCTGCTTGCCGATGCTGCAAGGGATGAAAAGCATAAGTCATGACGCAATCTAACTAAAACAGGAAAAAACAAAGGAAGTGATAACCCACCTCAGCGCCATCGGGCGGCAGATGCGTTTGGGGGGCGAACCCCCCAAACCTCGCTCCGCCTCGTTGGAACAAGGCCTTCCTCAGCCGCTCACCCTCGACACGATTCGCCACCCTCACGGCCGAATCCCTCTGTAGCCATGTCGGGTGATCCATGAGGATGAGGTCTCTCAGCTGGTCTCGCCCCTCTCAAAGTTAGTATCACGGAGTCAGGAAATCAATTGAGGAAAGGCTAGAGAAAGGGGAACTTACGAAGACAATGTAGCCGGGCTCCGGCCGCATTGGAGAATGCCCCGACACCGGGTAGACGAAGTCAAGGGCGACACCCGCGTCGTCCCGCAAAGGCTCCATCGCCTCCTTGATGCATTGTGCGATCTCATAGTTGGGGAGCGTTCCTCGGCGAGTACATTAACAATCAGAATACCCTAAGCACCAGGAGTCTGACCAGCATCCCTTGTAGCAAACATAGATAACAACACACATAACAGAGCTAGCGATTCAATTTATCAACCACTAAGTACATATAACTTCCACCAAAACACCTCATGTGTCATCAAGAGTCTGACCAGCAGTGTTTTGCTCAGAAAACATGCAGCACCTAAAACAGCTTCTACTAAAATTGAACACAATTCAGCAGATCAAAGTTTATCACAAGCCTCAGAATGTAGTTTGATCGATGTCCTGCTAGTTGTTGTCTCTGGTTTTTTATTGAGGATCTTCTGTGAGATCTGCAAATTACATCCCATTATAAACTACCACATTATGGGAGCAATATAGAGTCATAAAGAGAGCTGATATGATCTTTGAATCAACCCAGAAATAAGTTATCCTCATCAATTACAGAAAATCTTATGGATCTATTAAATATCATGAGTAATTAACATATAGGATGGTCAGTCATGCATAATGTTAAGAAAATATAATTTATACTCAAATTTTTTTGTTCCATGGAGTTTTTGTTTTGCGAATTTTCATAGAGAAAATTAACCCATCGTTCCTATCAACTATCTTGTCTATATATTGAAATGTCATTCCTAAAAACAAATCTCCATTACTAGAAGGTCACTGACAGTGCAAAATGATATATATACTGAGCCATTTATATAGAAACGATATTCAATGACTAAAGAAGATGCATAATAAGTAGCACATTTGCACTGTGTAAAATACTTACTAGAGATAGACAATTACTCAAATGAGCCTGCAGTCTGCAAGTGGATTCCCTAACCTACAAAAGAGAAAAACCTTTTCAGTTAGTTTGAAAACAAACTTAACAAAAAATATGGATTAAGAAGTGTACAGCGTTAATATGTCGAAGTCTGCCGGTGCATTGAAGTCCATGGCCACATTTAGCAGCATAGTAGGCAAA
This sequence comes from Miscanthus floridulus, assembly GCF_019320115.1. Taxonomy (NCBI): domain Eukaryota; kingdom Viridiplantae; phylum Streptophyta; class Magnoliopsida; order Poales; family Poaceae; genus Miscanthus; species Miscanthus floridulus. The sequence continues at coordinate 5,539,753 of NC_089593.1, read as the reverse complement.
AAATCTTCTAATGTTGCAGCAAACGCTGCTTCAACCTCTAGCAATTTTATCTATATGAAATAAAAAATATGTATGAGTACATATTAGACATGAACATATCTCATTGCTATGAAAGAACTACGAACTAATCACACACCTGATAATCAACGGAACTGAAATAATTCCTTGCAAAACGCAGACATCCGAGAATATGAGCATCATATTCAGGATTCACTATTGTTATATTCCTAATTGGATCAATCTTGGAATTATAGAGGTACACTGTCTTCAATGCAGGAACATTCTGTACAACACTTAGCCATCTTAGAAATTGAATCAAAGCAGTACTAAAATCAACCCGATCATTAGTGTCTAGGCGACGAGCCAGGCTATCTAGTAAAATACATTATTTTATCCTATCCATATAGGATGTCAATGCAAGATGGTTTGTAATGAAATGGATAAGAGGCTCACTGTTTGATTTTTCTTTAGCAGGGCAATCAAATAGATATTTCAGGAAGTTCTTAAAATACATTGCAGTAGTTATTCCACCTTCAGTGAAATAGGCTGAAAAGATCTTATATAGTTTTGCATAATCATTACTGTAAGTGTGTTTACCGAAGTTATAAGTCCGAAGATCGAAGGTGTCAAAATCAACCATTTTCTTTTTTATAATTAATACTCCCTCCGTTCCTTAATATAAGTCATATAGATTTCTAAAGAAAATTTCAAAATATAGATACGTATCAGCTCCCACGCCGATTAGTTTGAAAACCTTTCCACCATACATAGCACATGCATCAACCAATCCCTTAGATTTAGGAAGCAATCTGATTGGGAGAGAGAAGATGGCCTGATTTTCCTTTTTTCTTCAGTCTTATATCTTTCCTCAAGCCGTGCGTTAATATTAATGCTAAAAACTATATGGCTTATATTAAGGAACGGAGGGAGTATATCATTGGCAGTAAACTTCTCATCAAAGCTTAAACCCTCACGATGTTTGACACATATATAAACCATTATTTTGTGCATGTAATATGCTAAAAACTTTGAAAGGAAAGTAACTGAGCTTTGGTTTTATTCTTATCAATTGACAGTGCATTCAAGGTAATTTGACGAAATATTTTGTCCATATTTTGGCTCATCCATGCCTCAAAGGTTACAGATTCATACTCTCTGCATGTATACTTCTACATAAGAACCTTCTAAAGAACTGGATTAATTAAACAACATATAAAGATATTATTTGTATTTACCTGCCAGCTCTTAACCTAGACCTGAGATGAACCGTGGAGTCTTTGAAAATTGGATAGTATGCAATATGTTTATCAGCTTTTATACGTTTTGCACCATAAATCGCATAAAAATCACATGCTTTGATCCCTGCTTTATGACATGCTGAATCTATCAAAGCATATGATTTTTATGCGATTTACAGTGAAAAACGTCTAAAAGCTTATAAGCCTATTGCATACTATCCAATTTTCAAAGACTCCACAGTTCATCTCAGGTGTAGGTTAAGAGCTAACAGGTAAATACAAACAACATTATTATATGTTGTTTAATTAATCCAGTTCTTTGGAAGGTTCTTATGTAGAAGTATACATGCAGAGAGCATGAATCTATAACATTTGAGAGATGGATAAGCTAAAATATGGACAAAAAATTTCGTCAAGTTACATTGAATGCACTATCAATTGATAAGAATAAAAATCAAAGCTCAGTTACTTTCCTTTCAAAATTTTTAGCATATTACATGCACAAAATAATGGTTTATATGTGTCAAACATCATGAGGGTTTAAGCTTTGATGAGAAGTTTACTGCCAGTGATATATTAATTATAAAAAAGAAAATGGTTGATTTTAACACTTTCAATCTTTGGACTTATAACTTCGGTAAACACTTGCAGTAATGATTATGTAAAACTATATGAGATCTTTTCAACCTATTTCACTGAAGGTGGAATAACTACTACAATGTATTTTGAGAACTGCTTAAAATATCTATTTCATTGCCCTGCTAAAGAAAAATCAACAATGAGTCTGTTATCTATTTCATTACAAACCATCGTACATTAACATCCTATATTGGATAGGATAAAACAATGTATTTTACTAGACAGCATGGCTCATCGCCTAGACACTAATGATCGAGTTGATTTTAGTACTGCTTTGATTCAATTTCCAAGATGGCTAAGTGTTGTACAAAATATTCCTACATTGAAGACAGTGTACCTCTATAATTCCAAGACTGATCCCATTAGGAATATAACAATAGTGAATCCTGAATACGATGCTCATATTCTCGGATGTCTACGTTTTGCAAGGAATTATTTCAGTCACGCCGATTATCAGATGTATAATTAGTTTGTAGTTCTTTCATAGCAATAAGATATGTTCATGTCTAATATTTACTAATATATATATACATATTTTTCATTTCATATAGATGAAATTGTTAGAGGTTGAAGCAGCGTTTGCTGCAACACTAGAAGACTTTTTGTCTACTATTCTGCTGAATGTAACCATAGACTTCAATACACCAGCAGACTTCGATATATTAACACTGTACACTTCTTAACCCATATTTCTTGTTAAGTTTTGTTTTCAAACTAACTGAAAAGATTTTTCTCTTTTGTAGGTTAGGAAATCCACTTGCAGACTGGAGACTCATTTGAGTAATTGTCTATCTCTAATAAGTATTTTACACAGTACAAATGTGCTATTTACTATGCATCTTCTTTAGTCATTGAATATCATTTCTATATAAATGGCTCCGTATAGATATCCTTTCGCACTATCCGCGGCCTTCTAGTGATGGAGATTTATTTTTAGGAATGATATTTCAATGTATAGACAAAATAGTTGATAGGAATGGTTGGTTAATTTTCTCCATGAAAATTCGCAAAACAAAAACTCCATAGAACAGAAAAAATTTGAGTACAAATTATATTTTTTAAACATTATGCATGACCGACCATCTTATATGTTAATTATTCATGATATTTAATGGACCCCATAAGATTTTCTGTAATTGATGAGGATAACTTATTTCTAGGTTGATTCAAAGATCATATCAGCTCTCTGTATGACTGTATATTGCTCCCATAGTGTGGCAGTTTATAATAGGATGTAATTTACAGATCTCACAGAAGACCCTCAATAAAAAAACCAGAGACAGCAGCTAGCAGGACATCGATCAAACTACATCCTGAGGCTTTGTGATAAACTTTGATCTGCTAAACTGTGTTGATTTTTGAGTAGAAGTTGTTTTAGGTGCCGCATGTTTTTTGAGCAAAACACTACTGGTCAAACTCACATGAGGTGTTTTGGTGGAAGTTACATGTACTTAATGGTTGATAAATTGAATCGCTAGCTCTTTTATGTGTGTTGTTATCTGTGTTTGCTACAAGGGATACTAGTTAGACTCCTGGTGCTTAGGGTATTCTGATTGTTAATGTATTCGGCGAGATGTTTCAAACTCCCATCTTTACTACTATGGTTTTCGATTTGCAGTTTTCTTTATATCTGTGTGCTTCTAAGTTCTAACATCCGTTTTGCACCGTGAATATCACTTTCCTATTGTCTTACTAAGACTACAATATGATCTAATTTGCTTGAGTTCAGTAAAGAGATTTTTGCGATCTAAACTTCAAGGTACAAATGCCCATACGAGGATGCTCCAACAAAAGCTGTGCTGCTTGTGATGAGACGTTAGATGTGTTAGATAGATAAGTGTGTGTGTTTATCTAATTTAACAACATGGTCTCTAGGTTGTTCGGTTGTTCACGTTGTTATAGTTTGGATAAGTAGTTTTGAAGTCTTCAAGTAACTCCCAGGTGAAATTTTACTTGAAAAAAAGCTTCCAGGTGGATACGTTGTTATGCATAATATAGAAATTATACAATAATGCCATTTCTGTTTACAACTTTAAACCATAATGGTTGATTAAAGATTTGACAGGCTAAAAGGCGCAGTGAAAAAAACAGATCTGTGAGATTAGCTTAAAATTTAAGCATCAGATCGAGCTAGCGGACTATGGGAGAACTTATGCATACCCAGTATCTTTCTCAAAGTGGAAGGTGGCAGTAGTATTTGTTAGATTTATCCTTGACTCCTGCAACAGGAAAAGAAAACAACGAAAAGCTATTTCAAGTAGAGGTATGGGAGTATAGTGCCAATTTACAATGTGAAAATATGATCAGATATACAAACTATTCTTCAAAAGCAACAATTTCAATTTCAGCAACAGTATGTTTAGAAGAGCATAACATTTTGGTTGCAGCATTCTATAAGTGTAAGTCCTACTATTACAAAACATAATGGCAGCAGTTCTTTTTTTTTTAGTTGTTATGTATCCAACATCATATAGTGCAGTGGTAATTATATTGTACCATAAAAATGTCCACGAGTTAGTATTGCTCAAAAACAGTGTTAGCTTCATGGTGCTAAATAGATGGGTTAAACTGAGCAAAATGCAATTCAACGAGCTTTCTGGTGAAGCTGTGGCTCCATTTAATGCATTCAACAAAGCACTACTAGCAACTGAAACATGTGTTCTCCTATTGTAATGAATCCTAGGGAAGCTGTGGCTCTCCTCCAAGGAGAAAGAGGCATATATGTATGTAATGTTACATTTCCAAGAATTGAATTCACAAAGATAATGGTAGCTTATGGTTAACCAAACATGAGATGTGAAAAAACTTTTGAATTCTATGAGTAAATCTAAGCCACGGAACTTACAAGCAAAACGATAGAAATAAATGAACTGATAATGATTATCCATTTAGGTTCCTAAAAAAATGTATTCTAGATTTTGTTCTCTTTTTTTTATTAAAATACAAATTAATGTTGCTTCATTTAAAGACATGTCCAAGCAGTAGCTAAAGGGATGCAATGGCGCAAGCTCACAACTCTGCTTTCAAAGACAAACAAAACTAAGAGCATAGTTACTAGTTTTGAGGTTATTCCTCATCCATCTAAAACCTTCTTCCTTTTTTACCATATCATACCTCAAGAATCAATAAGTCTGTTACTGGAATTCCTTTAAACTTGAGCAATGAAACTTCAGGCTCTCTGAAATGATTTGAATCAGAAAAAAATAATAACAGTTGTAAGTTGCTAAACCAATAAATAAATCCTACATATGCAAGAAGCAGGATCAACTTAAGTCTCTGATATGTGGCTAGGTTAAGAACAGTATGGATACCAACAGCTTCTGTAGATTCTGCTATTATATTTCCAATTTTTCTAAAATACAGAAGGACCCACTTTTTTTACACTTTAATGTACAAAGGAATATACCATATCAAGCATTTGAACACTTGAGTACACTAAAAATATTCCATTTTTGAAAGGAGAATAAGAAAAAAAAGTGCTATGCAAGTACACTACCAGAACAGTAACTTTGCCGTGTGCCACAGGCACTTGGCAAAGACCAAAAAACACTCGGCAAAGGCTTTGCCGAGTATAACACTCGACAAACAGCACACGGCATCTACAGTGTCAACAAACAGATATTTGCCGAGTGTTTTTTATCGCGCACTCGGCAAATGGTTTTGCCGAGTGTCAAATTTGACACTCGGCAAAAAAAGTGGTTTACCGAGTGTTTTTCCAAAATACACTCAGCAAAGGATTATTGTTTGCCGAGTGTTTTTAGGAATTAACTCCGCCTATATTGTCTCAACATAGCAGGTCCCAAGCCCTGGTAAAGGAGGAGGGTTGTGATAGGCGTGACGAGCCAACGTTAAATCTAGCCATTCTAATAGAGATGAAACCCGAAAGAAAACCGTTGGGGCGTAACCCTTTTAGCGACGCGCCATATCGGAACCCGGGTATGGTGTTAAATGAGCAAGGGCCGAGTCGTCACCCCCGTGACGCGCCGTGTCGCGATCTGGGCACGGTGTCAAGTGAGCAAGGATCGGATCGTCGCATCCTTAGTGGCGCGCTACATCCCCAGGTGTAATGAAAAATGAGCAAGGGTCTTCACATCTGAGTCGACGGGTGCGAAGGGTAAGGAAGCTAGTCGAACCAACTAGGATCTGTTTAGTTAGTTGGAATGTAGGGTCGCTTACAGTTAAGTTAAAAGAATTAGTTGATACCACGACTAGAAGACATATAAATATATTATGTGTTCAAGAGACTAAATGAAAGGGTCAGAAGGCGAAGGAGGTGGACAATACATGTTTCAAGCTTTGGTACACAGGGACAGTTGCGAATAGAAATGGAGTAAGAGATTTGATTGATAAGAGCCTCAAGAACAGTGTGGTGGGAGTGAAAAGGCAAGGAGATAGGATTATCTTAGTCAAGCTTGTCATTGGTGATATGGTCTTGAACGTAATTAGTGTGTATGCCTCCAAGTAGGCCTCGACGAGAATGCTAAGAGACAGTTCTGGGAAGACTTAGATGGCCTGATTAGAGCTGTACCTAGTGGTGAGAAGTTTTTTATAGGAGGAGATCTTAATAGGCATGTAGGTACTACAAGGGCAGGTTTCGAGGCAGTTCATAGAGGTTTTGGGTATGGTAGTAGAAATCAGGAGGGGGAGGAAGTTCTGGACTTCGCGGTAGCTTTTGACCTGATGATAGCCAACACTTTCTTTAGAAAGAGATAATCTCATCTAGTGACCTTCAGTAACAGACAACACTCTAGCCAGATTGACTTTGTCCTCACAAGAAGAAAGGACAAACGAGCATGCTTGGGTTGTAAGGTGATACCAGGGGAGTGTGTTGTTTTCCAACATAAGCTTTTGGTGGCAGACTTTCGTTCAGGTGCGTGCCCGTAGGGATAAACAAGCTAAGATTGAAAGAACAAAGTGGCGGAAACTGAAAGGGGAAACGTCAGAGGTATTCAGGAAAAGGGTTATCAAAGAGGGCTCTTAAAAGGAAGAAGAGGACATAAACAACATGTGGGAGAAGATGGCAACCAACATTCGAAAGGTGACCTCAGAGGTGTGTGGAGTAACCAAAGAAAGTGGAGGCGAGGCTAAAGATATTTGGTGGTGAAACGAGAAAGTACAAAGGGCTATTAAGGAGAAAAAAGAATGCTATAGACGCTTGTACCATGACAGGAGTGTGGACAACATAGAGAAGTACAAGGTGGCAAAGAAGACTGCAAAGCGAGCTATAAGTGTAGCAAAGGGTAGAGCGTACGAGGATCTTTACCAACATTTGAGTACGAAGGAAGAAGAAAATAACATTTATAGGATGGCTAGGGTTCATGAGAGAGACAAGGGACTTCAACCAAGTTTAGTGCATTAAGAATGAAAGGGAGCATCTCTTGGTGAAGGAGGATGAGATCCGACATCGATGGCAAGAGTATTTTGACAAATTGTTCAATGGTGAGAATACAGACACAACCTTTCAGTTTGATGACTCTTTTGATGACACCAATACGCGCTTTGTGCGGAGAATCCAAGAATATGAGGTCAGAGAGGCGTTGAAAAGGATGAAAGGAGATAAAACGATGGGACCGGATGGTATCCTAATCGAGGTGTGGAGATGCCTCGGAGACATAGCTATAGTATGGCTAACCAAGCTGTTCAACCATATTTTTCGATCAAACAAGATGCCTGATGAGTGGAGGAGAAGTATATTGGTACCGATCTACAAGAATAAAGGGGATATTCAAAGTTATACTAATTACCGGGGAATTAAGTTGATGAGTCATACTATGAAGCTATTGGAGAGAGTTATCGAGCATCGCTTGAGAGCAATAACGCGGGTCTCCATGAACAAATTTGGTTTCATACCCGAAAGGTCAACCATGGAAGCCATTTTCTTAATAAGACAAGTGATGGAGCGGTATAGTGAGAAGAAGAAGGACTTACACATGGTTTTTATTGACTTGGAGAAGGCTTATGATAGAATACCAAGGAATGTTATGTGGTGGGCTTTGGACAAACATAAAGTCCCAACGAAGTACGTCAGGCTCATTAAGGACATGTACAACAATGTTGTGACTAGAGTTTGAACAAGTGATGGAGACACGAATGACTTCCCGATTAGGATAGGACTACATCAAGGGTCAGCTTTAAGCCCTTATTTGTTTGCCTTAGTGATGGATGAGGTTACAAGGGACATACAAGGGGACATCCCTTGGTGTATGCTTTTCGCGGACGATGTAGTGCTAGTTGATGAAAGCCGGACAGGAGTGAATCAGAAACTGGAGTTATGACGGGAGACTTTGGAGTCCAAAGGTTTTAAACTCAGTAGAACTAAAACTGAGTATATGAGATGTGACTTCGGCACTACTACTCGGAAGGAGGAAGATATTAGTTTGGAAGGTCAAGTAGTGCCTAGGAAGGATACCTTTCGATATTTAGGATCAGTGCTACAGAGAGACGGGGATATTGATGAAGATGTTAGCCATAGAATCAAAGCAGGGTGGATGAAGTGGCGCCAAGCATCTGGTGTCATATGTGACAAAAGGGTACCACAGAAGCTAAAAGACAAGTTTTATAGGACGACGATTAGACCTGCTATGTTGTATGGTGCAGAATATTGGCCTACGAAAAGACGACATGTTCAACAGATAAGTGTCGCAGAAATGCGTATGTTGCGTTGGATTTACGGTCATACAAGAAGGGATCGAGTTCGGAACGATGATATATGTGATAGATTAGGGGTAGCACCAATTGAAGAAAAGCTCGTCCAACACCGGTTGAGATGGTTTGGACATGTCCAACGAAGACCTCCAGAAGCACCAGTGCATAGTGAAATCCTAAGCCAGGATAATAACATGAAGAGAGGCAGAGGAAGACCGAAGTTGACTTGGGTAGAGGCAATAATAGAAGACTTGAAAGTATGGAATATACCCAAAGACTTAGCCTTAGATAGGAGTGCTTGGAAGACAGCTATTCATGTGCCTGAACCTTGATTGCTTCTGCTGGGTTTCAACTCTAGCCTACCCCAACTTGTTTGAGACTTAAAGACTTTGTTGTTGTTGAGTGTTTTTGGGAATTACACTCGGCAAACCTATTTTTCAAAGAAAAAAATAATTTTTTTCTCAGCATACCATTATTGTTTGCCGAGTGTTTTTAGGAATTACACTCAGGCAAACTTATTTTCCAAAGAAAAAAAATATTTTTTTTCTCAGCATATTTCAGTTTAATAGCTGCCATACAAAACACTCTTAGTACACCATATCTGCATGTACATCATGCTCCTGGCAACATAATTCTCATAATAACCACATGGACATAGAAATGAAGATGACAAATTTTAGAGACTAATGACAGGTATAAGTTCAAAAGAATCAACATCCAGAAAAAATTCAAAAACTATGCTACCAAAAACATCTATTTGGACATTTTAGAAAAATGTAGGCAATGACTAGAGCAGTCACATAAAAATCAGCTCATGTTTTCAGTAGTTTCTGCACAAGTAGATTAAGTTGTCGATGCTGTAAGGTCCATGGCGCATTGTGACACATAAGGCTTCAGTTGCAATCATTCACACATGACATCTGATTCATGAGAAAATGCAGGCAGAGATTGAAACTCAACTAAGCTTAGCCACATAACAGGTTATACCGTTATAGATAATAATTGTCCATCTTCAGGCCCCCTCCTTCCAAGTCCTAAACTCACCTTTGCTACGGTAAAAATCTCATATTATCAATGCAAATTTTTTGACACAACTATTTTGCGGGGTTGGCGTTTGCAACGACTTTTTTATTATCACAGGTTTGCACTTTCAACTTTTAACCTAAATTGGGCCACAACCCACAGGTGCTCCAAGCTCCAAATGCTGAATAATATCACCAACTGCTAGCTGTAAATCCCATTTTCATTTCCCACACAGCCACACTACACACATTGCAGCACATACCAACTTATCCCAAGCAAACTGACATGTCTATCCAAAGTGTCAATTGCTATGGTGTCTAAAGATCCTACAATGATCAATTGATATATGTTACAAGTATTAGAGATATGCACCGCCTATTGATATGTTACCATTTCAGTGATGGATTGTTGGCTTACAGAACTATGTGTGAGAAATTTAAAGAAGCACAAGTTGTGTGAGAAGAACCTTTTCTATTAGAAGAACATTTTCGATCCCCTAGCTTCTCCTTCCTCACCTGGAGCAAAAGAACAAGAGCAAAAGAACAAGAGAAATGGCTCAGATTTACCCATTATCAGCATGACAACTGCAACTTAATTTCACCTAAAGCTTAATTTAATTCTCTCTCTCTAATGGGAATTGAACTGGCCACAGAACTGGTTGCTTGTACTGATACAAGCCATCCTAGTTAAGCAGCAAACAGAACAAAATATCCCAAGTACCAGCTCATAAGGTGCTAACGTGCAGAAGTTCTCTAATGGAAACTTGATTCATCACAGCCATTCAAGAGTAGTACAAAACAAAAAAAGTCACAAGGCATAGTTAGGGAAGGGGAGAGCAGCGCGGCACGAGACTGGGGTTCCATATCATCTCAGCTCCGCAAATAACACATATCAAAATGATCGATCAGATTGATATATGCAAGATATTCAAGATACTGTTTTCATAGCATCTCACCTGACATCCAATGCACCAAATACCAGGTGATGTGTTCACATACCAGATTTAGGAAATATTAAATTCCTTTCGATTATGTGCAAGGTTAAAATGTAGCTTTGAAGTTATATGTATAACATCATCTAACCCTAAAAGCAACCAGGGTAACAAAACATACAAGGAAATTATATTTTAACTTTGCAGTAAAATCTTCTTATTACATTGCTCCCTCAAATTCAAATATAATGACATTATTTGAGTGGTCCATCCATGTATATTTCTTACATTACAGTATATTTTTCTTACATTAGTAGTCAGATTTAGAGGTTTTACTGATGAGTCCAAAGGTCACAAAAAAGAATAGGCTAATTGAGATGTGAGCTTCAGCTATGTCAAAAAACAACAGAAATTTTACTTTACAAGAAAGTCTCAAAAACATAAAAATATTCTTGTAAAAGATAGTCTGAAGGAAAGTCATATCTTATTACCAGATCAACAAAGGCTGTATGCAAAATTTAGCAATTCGACCAATGCATCGCCATGGTGCTTAACACGTCAAATCCCATAACAAAAAATATGTTGTGTTTTCCATTATCATATATGAATCTCTAGTCTCTAGCATACATAATTGCATTTCACAAGGTCTATATGTGAGTACAAACTGACAAATAGTACCCACATTATAAATAATTGCCCACAGATGAGACCAACCAAAACTAATTTTGGCATGCCATTTTTCTTGTCATTACTGAACATTGCCTCTATAATCAGCGCAATGATTACCAGGTCGAAGTTTATATATTGAAAGATCAGCACAAATCTTTTGTGAGTTGTAAAAAAGAGGTTCTCAGTTTTTATAGAACTATATGATGGATACAAATTTCATCCTACAGATTTGCAATACACAGTTACTCTTATCGATCAAACATAAGGAAGTTCTGGAAAACAGATGTTGCAGACAAGTTGATTTTCTTCTGAAATTTTAGCAGGATGGCATCTCCCCCACGAACCCGAGCTAGCATGCAACCAAAGCTGAAATGAGAATGAAACTATCAACCGACTTTCCCAGAACCTTGCGGGTGCCTAACCAAGGAGCGGCCACAAAAAAGGGACGCACGCACATCCGGTAGGGGCAGAAAGGGCGAATAGCGGGGAGGGGTAGGCGGACGAGGCGACGACGCGTACCTGGAGGAGATGGAGTTGTTCGAGACCGTCGCCGGTGACGATGTCGACATTATCGCAGCCGCGCGGCCGGCAGTCGTGTCGCGGTAGGGTTTGGATTCCCGGTCTTGACTGCAGCCGCCGTGTCTCGACAGGCGGGCAGATTCGTCGGGCCCCTCACTCCTCGGCCCCCAGCCTGCTCAAATCTGCCGCCACCGCCCCGAATCGAGGCCGCCCCGGCGACGAATCCGCCCCAAAATCGAGGCCACACAGGCGACGACTGACCTTCAGCTCCACGTCGACGGCGGCCGCGCCGGCGTCGACGAGCCTTCTGCCTCCACGTCCATGGGGGAGGTCTGCGGGTGAGGCCGGGCCGCGAGGACGGAGACCTCTGCCAGGTGGCCAGGCGGCCAGGCGGCGCGGGGGTGGAGGGGGAGGGGGCGCAGAGGAGAGGCGGCGCGGGGGAGAGGAGGGAAGGGAGCGCGGGGAGAGGCTTGCGGCCGGCGGCTGAAAGAGACGAGGGAGACGCGCCCGTAGGCCTATAAGCCCGAATTTGATTCAGATCTGACACTTAAACAAATAAAAGAGTTTGTCCAGTGTTAAATATTAGACACTCGATAAATAATTTTTTTATTTTTTTATTTTTTATTTAAGTTTCTCTTTTACCAATTGCCGGAGTTTGCCGAGTATTTTTCAGTAGAATTGTCGAGTGTGAGAATGTTTCCCGAGTGTTTTTAGTAAGGCACTCGACAAACAGAGAGTTTGCCGAGCGTTAGAATTTTTACCGAGTATTTTTAGTTTAGCATTCGGCAAAGAAATGGTTTGCCGAGTATTCTATAAAATACACTCGGCAAAGAATATGACACTTGGCAAAGTCTTTAATTCCGGTAGTGGTACATGACTAATAAAACTGAAGAGGTAATGGGATTCCAAAAGTGATTATATTGTTTATGTTACTTCATTGACCTCTGTGACGTCAGCACTTAGATTAAAAAAATACTAAATATATTTAGTGGTAAATGTTGGGAAAGGAAATGGAAATTCAAATTTGTGTATGTGTAATAGTGAATATATATTATGCAAAAAATATTATAGGAACTTTATAAATTTTGAGTACAAATTACATCAACACAAGTTCATCCAAGTGTCAGTAACACATTTCGGTTTTGCAGCCGACTTAAGACGTACCAGTACCATTAAGTATCATTCAAAACAATATATACTACATACAAAAATAGCACAAAACAAGAGACATAAACAACTTGCATGGTATACGAATGTGTTTGTGAATTTCATTCCCTGAAAGGTTTATGCTACAATCGACTAAGGAATGTTACGGAACTTCTACTATGCTATATATTTCAACACTTTTCTGTAGATCATGTTATAGAACAAATTAAAAGTAATACATCAGCTAGCACATAGGAACCATTGACGTGTAGGGGAGCTGCAAACTCTAAACAGCCAAATTACAGGTTACAAATTGCTTCAAAATAATTATAAATCGTTTTTTGAAAAGTTTTCAGCACTCAATGGTTAATTATTTCAGAACAAATAATCCTATTAAGTGTAAATCATTATTCTGTAATGGCATTTATCGTTGCAATATGGTAGATTCTGAACTTATTACAAGGTAGAAAGGCATTGTGGAAAAAAAAACTGACAAACCCTATCAATGTCACATTTGAGGGTAAAATTTAACTAAGAGTAAAGGGGGAACTTAGGCATATACTCAATATCTTGCTTGGTCGTGGAGCAGCTCACATGCCTTAAATAAGTAAAACTCTTCTCCTGCAACAGTAGAATAAAACAACCAAAAGTGTTTAAATTACAGGTCGTATTCCAAACTACAGAATTAACTATGGTCTAATATGGTCATACGGAAGATGTTTAGATAGGAACAATTTCAACTCAAGAAAAACGTTATGCACTAAGCCAACATTTTTGTAATAATTGCATTCTAAAACTATTAATTGCATCCTGTATCAAGAGGTAACAGTAGCACCGGATTTGGTTTCACTTTAAGAATTTGTGATTACTTTCTTGTTCACCCCAAACATCCTATGGATGATTATTTCATCATAGAATTGCCAAACTACTGCAAGAAGGCCTACTTGAACTATTGGCTTCAGGGAATTCTGGTTTGCACATACTAGGTAACTAAAGTGAGGCCAGGAAAAAGGCCCACTTCCTTTGGCTTTAATTTCCTTTGCTGCCCATGCTTGCCTTGGCAAGAATAGATTGAGCTTGTGGACCATGCATGCCAGACCATACCAGGCTTTGTTTGAAGCAAAGGTAACGATCGGGCCATGGTTCTCATATTATGCTGCCTAGAGCAATGCTGTGTCATGCATGTCTCCACCAAGAAGAAAGAGTTCATTCCCTAAGCAATATACACGTGTGGAAGTATTGGTTGGACAAATAAATGGTGGAACTTTGTAGCTCAAGCTTGCCATGGAACCAAACATATGTGACGTGCACATCTAGTGAGTCTACGAGGAAGTGAAATCCACCAAACAAATAAAATCCTGAACTACTATATTCAAAGAAAGTTCTTTATATCTCTATTTGGTACTGTAATGTAATATCTAAACGTTCCCAATACAAAAGACTCTTTTTTAACTGCAGACAACAACTGAGCATCAGGAAATTGGCAACATCATGTGGACGCAATTTTGTTTTTCTGGGTATGGCATAAGACCCATTGAAAATTGATATCGAGCATTGCTTGAAATGTAAACCCGAGACCAAGGAAGTATCTTGATTGAGGGGTGCAAGCTAGGCGCGCATGTGGTTTTGGAGGACAGGATGGTACGGTGGGAAACAATACGTGTAACACCCATGAAAAAAAAGGATCGGTCAGGGCATCGTAAAGATACGATGAAGAGAAACTGAGTGCGTGTTTAGTTCGCGAATTTTGAGAATTCGGCTACTGTAGTACTTTTGTTTTTATTTGACAATTAGTGTTCAATTATAGACTAATTAGGCTTAAAACGTTCGTCTCGCAATTTTCAACCAAACTGTACAATTAGTTTTTTTCGTCTATATTTAATGCTCCATGCACATATCGTAAGATTCGATGTGATGGCTACTGTAGCATTTTTTTAGAAATTTTTTGGAACTAAACAAGCACTGATCATCGCAGTGAAACATGTGTAGCTCTCTTCATTCATCATTGTCCCATGCATGCAGAAAGCGCCAAAATCGAGAAAACCGCGTGCGCGCCTGTATATGTATATATGATCCGGGCAACCGTGCACCCATTTTGATCGCACTGTATTCATAGATCTAGCTAGCTCGGTGCCATGTAGGTCACCACTCACCAGCAGAGGCAGAATGCACAGATCTACTAGCTAACTAGATAGATTTTTTTTTCATCTTCTTTTTTCGAAAAGCAACAGGCAAGAAAGGATGCAAGAACAGATCGATCTATGACAGCCGCAGCCCGCATGGGGGGGGGGGGGGGGGGGGGGGGGGGGGGGGGGGAAGGAAAGATTTTTTTTGGAAGAAGAAAAAAGATCGAGATTTATGAACAAACGGGTGCAAGCTAGGTGTAGACGACCAACAAACAAGCAAACGATCGCTGAGACGATCAGGTAATAAAGAGAAAACGAAAACCACAAACAACCCTTAGTAGCTAGTATCACCTTCTTGTCCAATCCCTTTGGGAGAAGAAGTGCCACTTCCATGGATGGTGGCGGCATGGGTGCCTTTGGAGGGATCTGCTTCTGTCCCGGCCCCATGTCGCAGCAGTCATCGGTGACGCTGCTCGGCGTCAGAGTCCCGATCGGTGGTGGTGGTCCATCATCTCCTTCAGCCCCTCCATGCCCCCGGCCCTCGTCACCGACGAACTTGCCTGGCGGAGTTTGCTTCATGGTCTCCCAAGCAAGCTGCTCGCCAGGCAACGACGATCCTAGCCCCAGGTGCCGCCGGAAATCCGACGCCTGGGAGCAAAGCCGGCGCCAGGCAAGCTTGCCTAGGAGACAAGCAAACAGGCCCTCCATCACTGGGGAAGGGAAGGGAAGGGAAGGGGAAAGCAGGGAAGGAGGAGGCCAGGATGGAGGTGAGTGGGTGGGAGGGAGAGTGTGAGTGCGAGTGCGAGGATCTGTTGTACTAGTACACTACTAGCTATTAAAACTTATAGAATCACTAGGAGCATAGATCTAGTCGGGTACTTGCTATTGAATAGAATCATGAACCCTAGAATATCTACTTAGTACAGTAACGGTAGGTAGAACGAGAGAAAGGGAGGGGTAGAAGTTGAACGTGTCAAACCTGACGCCGCAGTAGAGGAAGATCCGCTCATGTCCGCCATGGATTCGGTGTATGCGCTAGGGCAGCGACGGTCGGTGAAGACTGTGTCGGTGATGCGCGGTGGCGACCGGCGGTGAAGGCAGTGGAGTCCGGTGACGCAGTCCGGTGGTGGCGCTGCTGGTGGCTTTCCGTCACTGGCTGTGCCCCTCTAGATCAGATTAGGGTTTATGTGTCGGTGGGGAACTGTAGCTCAGGCAAACCTCGTAACTTGAGCCACCAGCCCCCACCTCTATTTATTGCGCAGTGTGACAGGGGCCATCCAGCCATAGTGGGCCGGGCGCCCCCGATCAGGGCGCGGATCAAAGGCTCAACTGGGCCATTGGGCCCAGTTTGGGATTAGAGATCAACCTAACAATCTCCCCCTTGATCTCCTACCATCTTTCAATTTCATATCATTTACTTTTGTTCATTCTATTACAGATTAGCGCATAGAGCATGTTTCATCGTCACGGTCAATTACCGATAGATTTAACAGCTACAACACACCACTCTGTTCTGAAATAGATACTTATCTTTGGACCTTCTTTTGTACAGGAATTATAGGTTTTCCCTTAAACCCATGCCAGCTACATGTTCTCTAAACACGTTGGGTGGTAAGCCTTTTGTAAGCGGATCTGCGAGCATCTTTTCGGTACTTATATGCTCAAGACTTATGACATGATCCCAGACTTTATCTTTCACAACATAATACTTTATGTCAATGTGTTTGGCAGCACCACTGGACTTATTGTTGTGAGCATACTGTACTGCCGGATTATTATCGTAGTATAACTTAAGTGGTCTATAGATATCGTCAACCACCTTCAAACCGGGTATGAACTTCTTTAGCCAGTTCACCTGCCCTGTTGCCTCATAACACGCTACAAACTCGGCATACATTGTGGACGATGTAGTGACGGTTTGCTTTGAGCTTTTCCATGAAATAGCTCCCCCTGCGAGAGTGAATACATATCCAGACGTGGATTTTCTATCATCTCCCGCATAATCAGAATCTGAATATCCCACTATATGGAGTGAATAAGATCTTCTATACGTCATCATGAGGCCTTTTGTTCCTTGCAAATAACGCAAGACATTATTTACTAATTTCCAGTGTTCTATTCCAGGATTGCTCTGGAATCTGCCAAGTAACCCGGTAACAAATATCATGTTAGGGCGCGTACATACTTGAGCGTATTGCAAGCTTTCGATAGCTGAAGCATATGGAACCGCTTTCATATGATCGATCTTATATTTGTTCCTAGGGCATTGAAAATCCCCATATATGTCGCCCTTGACTATAGGAGCAGGTGAGGGACTACATTTGTGCATACTGAATTTCTTTAAGATTCTTTCTATGTATGCCTTTTGTGACAGTCCTAATACCCCTTTACTTCTATCTCGGTAAATCTCGATCCCTAGAACGAACGAGGCTTCACCAAGATCTTTCATATCAAAATTTGAGGACAAAAATTTTTTTGTCTCCAGTAGTAGACTGACATCACTAAAAGCAAGTAAGATGTCGTCCACATACAGGACAAAGAAGATAAACTTCCCATTCTTAAAATTTGCATAGACACAATTGTCCTCAACATTCTCTTTAAACCCAAAATTTCTTATTGTCTGATCAAACTTCAAGTACCATTGTCTTGAAGCTTGTTTTAATCCATAAATGGATTTCTTTAGGCGGCATCCCATTCTTTCTTTTCCTTCCATGACAAAACCTTTCGGTTGTGCCATGTAAACATTTCCCTCCAAGTCTCCGTTGAGAAATGTCATCTTTACATCCATCTGATGTAATTCTAAATCGTAATGTGCCACTAATGCCATTATAATTCTGAAAGAATCTTTACATAAGACTGGAGAAAAGGTCTCATTATAATCAATCCCTTCTCTTTGCGCAAAGCCTTTTGCCACAAGTCACGCTTTATATCTCTTTATATTCCCTTGAGAGTCAAGTTTTGTTTTGTAGACCCATTTACAACCTACTGTTTTGGCTCCTTTAGGAATTATTTCCAAGTCCCAAACTTTATTGGCATTCATAGATTTCATTTCATCTTCCATGGCCTCAAGCCACTTTGATGAATGATCACTTCTCATGGCTTCTTCAAATAAGGTGGGATCATCCTCCATTTGAAATTTCTCAGTATTGTATACTTCATAGTCAGCAGGAATATCTGATCTTCTAACTCTTTGAAACCTTCGAGGGGCCTCCACATTTGACACATCTTCTGTTTGAGGTTGTTGTTGCTCCCCATCATGTGTGGCAATGGGTTCTATAGGATCCTAAAGAACAGGTTCCTCATCGTCATTCATTGTTGCCACAGGCGGAATAACAACAGGTGCTGGCACCACAGTATCTTGCACTTTTGGTGCAGCGACAACAGGTAGTGAGAAAAATAGCTCATGAATCATTGGAGTGGGCGCATACACCCGCTTCTCTTCAAGGTCAATTTCTCGAGCTACCATGTTCCCCCTCATCATTTCATCCTCTAGGAAGACAGTGTTTCTCGTTTCCACAAACTTTGTATGTCTGTCTGGACAGTAGAAACGAAAACCTTTTGACTTTTCTGGGTAGCCAATGAAATGGCAACTTACTGTTTTGGGATCTAGCTTCTCAATGTTTAGGTTAAATACTTTAGCCTCAGCAGGACTCCCCCACACACGTAAGTGGTTTAGTGAGGGTACTCTTCCTGTCCACAACTCATACGGTGTTTTAGGCATCGACTTACTTGGTACTCTATTGAGAATATGAATGGCGGTTTTTAACGCCTCTATCCACAGGCTCAACGGTAAGGTGGAGTAACTTATCATACTACGCACCATATCCATTAGGGTACGATTGCGTCTTTCAGCTACTCCATTCAGCTGAGGTTCGCCCGGTGTAGAATACTGGGCTACTATGTCATTCTCCTATAAAAACCTTGCAAAAGGTCTAGGAACTTGGCCATATGGGGTATGCCGACCGTAGTACTCCCCCCACGGTCGGACCTGACTATCTTAATCTTTAAATTGTGTTGGTTTTCAACTTCTGCCTTAAATATCTTAAATTTATCCAATGCTTCTGTTCTTTCTTTGATTGGATAAATGTAGCCATAACGGGAGTAATCATCTGTGAATGTTATGAACGAATCATAACCATCCACACTCTTTATAGGAAATGGACCACAGATGTCTGTGTGAATAATCTATAAAATTTCTACGCTCCATTTGGCATCTTTCTTAATTTTCTTTACATATTTTCCTTTTATGCATTCTCTGCATTGTTCTAAATCTGAGAGCTCTAATGGAGGAAGAATATCATTCTTAACTAATCTTTCTATTCTCCCCCTTGAAATATGGCCTAAACGACAGCGCCATAATTTCGACAACGCATCGTGAGCTCTCTTTTGTTTTATGTTTACATCCGCAGACGAGGATATATTTTCATTATCGCACGCAACGTTCCCATCATCACATACAACATTCACATCATCACGTAGTGATAACAAATAAAGCTCATTTTGTAAGATAGCAAGACCAACACATACATTATTAAATGTTATCTTACATTTGCCATTTCCAAAATGGCAATCATATCCATCATTGTCCAAGCATGAAACACTAATCAAGTTTCTCTGTAGGGAGGAAACATAAAGTACATCTCTCAGTAAAAGTGTGAAACCATCATCAAGCTCTAGAGAAAGATCGCCAACGGCTTCAACATCTGCTCAGACTTCATTTTCAACTTTAATGTGTCTTTCACTTCTTTGTGTAGTCCTCGTCGAACGGAATCCCTGTAAAGAATTAGCAACATGAACAGTTGCACCTGAGTCAATTCACTAAGTAGATTTCGAATACTGTACATACAGGGATTCATATATGAACGTAATAATATTCTCACCTTTCTTTGCCATGATCATCTTTAAGTAATCGGGACAATCTTTCTTATAATGTCCCGTCTTCTTGCAATAGAGACACTGGTCTTTATCTACTATAAACTTGTTCTGCTGAGGCTGATGCAACATGGGACCCTTTCCCTTTGACTTTAAGGAGGAGTTAGCATTATTATTCTTTTCTTGTTGTCTTTAAGATAATTGATAGTGCCACCATTGGTAGCTTTCATTCTCTCCTCTTGCACACACATAGCCATGAGCCTCTCTATGTCCCACTTCTCAGGCTGTATGTCGTAGTTGACAACAAAAGTGTCAAACTCTTTTGGCAAGGAAACAAAAATTAGATGGATAAGGAACTCTTCCTTGAGAGCCAGATCCATTGGTTTTAGCTTGGATGCCAAATTGCTTATCCTTAGTATGTGCTCTCTTATGCCACCATTATCAGAGTACCTCTCTATCACCAGCTGCTTTATCAGCTGGGTAGCATATGTCTTTGAAGAGCCAGTGAACTGACTCTTTATTCTATCAAGGTACTCGGTGATCGTGTCACACTCTGGGATTGAGCCCACAATTGCAGGCTCAATCGTGTTCTTTATCACAGCCAAACATTTCTTATTGGCAGTGACCCACTTCCTATGCTCAAGATCATAGGACATCTTTTGGGATGCAAAATCTCTCACTCTGGTTGCCCAAGCGGCATCAGCCTCATTTGTTTCCCTCACCGATGCCACAGGCTCAGTGGGACACGGTGAGGTGACTACCCAGTCCACCTCAACCAAGACGAAAGCTAGGTCAATCTTTTTCTTCCACTCTATGTAGTTATCACCTTTGAGAGTGGGGATCTCTTTGATACAACTCATTAAGTTGTATCCGTCTGAAAACACAATTCATATAGAGTGAGAACATAAACATAATAATAACAATTGCATGTCTTAGTTTCAACATTGGTCAAGATTAAAACATACAATTGTCCTCTACACTAACTCTACATCACCATTGGGCAGAAATAGAATTAATGCATGACAAAACTCATCATAATATTGCCATTCATCAACGTTGGTCAGAATAATAACAATATTATAATAAGATAAAAACATATCCATTTTTTTCAAAATTAAATTCTCCCGTTGGTTCGAATTTAATAATGAAAATAACAACTTTAAAATACATAGCGGGAAAATGAACTCATTTCTTGAATTTTTACCCACAGGGAAAAAATATTTTTTCTATTTTCTTTTGAGCCAATTTCCATTTTTCAATTTTCTTGGAAAAAGAAAAATACGAAATCGAGCTCTTGCTCTTCCTTTCTTGGCCCAAACCGTCCAAAACCGGCTCGACCCACTGCTCTGCGAGGCGCTCGGCCGCACCCAGGCCGCAACGTGGGCCTGGGCCAACAAAGTGCCGCGTCCGCACGTGCCCGCCTGGGCCGCGAGACGGCCCGATCGATCTCGGCCGCTCGTCTACATCGGACGGCTACGCGCGCGTCGGTTGAACAAAACGGCACCGTGTCGCCCTAACCCGAAAACCCTAGCCATTCTTTCTTTCTCCTTCCCTCTCTCACTCACTCAGTCGTGCAAAACCGAGCGACGAGCAAACGACGACGAGAGCGAGCAGAGAGCCCCAGCGCCGTCGCCGGCCCCCTCGCCGGTGTGCGCGCTCCCCAGCGGGTGAGCGCGCCGCCGTCGAGCGGCCTAGCCGTGGCGCCCCTTTGGCCAAAGCCCCGCGAGCAGCGTCCCCCGGCTCGGCCTTCTTCTCCCCGCGCGCCGGTGAGGTAGCAGCGGCGAGGTAGGCCTCCCCTTCCCCAACATCCCCCTCTGATTTTCTTCATCTATTTTGGATTTTCTTCTTCGGATTTTATCCGATTAGGGATTAGGGTTAGGGTTTTCTGTTCTGTTCTTCTTCCCGAATTGATTGTGGGTTTAGGGTTCGGTGTCGAGTAGACTCGAAACCGAGCCCTCCCGCTCTTCTTTCTTTTACCCAGTTAGGGTTAGGGTTAGGAAAACCCTCTTTCTTCTCAGATCCGAACTGGATCTGATCGGTTCTCTGCTTTCTTGTCTATTTTCCTGTTCTAGATCTAAAAACCCTAGAAACCATGGCTCTGGTACCATTGTTAAAACTTATAGAATCACTAGGAGCATAGATCTAGCCAGGTACTTGCTGTTGAATAGAATCATGAACCCTAGAACATCTACTTAGTACAGTACGGTAGGTAGAACAAGAGAAAGGGAGGGGTAGAAGTTGGACGTGTCAAACCTGACGCCACAGTGGAGGAAGATCCGCTCGTGTCCGCCTTGGATTCGGTGTCTGCGCTAGGGCAGCGACGGTCGGTGATGCGTAGTGGCGACCGGCGATGAAGGTAGTGGAGTCCGATGACGCAGTCCGGTGGTGGCGCGGCTGGTGGCTTCCCGTCACTAGCTGCGCCCCTCTAGATCAGATTAGGGTTTAGGTGTCGGTGGGGAACTGTAGCTCAGGCAAACCTCGTAACTTGAGCCACCGGCCCCCACCTCTATTTATTGCGCAGTGTGACAGAGGCCCTCTAGCCATAGTGAGATGGGTGCCTCCGATTAGGGCGCGGATCAAAGTCTCAACTAGGCCATTGGGTCCAGTTTGAGATTAGAGATCAACCTAACACTAGCTGCCAACGGCTGGCTGGCTGCACCGCTGCTGGGAGGGTGGGAGCAGTAGGCTTTGCAGTTTTGTCTTGCACCGGCTTCTTCGTAAAGATGGCAACGGGTAAAATCCGCGCGGATACTAGCCCTAGATATCCATACCCGCGAGCAAAAATCCGTGCCCGCGCCCGCGCCCGTTAACCGTCATGGGTAGAAAAACATGCCCGTGCCCGCTATCCGCGGATATCACATGCCCGCGGGCACACCCGTATACCCGCAAAAATGAAACAACAAAGCACCCAACCATATCTTAATAGCAAGTAAGAAACAATATATCAAAAAATAAACGTCTATATCTCAACATTAGATAAAGTATGACACATTGACCATACAAGAGTAATCAAAAGTACGTCTACATTAGTGTATCTCAAGTCATCACAAATTAACACGAATAAAGACATACAACCGTATATAGACTTATAGGGTCATTGGTGCGGGTCTAGCGGGTTTGCGGGTGCGAATATCATTTTTCCATGCCCACGAGCAAATATCCATCGGGTTTAGAATCACACCCATGCCCGTGCCCGTGGGCACAAACTTAAACCCATATCCATGCCCATCGGGTTTTCTATCCGCGGGCACACGGATATTTTGTGCCCATTGCCATCTTTACTTCTTCGGCTCCCTGCCCGTGCTGATGCTGCTATAGGGCCTAGCTAGCACGTTAGGGCAAGGTAAGTGGTAGTCTAGGTGCAGGGGAAAACAGTAATGCTAGTATTTTTTTATGCATGCACCTCATCCACCGGTAGGGACATTGGCCAGGCGCTGGCCCTGCCGCACGCACGTATCAGCTCATGTGTGTTCTCTTGCATTATTGCGCTTGTTTTGTTTTTGCCAGCAGGCTTCTTGCACGTACTGGCTAGAAAAGCTATTCCTGGCACTAGTTAGCCAAACAAAACCAGGTAGTTTTCATCCATAAGTACACAGGTGAACAAGTAGAAAGAGCTTACTTGGTAGTGGGGAACTCTTGCCTTATCGATCTGAGTGTATCTGCCTTTTCAAAACTAGCATCGTAGGGACTTTAAGGAAAAGATACTATTGTTTTAGCAGCTCTTATTTCTATTTTACCGCTCAACTCGCTCTTAAACATAAAAAAGGCACTTATCCAGAAAGGTTAGTTTTCTTACTAACCCACTTTAAAATCCAGATCATATGCGGCGATGTACTTCAGCTGAAAGAAAACGAAGACAACAAAGCTTTCCCAGTGAGAAAACGGAGGACTTTGCACACTTTTGCTTATTACCAAAAAATGCTTGTTGAAAGCGCTTGCTTCGTGAAAACAATGCAGAAGGAAGCGGAATATCCCGTCCACCAATAGTATACAGAATTTGGATACATCACTAACTATAGTGAAAAGGATCTTCGGAGTTTTTCAATGTTCCAATCAATGGGTAAGAACATCCGCCCACAATATGGTCATCTTTTGCTTCAAAAACTAGTTCTTCCGAAGGAGAGAAAGGAAGAATAGTTGTAAGATAACACCAAGAATAGTTATGAGTAGGCCTAGTTATGAGCCATATGTGACTGTGCAAAAAAGTATGATAACATCTTTAATCTCTTCACTCTCAAACGGTTTAATCAGTGAATTTTTATCCTCATCAGAGAGTTTAAGGTTCTCAGGCCAGAAATTGCTCCCTAACCTTAGAGAATAGTAAATTTTATGGCCAAACAGGTTCTTGTAAAACTCAACCACATGGTTAACAAGGCCCTCCTGGCTCCTAATTTCCTCTCCATTATCTTCCAGACAAGTGATGGTGTTCTTCCTTCTCCTTCCATTAGCGAATTGGTGGAAGAAATGAGTATTAGCATCTCCCTTTAGGATCCAATTCTTCCCTGCTCTCTGCCTCCAGTGAATGTCCTCCAATTGATATATGCTTTCTAGTTGGTTCTCCAAGCAACCCCTTTCTTCCCATTCTTCAAAAGATAGAAGCCTTTCTTTTGCCAAGATATCTATTTCCTCAACTCTCTTAACAATCCTCTATTTGTCAGCCTTTTGAGCCCTAATCATTTTCAAATTCCAACCTCTAAGATACTGTCTGAGTGATTAAAGGCACCCATGCGATCTATCCAAAGAGTAAGCCTGCTCCCCACTTTTGGCCCTAAACTCCTTCGCTTTGTTCTCTATCATCTGATAAAAGCCATCCTTGTGTAACCACTGCTCCTCAAAGGAGAAGTGCCTCGGTCTAGAGGCCCCCTATTCTCCAGAATCCAAAACAATTGGACAGTGATTAGACCCAAGTCTGGCTTTGGACCAGGCAAAACATCTATGATAATTGGACTCACATTTTATTATTGCTAGGATCCTATCAAGTTTAACCAAAAGTGGGTCTTTTGTTTATTAGACCAGGTGTACTTGGCTCCTCCCATGAAGATTTCCCTAAGCTGATAGTGTCCTCCTGACCCTTATTTCTATCCTTATTATCTCTAATAAGATTGAAATCACCCCCAAGTACCATAGGAACAGAAACATTATCACAAAAACTCAAACAACTCCATTATGAAATCCCCTAAAAGATCATGTTGAGTTGGTCCATAGACATCCACCACCCATAATCTGAAGTTAGAACATCTATTACAAACTTGAACTCCCAGAAAATGATCATTAAGAACTGAATCCTCTATCTCTAGAAGATCACAGTTAACTCCCATAACTAAACCTCCAGAATGACCCTTAGCTGGTATCCAAAGCCACTGAAACTCCTTATTCCCTTCCATATCTTTGAGCTCAGGACGACTGAAATCCTGTTTGATCGATTCTTGTAAAGCAATGATATCAAGATTCTCCTGTAAAATATGATTCTGCACCATTTTCCTTCTATAGGCTTTCCCAAGTCCCTTCACGTTCCAAAACATTACTCTCATTTGGATACCAAACAATTTAAAACATTCCTAGAGCTCCAAGAACAAACCCCCAATTCTCCACCCTTGGAGAAACTAAGTTGTTCTTCCTGTTGCAAGGTAAAGGCACCCATGCCTAAATCACTCAAATCATCTTCCATCAACTCTCCACCCTTGGAGCTTATGAGAGGAGATCCATGAATGTCATCTCTGTCCTTAATGTTTTTAGAGGCCTTCCTCCCCACACACCCCTTGGTGAGAATGGGAGAACCTCTCTGTGTATTTGAAATAACTTTCATGGCCAAATTTTCAAGGTCACCATCATTTTTTGGTTTTGTCCTATCTTTCAGTCTATCTAAATAACAGTTATAATTAGCCTCGGCTATAGCAGCCCTGGCTAACTCCTCGGCTTTGAAAACATCAATTTCCTCAACTAGATTATCCGCTATAATATCTAAATCACTCATGACATCTTGAAGAATAGAATAATCAAAATTATTTAGAACAGTAAAAGGGTTATGAGATGTAGAAGTACCTGATGTATGATTTTTGGCCATGGCTCTGTTAGTAGCCTTAGTTGCAATAGGAACCCCATCTCTTGGAACCCTTTTACTAGTCCTTGTAGCCACCACTATATCCTAACTGATCATCCTCTATGTCTAGATCCAGACTTTGGACTGACACATTATCCATTATATCCTCCCCAACATAGTTTAAGCCTGGACTGGTAGTCCCCTCTTGGGTACACATGTCCTTACCAGAACCAAGGTTATGAGCTCCCTCTTTTTCAGATTCCAAGCAGGGTGCAACTTCATTGTTCTGCAAGACTAGGGACTCCTCCTGTGTTAAGACTTCCAAGTTGTCAGAATCTAGAGCCTCCTTTGCAGATGTAAGCACCAGCTTGGGCCATTTGTTTTTGTTCATTAAATATGCCCCATCTAACCCATGCATAACTATTTGCTGACTATCCCCCACCAGAGTCTCTTCCTCATTCTTGCCCTCACTAATTGACTTCTTAGCATTCACCAATAGGCCGTGATTGTTGTTCTGCATATCCTCATCAGTTTGTTTACCCTGACTATTCCCCATCAAAGATTCAGCCTCATTCTTGTTCACACTGATTGACTTCTTAGCATCCAACAGCAAGTTTTGACTGAAGTTTTGCATTCCTCCATCAAGTTGTTTATCCATATCCAGCACAGTAGGGATCATCCCCAAAGATGGATGATAAGCAGCAATGGGATGAACCAGATCACTATCATTGCCTTCTACAGATGTATTTTCTTCTTCAACAGCTTTCAGGCACTTCTCCATGGATTCCTCATGGTTAGAGTAATTTTCCTTATCAATTCTCCCAAACCTATCAAATTTGCTGCTACCTCCCTTGAGCTTATCATCTTTAGGAAAATTGTCCTTATCCTAGTCAGGTTTGTCCCCACATTTCCCTGGGCCAGCTGGAGGACCCCCTACCCCTTTTCTCCCAGGCCCCTTTGGAGATTCAACTTCAAACCTAAGGAACACCCCTTCACCATTAAAAAAGACCTCAATTTTTCTTTGAATGGCTGCAGGATTTCTACATCTGCCTTGCACCCTAACTGGTCCATCTCTAACCAAGCTCAGCTCATCTACACAAAGAGGTTCAACCACTAGGGCTGCAATTTCCTTCACAGATTCTACATCTCTCGCCACTCCTGGTACATTGTGAATCTTGACCCACACAGTTTGTAGCACTGAAGAAGTCGGGGATTAAGATCAGACTTTGCTAACTTCCCTTTGAGCCCAAATAGGGACATCTCAAATCCAGAAAGCTTTGTGAACGTGTCAAGGGAATTTTTGTCTAGGAACACCACCATAAAGAGCTGATTATCTAACTGTCGCACTTTGTAATCCCAGCTATCCCTCACAAGGTTCTTCAATTCTCTGTCAATTCTGTTTTCTGTTGTCTCCCCTTGGATGATAGTCAGAAGCCCGGTGTTTTGAGCAGTTTTCATCCTGTCCTCAGGCACCTCAATCGAGTAGAAGCCCTGTCCTAGGATCCCAAATTCGAACATCTTCAACTTCTTAGAGCTCTTACAATCTGCAGCCATATGTCCCTTGAGCTTACACTTGTACCAAACCGGTTCTTTGGTGTAATCAATTTGCAAGTGTCCCATGCCAAGACAGCGAAAACACTTCACATCAGAATTGAGTTGGCTTAAACGTATACCTTCAGACTACACGCCAAACGCTGAGCTTCATTCTTCACTTCCTGGCCCGGACGTTGATCCCCTCGACTCCATGAGCCTTGTCCTCCCAGTGACTCGGTGTTTGGCGCGGTTGGCCACGACCGTCTGCACGGTCCAACCGTGGAGGTCACGATCGACCGTCAGGCGCTCTTGTCTGACTTCCTCACCGTGCTCTGGGAACATGGCGAGCTCGTTCGCCCGCGCCGGTGCCATTGGGTCGTTGGGAGCTCCGTGTACCAGAACGGGCCGTGGAATGGGCTACAGTTCAGTGGCGAGCCGGAGATAGAGCCCAACAACAGCAACTTCCAGTTCAAGTTCGTCGCCGTAGCCAATGTAGTTCTAGTTCAAGTTTGTCGCCAACAGCAACGAATGGGCTGTTGTTTGTCAGCAACGGCAGCGGTGGCGTGTCACGATTTGTGCTGAACCAGTCGAGCGCATTGTAGCACCTTCGGCGTTTGCAACACCAGCAGCGGCTCGCCGGCGTGCGCCTGCATGCATGGGTTCAATTCACGCCAGCGTCGCCGCGGGACTAAAGGCTCAGGGACAGCGTCACCGGGTGCAGGTGCGTGACGCGGCTCAACTGCACTGGGAACGACTTCCTACGGCTGCATGGCGTGAAATTGCCAGACATGACGAACGTGACGAAGGACGCGGCCATCACCGTCGACAAATGCCGCCATCGTTCCACTGCTCCGATCGCCGTGTGCCCTAGGACCACGTTGTTCGTGCTGCTCCAGTGTGCTTGTTTGGCGGAGGGATGCCGACGGTCATGTTGAAGTTCTGACCCATGGGTCTTATGGATTGGATTGGGTTTTGGGTGGCTGGATTGGGTGAATCACATAATCCATGCATAGGCCTAGATTGAGGGGTTAGATGAAAAAAAAACATGCCAGGTTGGCATGCCACCTAACTAAGAAAGCGCTTACAAAGCATTATGGACCTACGGTGCGTCATTTAACAAGTTAGGTGACTTATAAATGCATTTTTCTAGTTCATGGACCTAAGTGGTACACCATGACAAGTTCATGGACCCCGGTGCATTTAACTCTAAATACATGGTTTCATAGTTCTGTGGGTGAAATAGGCACAGACACATAGGTCAGGGGGTTACGTAGACTTTTTCCATTCGTCTGCATTGCGATGAGTTAGACGATGAATGGGCCACGGCCCAGCCCAGATCTCCTAAAGGCTCTTCCCCTGAGAAAACGAAAGAAGCTGATCCGGATTAGATGGCCTACCGAGTTCGAGGCCCATCATTCCATATTAGTAAGGCTGGGCCCGGTGGCAGAATGGCAGTTTCACTCGTTGTCCTTGGAGCGCTACCCGAGTCTGTATATTAACATGACAACTACTGCCCGATCAAATGAAAAAAAAAATGACAACTACTGTTAACTAATTTAACTACATCAGTTTTATTAAAAAAACTACATCAGTTTCAAAAAAAAAACTAATTTAACTACATGACCGGGTAATATAGAGTAATATATACTCACTAACCTTTGCCACCAAGATGCATGGCAATAATCAGTAATCACATGCAGTCCTAAGGGAAAAGAAGAAGAAGAACAAGTGGTGCTACTAATAATAATCAATTTGAGTTGAAACTAAAAGAAAATAGATGATGGATACAGTGCAGTCTTTATATGCTGTGGTTAACTTTAGAGGGGTTACTCCAGTCTTTGTAAGCTCTGTCGGGAAAGCTTTTCATCCCACCAAGAGTTCAATTTTTTTCAGTGGCTTTTGTCCAACAATAGGTTGTTAACTAGGGACAACTTAGCTAAAATAAGGGAGATAAGTGATCCTAATTGTCTACTGTGTTCAGAAAAGGAATCTATTACACATCTGTTTTTTGAGTGTTAAGTGGCCAGATCTATCTGGAGTATAATTTCAGAGCTGTTAGGATCCAGTTTGGGATATGACTTCGAATTTGTTGCCCGTTTTTGGGTGGCTAATAAAAACACAGAGTGACTAATACAGTTTTTTTCAGCAGTTTTATGGTCTCTTTTGAAATTATGAAATGAGATTTGTTTTCAGGGGCGAAATGGCTGGGCGTGAAAGGAGTGTTGCTGAGGATCGTCATGATGTTAAGAAGATGGGTGCCCATGCTACAACAAGAGATGGGAGGGAGAATAGAGGAGCTGGTCGTTCAACTGGAAGTAAAAGCATCATCGCCTCCGCAGATAACATGCATATGGTATAGCCTGGGAATTCATCATCAGGGTCAGAGCTATTGGCTGCTCAACATTTGGACTCCAGCGTTTGTGACTTTGGTTCGGCTTGATCAAGTTACGAACTTAGACAGTAATGTTTTGAATTTCTCTGAGATGTTGCCTCAAGGCCCTTTCTGTAAGGCGGGCACGCCTAAACGCGGAGCTGAAACCTGTTTCGCTTTTTGAAATACAAAAGCATGGGAAACCTCCTTTTCTAAAAAAAAAAAGATGATGGAATTTGTCGAAACCTTATATATGCGCGCCATGAACAAAGACGCGGTTAGCTCTAAATTAAACGCTGTTAGTTGGCCGGTTGAAGTCTTGAAGTGCATTACAAGTCTACAACAGCAACGGCGTAGAAAATAGTGTTAAATAAAATCGATCGTGCATACAGCTAGCTTGCTAGTTAGCTGCACTGTTTGTCAAACTGCCTATTGTTGACAAAATGAGCTTGGTTTTGCTTTGGTTGAAACGCCGGCAAGCGTCCAAAGGTGAGCGTGTCAAAATCATGCATACAGCTGCTTGCATGCACGCACGACGAATAATAAAGTAACAACGACGACGACCTACTCGCTCTTCCAATCAAATCCATGCTGCAGCATGCAGCTGAGGTATGCATGCACAAGTCTTCAGCCTCCTTTCCCCAAGCAAACACATGCATCTTGTCGCGGGTTCTCTACCCATTAATTTATATTTGGGTTTTGGGTCAATCCAACCCATTCTAGCTTTGGGTTGTGGTTCCACACGGAAGAACACCAAGTAGCGTAGGTACCGGCCATCCCATACAGGTCGGCTGACGGTGGCCGTGCCCCACGCCGACGTTGGGCATCGGCGGCGGATCAGGAGAGGCTGCGGCGGCTACGCAGCAGCTACCGGCATGCACGAGGTCGTCGACGCTGAAGCCAAGCTCACCAGGTCATTGATGGCGATGGCGACGTCGCGCTCCCTGTGGTGTTCGTCCGAAGTAGGCTCCTCGAATTCGGTGTCGAGGGTGTCTCTGGCTTCGGATCCACGTTCTGGCCTCTAGATCCATGTAATTTACAAACCTCTAGATCCAGTAGTTAGGTGTTCCTGCAGCCGTTGCTGGGGGCCTCTCGCCTCCCCTCCTCGCTCGCCTGGTTCCAATTGCTTTTCCTCTTAATGAAAAACGGATGTCAACCCGCTCAGCGAAAGGCCTAGTGTTGCAATACTCAGGCATAGGCAGAGTGGATATTTAAGTCGGTCTTTAAGTTTCGGTAGTAGATTCGTTACGGCATCGTTTCGGGGCATCGTTACTGATAACTGATAACCTCCTCTTACTTTTTAGATGGTAGTAGATCTAACTGATAACTGAGGACGGCTGGCTGTTCTCTGCTGTACGTTAGCTGCTTTGCTCCCCTTTGTTGTTTTTGTTTTTAGTCGTCGTCTGTACCTTGTGAACCTCTTTAATTCAATTGCTGTAGGAGCGCAAACCCCTCCAGTTTTCTTTTTTTTAAAGAGTCTGTTTGCAACGCAGAAATTTCAAAATATTTATATAAAAAATTTATAGTAATCAATTTTAATTTTACAGAAAAATACGTAGGAACAGGAAAAATCCTATGTCCCAAACAGACTCTGAATATTCTGCTTATACTATACCTTTATCTAAGAAGGAATATAATTCTACATTTCGTTAAAGTCAAACTAACTTAACTTTGACGGAGTTTAGAAAAAAATACTAGCATCACCATTTAAGACTCTAAATATGTACTCTCTCCACTCCAAATTAGAAGACATGTAAGCTTCTTTAGATACATTGCTTTAACCGTGTATCTAGACATCACAACTGGATTCAGGTTCTTTGTCGAGTGCCTGAGGCACTCGGCAAAGGCCTAATTGCACTCGGCAAAGCCTTTACCGAGTGCGGCACTCGGCAAAGAACACACGGCAAAAAATTAATCGGCAAAGACCTCTTTGCCGAGTGTCTTTTATCGGGCACTCGGCAAAGGCTTTGTCGAGAGTCCCGGTGGCACTCGGCAAAGAAAAGCAACCGTGACGGCGCCGAATCCGTTGACGGTGGCTTTGCCGAGTGCCAACCCTGCAGGCACTCGGCAAAGATTTTTTTATTTTTTTTAAAAAAAATTCTTTGCTGAGTGCCCACTGGCCAGCGCTCGGCAAAGTTTGATTTTTTTTTTAAAAAAATTCTTTGCCGAGTGCCCTCTAGCCAGCACTCGGCAAAGTTTCAATTTTTTTTTAAAAAAATTCTTTGCCGAGTGCCCTCTGGCCGGCACTCGGCAAAGTTTGATTTTTTTTTTAAAAAAATTCTTTGCCGAGTGCCTTCTGGCCGGCACTCGGCAAAGTTTGAATTTTTTTTTAAAAAAAATTCTTTGCCGAGTGCCCTTTGGCCGGCACTCGGCAAAGTTTCAATTTTTTTTTTTAAAAAATTTCTTTGCCGAGTGCCCTCTGGCCGGCACTCGGCAAAGTTTGATTTTTTTTTAAAAAAAAAATCTGAAGCTCCCATGTTGCTCGCTTTACTCCTTGCTTTAACCTGCAAATGAACCAAACAGCACAAAAGAAAATAAGTAGCCAATAATGAACTAAAAGAAAATAAGTACCAAGTAATGAGCTTAAATAGATCTAACAATACCTAGGCTAACAAAAGCTCTAATTAGCATTTGAAAATCCACTAAGCTCCAAAACTATAAATTGCTAGCTCTTGAAACCAAACTGCAAGTACATGCAAAGCCATTTCAACTATTTCGTTCTGCCTTCACTGAAAAGCATGTACTGAAACTGAGGTAATTTTGCAATTACAGAGACAAGCTAACTACCGACACAACCTGAGAAGTGAGAAGCACAAGAACTGATGGACCAACACAACCTGAGAAGCACAAGAACTGATGGACTTGCACCTGTCCTCACCGAGTTCCAAAACCCAAATCCAAGCAAATGAAATAAAATAAGTTTCTGAACAGGCCATTTGACATTGCTAACAACCTTGCAAGTGAATCATACATATTCGAATCAGATTGTTATATGGCAATAAAATAAGTTTAAATTTACCAAATGCAAGCAGTCAGTTCTTACTACTGACTTTATAGTTTACAGTCCTATCAATAACGTCTACTTTCAATGCAATTCAAAGGCAAGGATAATGCTTGTTTAGGTCACAGTTTGAGGAGATATCAGTCAAGATTTGTTGTCTTTGCAAACCTTGAAGGATTTTATAAAATGTACTCAGATCATGAAATCTATTCTTTATAGTATTCAAGATGTAGCTAGCGACATTTCCTCATTTACAAATTGTGATGAAATTGATTATTTGGTACTCAACCAAAGTCTACACCCATTGAAAATATTATTTAAGATAATTGTCATGATCATACCAAAATACAGAAAAAAAAAATTCAAATCTGAATCCATAGAAAGACAAGGCAAGTTGTTGACCCAATATCATTTGAGAAATAACATTTAGTCTGATAATTGCTGGAACTAGTAATACCTGGACAAGAGAACTTACAAATTATAGCATAGCTATTGCTGATTGTTGTTGCTGAAAAGAAAAGAAAAGAGCAAAGCACTAAGCTTCTAAATCAAATAGAACAGAAATAAAAAATAAAAAGCATTCCCTACATGCAGAGTTATTTATGCAGAGTTATTTAGACAGGTATGCTAAATAAGAGAATGAGCAGCAGGTCATATTGCACATATGGTTAGGAAGTGCTTTTTTACTAGCATAAGAGACGTATGCACCATTGGAACAAACATGACATTTCAATTTTGGTACAAACAATAATACTGCTTTAGTAAAGTTTTTTAAATTGCGTAAAGTTTCAATAAGCAGTAAGACTTAAATACATGTTTCGCTTATGATAACATGCTGATCTTGTGAGTATCCTGGGTGTTCCAGGTGAAGGCAATGAGTTTCCGATGACTCCGGCAGGACAAGCTAGCATTCCCGGTGAAGATCTGTTGCTGTGTGATGAATGACTTGATGAACTCACGAGGCAAGCATCGCCACCAAGACACGAGGGCGTTGATAAATAGCAAATCTATGAGTGTGGTAGGAGTCTTGCCTGCCTTGACTCGTTTCCATTGTTGCTAACGGAAATGTTAAAGTTAAACAACTAGTACATTGAAGCGTGTAAGAACACTGTACCACAACCAATCTATAGCGTCGAACAATGGTCGCTAAAACATAATATTAACGACCAACAATTGGTCGGTATACCACAACCAACATTGTAGAAATAGACAAACGATTTACCATGGT
The DNA here is from genome assembly GCF_019320115.1 of Miscanthus floridulus. Classification (NCBI taxonomy): domain Eukaryota; kingdom Viridiplantae; phylum Streptophyta; class Magnoliopsida; order Poales; family Poaceae; genus Miscanthus; species Miscanthus floridulus. The sequence continues at coordinate 5,505,772 of NC_089593.1, read as the reverse complement.
CAGGTAACAATGCTATCTTTGTGGTGTTTACTACAAATGTAAGCTATTCCCCAAACAAACATTGGATCTGCACACATTAAGAATAATACCTGATATATGGTCATTGCTGCCAGCTCTATCACAAAGCATACTGAAGCCCACTGCATCACCAAATCTATAAATAACCCAGAAAAAATATGGATGAAATGCTAGCGGATTTACCTGAACCATGTATCCAGTCATTTTTAATATTTAGTTTGCAACTCTGAACACCTGCAGAAACATCAGTACATGAACAAAAGCTGTAATTAAGATAAGAACTTATTACGACATTGCTGTAGTGAACATGTACAATATTTAATCCATTAGCAATCTCACCATAATAAATCTACTCTGTACATTTGCTTTCTGATAATCTGAAAGAGGCTTCTCAAACCTTATTATTATTCTCTGGATTTTAATATATGCGATGGCATCTTGATGCAGAAAAATACAAGCCATAGCTCTAGTCTTTTAAGCACAATTCTTTAAAATTATCGTGGCGGCAATAGTAGGAGAATCACCTGGATTTTAGGAGGACAAATGATTAAGGAGAATCACCTGAAACTGAAGATCCATAGAAATACAGTGCTAATTAGTTACAAACCGGTAATGGTAGCAGGGAGAGTACAGAAACACAGCAACAGTTCATTGAGATGAACATTGCAGAGCTCTTCCTTTTTTTGTAATGTTTCAGATGAAGTAAGGGGTTGCAGATACATTGTGGCTGATAGATAGAACATGAACATATATCTTGTTCAATTTGTGTAGATTGCTGAATATATATTCTAGCATGCTTATGCTCACTTAACTCTTTACCAATATGTGCTTCTAATTTGGTTCATGGTGGCACCATAATAGTAGATTAATAACAGTACATAAGAAAACAGTTCCTGAACTTTGTACTGATACGTGCTGATATCTATAATTGGAACTGATTTGTTAATTTACCCTACAAGTGATTTGGATAGCTACATGTATTAACCAGATACTTTCTTGCCTTTTTTAGATCTATATATGATGAATATCATCAAAAACATATATCTTGGCTGATTAAGCCGGGGTTAATCCCTAAATAAAATTCTAAAACATGCTTTTGGCCTGAATAATAAAAACAAATGACAGAGCTTGTATGCATCCCAACGACTTATAGTGGTTCGACATCATTAGCTGTTTGTGAATTGCGATTAGACGCACTCGTTAGTGCATAGCAGTAGAAACAGATCAGATCAGATCGAGGCACGCAAGCAGTATAGGCTAGTAGCATGATTAGATCGAAAAAAATAGAGGAGGTAACTGACATGTACGTTCTGGTTTAGGCGTGCGCAGAGGTCATCGTCGTTCAGCCTGACGAGGTCGTCGCAGGACTCCATGGCGCGCTCGAGGTCCCGCTCCTAAGCCGGCACTCCTTGCTGCTCTTGTCGGAGAGGTCGGCGCATGCGGCGGCCACGGCCTCCTTTTCCTCGACGCTCTCGACGCAGCGGCGGAGGCCGCCGGCGTTCATAACGGCTTCGGCCTGGGCAAGGAGAGGAAATGGATGACGAATCAATAGCGAACGGGAGGAGAGCAGAGAGAGTCCTTGTGACTCGTGTACCTTGAGGAGGTCGATGCGGCGATGGGCTGCGCGGAGGTCCTCGAGCGGGCTCCGGCGAGATGCGATCCGATGGCTAGCGCGGCCCGGTGGCCGGCGGGCATAGGGGCGGCCGCGGGCACAGCGCACGGGGACGGGAGGGCGGCGCGCGGCGCGGGGGCGGGGGCGGGCCGGCGTGGGTGCGGATGGCTGGCTGGCTGTCTGAGGCTTGGACTGCCCGGCCGGCCGAAATCGGCTAAGTGCCCCCACCCGCGCCCTTTGCCGAGCGCCGGATCAGGGAGGCACTCGGCAAAGGAGGCAACTTTGCCGAGTGCTCCGATCCGACCGTCGGTAAATTTTTTATTTTTTTAATTCCTTTGCCGAGTGCCTCTGTGAAGGCACTCGGCAAAGAAGAAATTTCTATAAAAAAATAAAAAATCCTCTTTGCTGAGTGTCTTATTTTTACACTCGGCAAAGAGCCCCTTTGCCGAGTGCCATTTTTCGGCACTCGGCAAAGTTTTTTTATTTTTTTTGTTTTTGGCCTCTAAGTTTTTTGTGCAGCCCTTTTAAAGGACCAGGAACTCCTCCTTAGAATTTGGGGACTTTTTGTGGCTTTTTGATATATTTAGTTACTTTATTTCGTTTACTTGAATTTTTTCGAAAAATATAAATTTGAACTGCACGTGGTACGAATAATAGAATTTAATGATTCAAAAAATGATAGTCACGTTACTGAGTGTAGTGTGAGGCCGTATCCAGGAACAGACCCAAAATTTCGGACATCTTGTTCACGAAATATGACCGCGAACTTGCGTGCGAAGTGTTTTTAAATTCTATAAAAAACAAACGAAGTCCGAAAATCATGAAACTTGTTGTGATGTCGTGATATCGTATGTGGAGGCTATGATAAAAATTTCAGAAGATTTCGTGCACGTTGTTAGGTACGATGCTTACAAACTAGGACATCTCCATATGTGATATCAGATCTCACATGTAGAGATGTCCTGTTTTGTAAGCATCGTACATGACAACGTACACGAAATCTTCTGAAATTTTTATCATAGCCTCCACATATGATATCACGACATCTCAACAAGTTTCATGATTTTCGGACTTCGTTTGCTTTTTATAGAATTTAAAAACACTTCACGCGCAATTTCGCGGACATGTTTCGTGAACAAGATGTCCAAAATTTCGAATCTGTTCCTGGATACGGCCTCTCACAACACTCACTAACATGACTATCAATTTTTGAATCATTAAATTCTATTATTCGTACTACGTGCAGTTCAAATTTCTATTTTTTGGAAAAATTCAAGTAAACAAAATAAAGTAACTAAATATATCAAAAAACCACAAAAAATCCTCAAATTGTAACTAGGAGTTCCTGGTGCTTTAAAAGTGCTGCACAAAAAAATTGGAGGCCAAAAACCAAAAAACAAAAAAAACTTTGCCGAGTGCCGGGGCATGGCACTCGGCAAAGGGTGTCTTTGCCGAGTGCCAGGCATAAGGCACTCGGCAAAGAGGGTTTTAATTTTTTGTAAAAAATTTCCTCTTTGCCAAGTGCATCCACAGGAGCACTCGGCAAAGAAATTATAAAAAAAATTAAATATTTGCCGAGTGCCGTGCCAGGGGCACTCGGCAAAGTATTTTTTTTTTAAAAAAAAATTCTTTGCCGAGTGCCAGATCTGAGGCACTCGGCAAAGATTTTTTTTAAAAAAAATCAAATCTTTGCCGAGTGTGCAGGCACTCGGCAAAGAAGGCCGTGACCGAACACCGTTTCACGGGCAGCCTATGCCGAGTGTAGAGATTTTGCCGAGAGTCTGACACTCGGCAAAGAAGTCCTTTGCCGAGTGCCCTTGTTTGCCGAGTGCAGCACTCGGCAAAGAAGGTCTTTGCCGAGTGCCCGATTTTTGACACTCGGCAAAGAATTTTGCACTCGGTAAAGTCTCTGTTTCCAGTAGTGCATACATAGTGTATATATAAGTACGTAGCAAAATCTATGTATCTAGAAAAGCTAAAATAATTTATAATTCGGAATGGAGAGATTATTATATTATGTGATAATTTAATGATATTTATTTAGTATTATAAGCATTGATACATTTTTTATTTCAATTTAGTCAAAACTTAAGGTGGTTTGACCGAACATTATTCTAGAATTGTGTTCTTTTTAGATGGAGAGATCTAATATCTTTGCATATTCTGACTAACTATTCTTTTAACTATATATGACCTAGACATCGACATCAAGATGTCCAATGACTTTGCTAATCTAAGATGGATAGGTTCGGTCTTTTGAGACATTATAGAGAGTAAGATGTAGGTCATTGTGTGGAGTGTGCCTATTGGGAGGTGTATATAGGAGCCGCATATATTGGCAGATTACATGTGGTTGCTCTCGTTGTGCTGTATTTTTTTCTTTAATGCAATGGCATGACCTCTTTCTTTAGTTAGTTACAGGAGTGTTAAAAGAGCACATGACAGGTTCCCCTAGCATGCCAGAGGAAAGGGGCGCAGAGAGCCCAAGAGCCAAAATAAGCCGAAAAGAGATAATGCTTTTACAAAACCCAAGCAAAAGCCCTCCTTCTCGACACACTAAATCTTCCCGGACTTTCATAGGGATCTGTTGCACCCTTTAAGCTCATTGTTAAAGATTCTTCTATTTCGCGCTTTCCAAAAGTTCTACCAAGTGTATGTTACTACTCCATTGAAAGTGCGTTTTTGGTCTTTGGGTATGATCCTCGCTGTAGCTTCCCACCATTCAGCTATGTTGAAGATCTAGTATAATATATACATGTGTTTGTACTATCACAGGGTACGGGACAACAATAAATTACGGTTTTAATTTCAGTTGCAATTTGATGTTGATATGTGAAGATTAGCAACGAGACTGGTGGATTAAGGACCTCTTTGTCTTTTCACCAAAGTTGGACACATAGTAGCCTAGCTCAGGTGCCGAATGTTCGATGAGCAGGAGTGCCGACTGCGGCCAAGCTTTTGGCAAGAAGCGGCGACAACAAAACAGTATTGTGTGCGTGGCTGTCTAAAGGGATTCGACATTTCTCGGTGTGGACATGCAAACTTTAAACATATAAGTAAATCAAAGTCACTAGCTAGTACTGGTGATGGAGAAATTAAAGGCCAGACAGGGTTCGATCCATCACAGTTTTAATTAGGTTTGGGCTAGGTGGATTTTTCGAACCTGTAATAATAATATAATAATTAATCAGAGTGGCTAGTATCCGGATGTCTAAACGCTAGCCCCCGTCCGGACGCCTACGCCGCTGTGCCCCCCGTCCTGCGTCCCACATCTGTCTACCCACGTCTCGCCTACTGCGCCCACTAGCAAGCATGTGGGGCCACCCATGCCAGTGGGGATCGCCTCCGCCTTCCCACGCCTAACACTAAGGCGAGACAGCAGAAAGGCGAGGAGGGAGATGCAAAACATTCATATACAACAATTGCAACATACGTCTAGAAACAAATAAAACATGCGCCCCAAACACTTGCAAAAATACCTGAACAACCCTTGAAACCATTGTAAACATACGCAACATCCAGATAAAACACTTGCATCATATGTGTGAAAATATATGCAACTTCCAGAAAAACTTACTTGCAACTTACAAGATAAAAACACTTGTTGCAACATAAGATTGAAACAGATGAAACATTTTGGAACATAATGTTGCAATATATATGTGAAAACATATGCAACATCCAGATCAAAACGCTTGCAACATACGTCTGCAAAACAGATGAAATATTTTGAACAAACGCTTGCAACGTGCCTCTAAAACACTTGCAACATATGCAACATGTGCAACATCCTCCGATCAACTTTTGCAACATCCATACGAAATAATTGCAACACCCTAAAATTTGCATGTTTTTTTTAAATAGCTTAAAATGATTTAATTATGCATTTTGTGAGCATGCAAATTTAGAAAAAAATAAAAATTTTGTTAAAATTAAAATCAAATATAAGGTCTAGCTACATGTTTATGCATACATGCTGCTACATACTTATTTTTGTGATGCTTGGGTTTGATCAAAATTGCAAAAGGATTTCAATTTGAATTGAATTTGGATTTTGGAAATGTGTTTAAGAAAATAAAAAAAGAATTTCTTTTTCTCTCTCTCCCTGGCTTTCGGCCAACTCTTTCTTTTCCCTCCCGCGCGGCCCAGCTTCCCTTCTCCTTCTCGGCCTGTTGGCCCAGCTGGCCGCTTCCTCGTAGCCCGGCTCCGCTCTTCCTCTCTTGCGGCCCATTCCAGCAGGCCGGCCCAGTCGAGCCGCATCGCCCACGCTCTCCTCTCTCCCGCTTTGTTTCGCTGATGAGTCGGCCTCGCATGTCAGCTGCGTCGTCTTCCACCTCACGATCGTCTCCTTCACGGTCTCTCTTCGCACCGGGAGTCTATAACCGACCCGACGTCACCCCGACTCCGCCTTGGCATGCGCTCCAAGCTGTTTCGCTCCCATAAATACCTAGCCCAGTGTCCCGCCGCCTCCATCAAGTCACCGAAGACGCCTCGCCTCGTCCCGAGCTCACAGCGTCGCCGCTAGCCCTAGCCACCGCCGCCAAGTTCAATCCACCGAAGCCACGCGCTGCTTCCATCCGCTCCACGCCACTGTAAGTTGCCTAGTCGAGTTCACCTTGTTCTTCTCTTTCTTCCCGTGCTCTCGGCTCGTCTAACCGAGGCCTAGGACGATTCCTGTGAACACCGGCGAGGTCCATTTGTCGCCAGCCATTACGCCACCGCCTAAAGCTCGCCGCCGGCCTCTCTCTCTCCCCCTCCCATCTGATCTGTACCATCCAATCTCAATCCAACGATCTAGATCACGCGATACCCCTTCGACTGTTAAACTTTCAAAAGAGCCCCTGGACTTTTTTGTTTTCGAACCCGCTATCCAAATCATACTTCCGGGATACGTCTTTTTCTTCAGAAAGCGTAGTTTCCTTCGGTTACCTTCTGATTACGTTTTGTCTTTCAAAAAGAGTAGAATTCCTCAGTTCGATTCAAAATACGTTTTCTTCTTTTGAAAACGTAACGTAGTTGCTTCGGTTAAATCCAAAATACGCTTTCATCTATTTACAGTTTTGCCACTAGTTTTATTTAAGCTATAACTTTTTCTTTTTAACTCCGATTTGATCTTTTCAAGTTGCGTTAGATTCATAATTGCGTAATCTACATGTTTATCTTACTGTGAAACATGTTTTCAACTTTTGAAATTCAAGGTTAGATTTAATCTATTGTTTTATTAATGGAAATCTTGATTAATTCATAACTTCTTCGTTATAGCTCCGATTTTCATGATCTTCGCGTCTGAGTGTTCGTAGCGAGACGTAAATTCATTTTACAAACTTTTTATCTTGATTTTATGCTGTTGGTGTACTGTTCTAATCGATAGCTTTTGTTTGCTATGCATGATTGCTTCTGGATGCTTGTATGTTGCTGTGTTGATCGAGTATAGATGGTGAGCAATTCGTGGGTGATCAAGAGTACTACTTTGACGAGCAGGATCAGCAGGAACACTTTGATCAAGGCAAGTATAGCATGGGATCATCCTTGTTTCCTATCAACTTTAATACACTTAACTCATATGCATGTGTCTCCTTGCTGTAACTAAGGATTTCCTAGAATTGTACTTATGCCTTGACTCCTATGGGATATGCATTGGGTAGCTGTTGCTAGTGCTCAACTAAGCCATGATCTTGTAACTTAACTAATGGTATATGCAATAAACATTAAAACATGACTTTTTAGCAACTTGGAAAAAGAGGGCTGGAGTATTTAGCTACTTTCTAAATGCTTCAGATTCCTCTCCTTAAGGACTTATCTTTAAGTGATCATCTGGGGCTTACAGTACAGCTGTGAGGGCCACATGGCTCTGGCTTTAGCTCAGTACAAGGACCTTTTCTAGCTTATTAGTGGTTACCTTTATGGCGCAAGAGGGGCTTGATGAATCGGGTATAGTGCGACATCTGTCATCTTGTGTATAGGCTGCGCGTTATTGTGCCATCAGGAAGGGGAGCTCTACATCTATTTGCCAATTAGAAACTTGGCTTTATAGTGTACCCTGTCTGCTCACCTTGGTAGTGTTTTGGGGACTTGCAAACCGCGGACAAATGGGAAACACGACTCACAGTGAAAGTGTACAACCTCTGCAGAGTGTAAAACTGGTATATCAGCCGTGCTCACGGTCACGAGCGGCCTTGAAACCCTTATGGAATAGATTATCACTATTAATTAATTGTTTTTGCTATATATTATTCATGTTTACATTGATCATGTGTTTTACTTTGGGATTATGACAACTTTTTGCTACTCTTATGCTAAAATTATGACAACTAAAAGCTAAATGTTGTTAAACCTGTGTCAAGCCTTTTGAGCCTCATGAACCCTATGTTACCCTTGTTGAGTACGACATGTACTTACACTTGTTTATTTTTATTATTTGTATAAAAATCCCGGATGGGTAACAGATTGCAATGGTAATGACGACTTTCTTGAGGATTACTAGTCTTGCGATCAACCAATTGACGTCCCTGTGCTATGGAGCTTCCACGAGAGAGTTTTCTTTATACTTCCGCAATATTTATGTCAAGATTATGTCATATTATTCGTGATGTAATAAGCACTTGTGATGATACTACCTATAATTTGTCGGCTTATGTGTGTGACTGATCTTTGGGCGCACATAAGATTATGCATCCCATTTTACCCTTAAAATTGGGTGTGACAAACATACCTCTGAAACGTCTGAAACAATTGAAATATACATTTGCAACATAGGGGGGAGAGAGGCCTGGGCCGGTCGATTCTGGCTGACGGGGTGGGAGCCGGCGGCGAACACCACCTAGCATCAGCACCAGTGTCGGGCTTGGCTCAGCGGCGACGGTGGGGGATGGAGAGCGGGGAGTGCCATGGCCGCCGGGGTGGGGGATTTCGGTCGCCGGGGTGAGAGAGGACACTGCCGGGGATGGGGAGGGCGCCACACCGAGGTGGGGGAGAGCCATCCACACCCTTGCAACACCGCCGCACCACCTTCATGGATCTCACCGGAGGCAAGTGGATCTCGCTCGTGCTCTATGGATCTCATCGGGGTGGAGGAAAGGGTTGTCGGATATGCGCGCGTTGGGGGCTCCCGATGGGGGAGGATGCCTGGCATTGGTGCGCTGCAGCAGGGGATGAAGAGTGCGGAAGAGGTAAGGATGGGGAGGGAGGAGGAAGTAAAGGGATAAATTTTTTTAATATACATGCGGGTAGGAGCGAGCAGCGGAAGTGAAAAGTCGTTCGACCGTTTGTGCGATCCGTCGGCATTTCCGATAATTAATTGGCTCCTACTCCTACATAGCAGCTGCGTGCAGGTTCTTATCCGCATTATTTCTGGGCACGTACGTAATATAATTTGTTTTGATTTGATTGGTGGAGCTAGCAAGCTTACCTTACTCAGCTTTGTTTATCATCTTTTATATTTGGTGGGTTATGCAATCCATGTCAGCTCAGCAATGTACAATCAATCAGCACTGTCAATGTGAATATATTTATTTTCTGATGCACCATCTGATCTCTACTTTATTTCAAGTTTTGGACCAAAGAAGAAAATGAATATCGATCACAGATTGTACTAAAAGTTATTAGTCTAGCTTCTTTCTCGGTTGAAAACAATGGCAAAAAAAAAAAAAAATCAAAGGATGGATGCAACTCTGTTCTCAAGATAAATATTTTGACCAGAAGTTCTCAAGATAAATATTGGGAGAGCAATCTTTTTATCATAATTTTTCTTTGTACTGACACATATATGCCCTTATTTTGGTACCCATATTTTCTTTTACACATACACATGCATGTGAACATTTCTCCAAACGCCCATGAACTTTATTTTTATTATTTATATTGTCCCTAGTGATCTGATCTGCAGTAGCACAGATGCCTAAACAGGTCACCTGCAGACCTGTTACAGTGATACGTGTTGCACGTGATGGGTACTGATGATCTAAACGATCAGCACGAAATCTGTTCAGGCCAGCGGCATTTTTCCTCTGTTTAGGGCGTGTTTGGAACGTAGGAATCCGAAACGTAGGAATAGGAAAAAATGCAGGAATAAGGTACGATGAAAAGTGAAAAATTATGGGATTTCAAAACACAGGAGCAAAAAATTTAGGCTGTTTAGAACACAGAAATTTATAACATAGGAACTGTAACATGTTAGATAAATATGGGTACTAATTACTATATCTAGGGCCTGTTTGAAATAAAGGAATAAAAAACATAGGAATAAGAATAAGCTCGCATTGCATTTTGTTCTGGCTAATCACTCGTTCTCCAACTGTGTTAGCGGCAGCGTGCCTCGGACTTCCGCGAAGCGGAGAAAACCAGCGCATGGAGTGGATGTTTCTATTCCTGTGAAATTGTGAAGAGGCTACAGGATTCCATAGGAAAGGAAGGGGCGCTTTCCTGTGTTCCAAACAGCAATATTCGTTTCCTTTCCTTTGTTTTGGTTTCCTTTAAATTTCCTATGAAAATCCCGTGATCCAAACATACCCTTATTATTAATAGCGCTACGAGGAAATGAAAAACACATATAGATATATAGCTTCTACATATCATCATTTCCTCTGTTTATTTCATTTGTTTGGTCCTGTCCAACACAGGATGAGAAGTCAGTCTGGTCCTGTCCTCCTGAACAACAAATCTTCCCCTGGTAGCGGCCGGCAGCGTAGACTCCTGGCCTGAGGACACTCTACGACAGCGTGGAAGTACCTCGACCGCGTTCTAGCATACATAGAGGGCGTCGGCGTCAGCCGGATTGAAGACATCTCTAATCTTGCGCTAGTCCCAGTGTCTGCCATCCACATCTAGTAACTCGGACACACACCCAGTGCAGCATCCGACATCTAACATCTTCCACGCGGTGTAGTCGTTTTACAAGTGAATTCTCTGGGGATGCAAGGTTCACGCAAGATCCTCACGCTGGAGCCGTTCCCAATTCTCCAAATTAAGGGGGTGTTTAGATCCATTCCAGTTTGGAAAATGGACACTGTAGCACTTTTGTTTTTATTTGGCAAAAATTGTTCAATTATGGACTATTTAGGCTTAAAAGATTCGTCTCGCCAATTACGGGCAAACTGTGCAATTAGTTATTCTTTTTACTTATATTTAATGCTCCATGCATGTGCCGCAAAATTCGATATGACGGGGAATCTTGGGAAATTTTGGATTTTGGGTGGGATCTAAACAGGGCCTAAACCCTTTTTCAGGAGTTCTAGGCCGCGTAAGACAGCCTGCCCTTTGAGGCTGCGTTTAGTTCTCAAAAAATATCCCAAAAAGTGCTACAGTAGCTATCATATCAAATCTTGTGATACGTGCATGAAGCATTAAATGTAGACGAAAAAAAACTAATTGCACAGTTTGGTTGGAAATCGCGAGACGAATGTTTTGAGCCTAATTAGTCCATGATTGAACACTAATTGCCAAATAAAAACGAAAATGCTACAGTAGTCAAATTCCCAAATTTCGCGAACTAAACATAGCCTGAACATGATTGGTCGACCGTCACACCAATTTTTATATATCTCGTGATGTACCTGCAGTGTAAAACCTGCTGAATTAAAATAACAAGGATATGTATGTGCTTATTTAATATGCATGCCCATTTGCTTGAGTTTATTAACGAAGCTTGATTTGACCCATGCATCATGCCATCACAGTTAAAAGTGGGTAGACACCGTTGGAGCCTTCCTCCATCCTTCGAATTTCTCTTGTATTAATTAAAAGGAAGACATGGACACAGCAAGCCTAGAACAATGCCCAAATGAAAAGTAAACAGATACCAGTCCTACACACTACTACTACTCTTCCAAGTGAGACCGTACCAGAGAGTTGTTCTTGGCCTGTGTGTGAATAGGTAACCGTACCTAATTACTTTATTATATGCTTTGACCAAACAATGCATGACAAACAAAATGTTACAATGACATGAAGTAGCAGATAATTCTGGTGCAGCTGGCATGCATTATATTGTAGAAACTTCACAGGGTTGGGGACTGCTCTGAGCTTTAGGAGGTGTGGATGTTTATGCTTTGTCCTATTCACAACAACTCAACTTTGAAACAAAAACATTCTTAGAATGGAGAGTGCTGACTCCTGAGTCCTGACCATGTATGTTGTGCCGAACAATTGGAGATATATTATGATAACGAACCATAGGAAACCGAGCATGGGGCGTATAGCATATTTTATCGTATATAGTAAGTGGTTAACAGTTAAGACATATACTGTATCATTTTTGTAAACTTGAAAGCAGACTTTATATTTGAATAGTTCAGTGCCTTACAAAATTGAGCATGGTCCATGCATGCATGTGTATATATGAATATGTAATGCATCATGCATGTGGATGACCATTCCATTACAGCTGCATGCTGACTTTTCAGGATAAACGAACTAAACCTTATCAGATGTCATAACAAATTAAAGTGTTGATGATGACAACCTCCAGTTTCCCAAAACTAAATTACCAGCTAGCTGCTTAGGGTTCCTTGTAGTGGGTAGTGTACCTTTCTGATATACGCTCAAGTTGTTACCAACTTACAAAGCGTTTGGTTCGGTGGAATGTAACCTAATCTAATTACTCCTGGGACTGGATAACAATACAGCTGTTTGTTTCGGTCCTTACTGTTATGAGATACCGTGTAATCAAATAGCGATCTATTCATTGTCGATACCGCCACTCCTCGACCCTTTTCTCATTACGCCACTGATCTCTCTCTGCAATACCGTTACCACGTCCGCTCCAAAACAAAGTCATGATCCCACCACTCAAACCCCAGTGAATTGATTCCATTTGCAGTTACGTTACCCGAGGACAAACCAAACACCATCTTAGTTTGTTAGGTGAGTATGCTTGTGTTTACATGAGCAACCCAAGTTTGCATGCACTGATTTTTGGAAAGGTAGCAAAGCAAGCAGAAGTACGTGGCAGCTTTGCTTAACGTACGAGCTCCTAATCAATAAGGCCAGGATCGGACCGGCTGAGTAGCTTTACTTAACGGACCGGCCCGTGTCATCGGCTTGCAGTTTGCTTGGGCACTACAAGTCACATTCACACGGACCACAACTGCCGCATGCTGCGTGTATTGTCCTCGACTACACTTGTGATGATGATGCTTTTTTTCACAAAGTCAGCGGCTGATTTGTTGTGGGAGAAAAACATTGTTCTTTCGTTTAAAAAGTACGGCTCATAAGACAAACGAACAGGGCGCGATCTGATAGGTCCGCGAATGAGTCCGCAGTTTCCTGCCGGATGATTCTGTGCAATTGCTGAAGGAAGTTGAACGAAACGAAAATCCACACAGAAACATGGTGCCTATGCGATGGCTCATGCATTGAACATAAGCATTCAAAGCTACTGATGGATGATGCATATAGCCAAAGAGGGATCCCATGGGCATAGCAGGTACGTACCTTTAAAGAAAACAGGTAGGAAGACACCAGGCTGATTCCTATCTGCTGATAAAGTTACCGCTGTGATGATGCATACCTTTTTGTTCAGAAACAACAGAGCTTTGCGTCTACATGAGAAGCTGGAGAATACAATATTTGATTGTTCCTCCACAGCTACCTTAAGATCCTTCGATTTCATTGACTGAGATCGGGCCTGGAAAGAACAAGAATCGGTAACCATCATATACCAGAGAACAGCAAACGAAGTACTCATCATATAGTATAGAGACTATACCTGACGAAGTCTTTTTGCAAAGTTTCTTGACCTTGTTTTTGGGCGTAGCATCCGAAAGCATTTCTTTTTCTGCATTCTTGTGTGTGTCAATTGATTGATCAGAAGCACTGATAGGTTCTCGTCATCGTCATTCTCTAAAATTTCTGAAGAACACTGGATCAGGTGTCAGAAGCACAACAACGTGGCGCTGGCTGCGTGGACCCTGACTATAGGTAGAACGAAGGTTTTTAGCAACTGCATAGCATCTACAACCTGAGAAGATGGAATAGAAGGGATAAATCATGTACCAGACCCGGGTTGCATCGGATAAGTAGGTACAAATGGGGAAACTGCAAGGTCCAAACAGCAGGAGCAGGTTCCCTAATAAAAACAAGAAATAATTGACCTGTAGATCAGAAATTAAACCAGGAGCAGGTTACCTGATAAAAGAAGAGGACAACCGGGATATGGATAACGTGCTGGAAATATGGTCGCACCCATTTCACAAAGGGCGGAGGCCATAGCATCATAATTCTCAGCTGCAAACGAAGCCAAAATAGACCTCCATAGCAGCGCAAGTCCTTGGTGATTTGACGAACAATTCCTGAAAAATGTTAATCAGTATAATTATAATCTTACTATTACTAATTAGAGGCCCAACGGAGCCTCCACATGGAAAACCCACATAGAGGCACGATACAAAGGAGAACACTAATTAAGAATAGGGGATGATAAAGTGCATAAAATAATTGGTAAGTAAAGTCTATGACAACAAGGCAAAGATAAAGAACATGTACATATATATGAGTTGCATGTTAGAATCTTAATACTACTATAACTGGAGGTCTTCAATAGAGCTTCAACGTTAGGAGGACTTCAATAGAGCCACCACGTTGATCCTCGCATGACACAATAGGAAAAAAATATAAACCCTAGAAATTCTCATAGAAATTAGAATAATTTCACTATCAATTTTGTAGACTCGTAATTATAATGGCCAATAATAGGTTTTGGTCTATATTTTTATAGTTACCAGATCTATTTTGTTTCCTAAAGAATTACCCACATCCGTTGGTTATAAAAAAAATGCTTAAAGTAACCCCAAATTTACTTTTAAATTACCCACACTTGCTATTATAAAAGATAATTTATAGTAAGCCCCTAAATTTTCATTAAGTTACCCCACAAATGCTCTATGATAAATTTTGAGATGTTACTTTAGATAATTTTATACGTTTTAACTGAAACATTACAACATATCAATACTAAGCATTCATTTTATCACATATAAAGCAATACTACTACACATACAATCCTTTCATAGAGGAAATTCAACATCTAAGTGCCATGTTGCATGGTAAAATAACTGTTTGTGCTATTTTAGTGACTAAGAGTACAACCTAGGACCTATAATCATGTCCATTGTTAAATAAAACATATAAATGAAAATTATGAATAAAATATACTATAAGGACAATATCAACTTAACATGTGTGGATAAAAATTGCAATAACTAATAAGATCAAAAACTGATCCATGATATAAAAAATAAGGACGCAATAACCAGAGCCGTAATAACTTAAGCTACGATTTGGTTAGTGTTTTGTCATAGTTGTTTGGTGGCGACCCACCCACTCTCTTAGAATGCCTAAAACATATTTTCAGTGAAGCTATACATATATACTTGTATTACTTAATTACTTAAATATATATCCTGATCAAAGTGGTCTCAGTAGGCACTACTACAGAATGTTACTGTAGGGGGCGGTTCTAGAGCCTCTATAGGGGCGGCTATGCCAGCCGCCCTTCTCAGGGTGTTCCTACAGAGGGTGCCTCTGTAGGGGCGGTTTCTTGACCGCTCCTGCAGTGCCCTCTGTAGGGGCGGCTGGTGTTTTCAGCCGCCCCTACAGTGCCATCTGTAAGGGCGGCTGGTAATATCAGCCGCCCCTGTAGTGGACTTCTGTAAGGGCGGCTGTATCACCAGCCGCCCCTGCTGTGTGTATTTTTAAGGGCGGTTCAATCAAGAACCGCCCCTACAGTGGATTTTCCAGCAAAAAAAATTCAAATTCAAATCTGACCATATATATATATATATATATATATATATATATATATATATATATATATATATATATATATATATATATATATATTCAAATTCGAATCTGACCGGCACAAATATACATATATATACATCCACAAACACAAGACCATCATCACAAATCATAATTCACAAAAGTCTATCATTACAACATAGTCCATTATGAAGTCCATCATTATAACATAGTACATTAAGATATCCACAAGTCCACAAGTCTGATCCAAATCATACCACAAGTCCACATTGTCATCAACGGCCTAGGGCTAACCTATCAGTCTCCCGAAGGTGTTGGTACAGAGGATTACTACCTAAGTCGGAAAGAAGATGATGGTAAGTGCCTTTATGATACACAATCTGGTCCATTATAAAGTTGCAAAGGTCGCCGACCATGTCTAAGAGCTCGTCATCCTTGTATGGGTTCCTTCTCGTGTCTTTATCTTTCTCCAACTACAAGAGAACAAGTTTAGGTTTACTATATCACAACATATGCGAACTTTTCATACTACGAGCGAAGAGGTTCAAACTTACCAGATTGGGGTTTCTGTTGTAGCCACCGATGGTACTCATCATAATACATGTGTAGTATCCACAATGTAGACTCCCAGGCTTCTGCTTGGGGCACTGTGTGTTTTGCATATGGAGATGTTAAGTAATGCTATTGACAGACACGTAATATATGAAGTACCAAAGTAAATGACACTTACCGCACATAGAGTTTTGACATACAATTTTTCCTTCCTATTTGGATGATGCCTCCCCTTATGTTCCTGGACATAGTGCCTGAATGTCCTGTTCCAATGGTTTTAGCAAATGCAACTTGTTAGTATCCCACATTGAACCTTACAAGTATGTATACAAACATAGTAGCTAAAATGAGGATTGTCAATATGTATACGTCTTGACAATCGTTATGAAGTCTTTGTATGTCTCGACTGGGAAATCCGCTGAATCAAAGACCCATGCCATGCTATGTGAGAGCCAGACGCCTATGCAAATCCAGTGATCGCTGCATGAATTTAGTCATAGAAGGAACACATAAGCTCTTTTGCATCGAACAAAGTAATTTGAACAAAGCTAAGTATACAATTGAACTTACTTGAAGTGGTATGGTATCCATATATTATCGTGTTGTTGAAGATTTTTAAAACATAGGGCAATGTATGCCGCAACCTTGAGGGACTCTTCCAATATTTTCTTATTCCTGATGTCCTCTTTCTTCTTAAGTGTCTTTCCAGCTCCTAGTTCTTTGCAATCTAGTTTCCACTCTTTAGGGTAATTAAAATTTGTTGATGCTATAGGTGAAGGGTCTATATACCCGTGTTTCAGAGCTGACCTCTTTTTCACAAAGTCCGCTTGCATTCTACAAATCATGGCGCGGGTTAGTTACAACAAAATTAAAAGATTATATTCATACCATATCGAGAGGGCAAGGACTTATAGGCACCATATGCGAATTAGATTCATTTCCATTCGTCCGAGGTAGAAGCATGCCTGGATATCCTTAAACTCAACGGCAATTTGCCCACCTAGGGCTCCAAATGTGCCGGCAGGGATCCATGCTTGTAAGATTTCTAGTTCTGTTATCTGAGCACGCAAGTACCAATCGTGGAACTTTCTCATTCCACGTGGCAAGCACTGTATGACTCGGTTTGGTAGGAAGTTCTTGCCTTTTTCATATTTATCCAGGCAATCATTTGACCATTTGAGGTTATCAACAGCTGGATACTTGTTAAACCCTTTGTGCAGTTTGCTAGTGGTGCCCTCCTCAGAAGCTGGTGCTCTGAATTCTTTTACTTAGTTCTTAGGCTTGAACTAGTCATGAGCCATCCACTTGTGCACCGACGAGACGTCATTAATGCCCACATACGATGGCCTTATCTTGATTGAGGTTTTGTTTCGAGCTTCCCATTTGGGCTCGTCCTTGTCAACTTGTGCATCACCTGCTCTAGGGGCCACTTGTTCTTCACGTATCGGCTGTTCACGAGGCAATTGCTGTTCATGAGACACTTGTTGTTCATGTATCGGCTGTGCTTGTTGATAAGGATGTTGCATCTCATCATGCATTTGCTCGGTACGAGCTGGAGAAGGACGTGGCATGTCATCATGGCCATGCTCGATACGAGGTGGAGAAGGATGAGTTATTCAACTTTGGTATTTATCACTTTTTCAGCTGAAATTATTTGGGGTACCAAAATCTTGTCTTAAGTTGCATTTTTTTAAAATTCAAAATTTAAATTGCTCAAATTTTTCATATGTATATATTGACAAAACCAACAAAATAAATTGATAGAGAATGATTTTAGAAATTTTAGGAAAAAAAATCATCAGATTTAGAGTTAGTATGAGGAAGAAAAACTAGTTACAAAGTTGACCCACAGATTAAAAAAAAATCACACTGTTCACTATGATCATGTAAGGATCATCTAAAACAGTGTGATTTCTCTTTTTAATCTGTGGGTAAACTTTGTAACTAGTTGTTATCTCTCATACTAACTCCAAATGTGATGGTTTCTTTTCCTAAAAATTTCTAAAATCATGCTTCAGCATTTAAGTTTGATCAAACTTGGATGTGACAATGTTTTACACATTTTAAAATTTGAAATTTAACAAGTTCAAATCAAATTTTCAAACCCTAAATGATTTCGGATGTAAAAGTGATGAATACAAAAGTTGTTCAACTCATCAAGATCTACAACTTTTATTTTGGTTATCTTGTCATTTGACAAAATTTGAACCTTTCCAATTTGAAATTTTAAAAAATGACAAGTTCGAACCAAAATTTGAGACCCAAATTGATTTCAACATAAAAAGTGATGAATACCAAAGTTTTTCAACTCATTAATATCTACAACTTTTATTTTAGTCATCTTATCATTTGACAAAATTTGAACCTTTCAAATTTGAAATTTGAAAAAATGATAAGTTCGAACCAAAATTTGAGACCCAAATTGATTTTAACATAAAAAGTGATGAATACCAAAGTTGTTCAACTCATTAATATCTACAACTCTTATTTTAGTCATCTTGTCATTTGACAAAATTTGAACCTTTCAAATTTAAAATTTGAAAAAATGACAAGTTCGAACCAAAATTTGGACCCCCAAATCAATTCAACTAAAAAAGTAATGAATACCAAAGTTGAATAACTCATGAAGATCTATAACTTTTATTTTGGTAATTGCATAATTTGTTAAATTCTTTGTACACATTGTTCACACAAACATACATGAATGTAGTCTCACACACACATACATGAATGTTGTCTCACACACATACATAAATGTAGTCTCACACACACATACATGAATATAGTCTTACGAACACTGACACACTTACATAAACTAGCTAGCCCACCGTGACAACTTTCCCCTTGACACCTTTTCGTTCCCATGGCAATACATCTTTGGGCAGGTTCTTTTCCACAGCCTCGATCTTCTTACAAAAGTCTGTGAATAGCGGCATCTCATCACACTTATTGTAAGCTTCAACATCGTCCATGCCATCAACTTCGATGATATGTTGTTTTCCAGAGGCCACCATGTGCTTTGTCTTCTTCTTTGGGGGGAGGTTACTTTGCGGGTCAGGCATATAGAAGACTTGCGCGACTCGTTCAGCGAGCACCCAAGGGTCATCCTGGTAGCCTACATTCTGGAGGTCGATGACTCTCTGTCCGATCTCATTTAATTGATGTTGCTTGATCCAGCGGCATCAAAACAGGGCCACCTTTATATCCCTTCCATAGTCAAGTTCCCATATATCTTCAATTATGCCAAAGTACAGCACCTTTCGCCCCACTCCGTCGAGAGCCTCTATTCGAACGCCGCTGTTCTGATTCACAGATTTCCTGTCCTTTGTGTCGGTATAGTATGTGTACCCATTGATGTCATAAGCATTCCAAGACATCACCTGTTTCGATGGCCCAGCTACCAACCGACTGATGGTAATAGAATCTATGGTTTCTCCAGGCTGTATGTTCTGGCCCTTCAACCATGATGTTAGGCGTTGCTTATGCTATTTCATGACCCAATCATCTGAACGGCCATTCCTCTCGGCCATAATAATAGCCATGTGTTCATCAATGTACGGTTGCATCACTGCCATACTCTGCAAGACATTGTAATGCGCCTGACTCACCTCTCTGTAATCATTGTCGAGGAACACTTTCCTACCACTTGTGCCCTTCCCAGCTAGCCTTCCCTTGTGACGAGAATCGGGATTACCAATCCCTCTCTATACTTTTAGCCACTCTTGGCAGCACTCGATGACTTCTTCGGAATTGTAACCCTCTATCATGGAGCCCTCTGGGTGTGTTCGGTTATGCATGTATCGGCTTAGAACTGACATGAACCGCTCGTAGGACCACATTTCATGCAAGAAGCTAGGGCCCAGCGCCTCGATCTGATGAACCAGGTGAATCATGAGATGTACCATTATATAAAAAAATAGGAGGTAAACACATCTCTAGCTGGTTCTGGGTCTCCACCATGAATTCATGTAGGTCACTCAGCTCTTGCCTGCGAATCATCTTCTGTGAGATCTTCGAAAAGAAGTAGCACATGCGGGTGATGGCCATCTTTAGGAACTCTGGCTTTATAGCCCTGATTGCAATTGGTAGGAACACTGTCAGCATCATATGACAATCATGAGCCTTGCAGTATGTTAATGATAGGTCCTTCATCGACACTAGCTTCTTCAGGTCGCCGAAAACCCAGTCGGCACTCTGACCCCCCTAAGGAAATTGCATATAGCTCTCCTCTCGTCTAGGGTTAGGTTGAAGCTAGCCGTGGGAAGAATGTACTTGCCATTATCTTGCTGTACCGGCCAAAGCTTCCGCATCACGTTCAGTTGCACCATGTCTTTCCATGATCTGAGACCATCCTTTGACTTGCCCGTGTCCATCAAGGTAGCCATGAGACTCTCAAAGACATTCTTCTGCATGTGCATCGCATCAATGGCATGGGGGACCTCCAAGTCTGGCCAATAAGGCAGGTACTGAAAGAAGATCGATTGCTTCTTGAATGGTACGCCTTCGATGGGAGGTGTGCTTCTATCTCTAATCGTTCCATCCGGATTCTTCTTTCCATAGACGACGTGTATGTTTTGGACCATTCTGAACACATGTTCTCCATTACGACGTCTCTCTAGAGAGGGTTCATCATCCGGGATGTTGTCATAGTATCTTAGGTACAATTTGCCATGGTACTTATGACCTGTCTTTAAGAAGCGCCGGTTCCTTATGTAAACTATCTTCCTGGATCCATCTAGGAACACCCATTTAGTACCATCCAAACAGACTAAGCATCCAGTCATGCCTTTGAACTATCCAGACAGGGCAAACAACACGGGGTAATCATTGGTAGTAACAAATATTATTGCTTTGTATATAAAGTCCTCCTGTCGGAACGCATCGTACATCAGCTCCCCATACCTCCATAGCCTCTCCATTTCTTGCATCAGAGGCTCCAAGAACACGTCTATATCAATGCCTAGTTGTTTAGGGCCGGAGATAAGAATGGTGAGGAGAAGGTACTTCCTCTTCTGACACAAATATGTTGGGAGGTTGTACATGGTCAAGACAACTGGCCATGTGCTATGGTCGGTCATCCTCTCATTGAAAAGATTCATTCCATCGGTGCTCAAGCCGAACCGTACATTCCGTGGGTCATCACTGAATTCTGCTTTGTACTTGACATCGAACGCTGGCCACTGGCTACAATCGGCCGGGTGTGCGATTGTATCATCATCCATCTTGCGCTCATCATCCCACCATGTCATCAGTGCGTCTTCCTTAGGGTTTAGGAACATACGCCTCAAGCGGTCGGTCACTGGTAAGTACCACATAACTAGAGTAGGAATTCTTCTCTTATTTGCATCGTTGCCTAATGGAGTTTCCTCTGGGGGTTGAGATTCTTGCACCACCTTCTTCCCACCCTTCTTCCTCTTTCCTGTGGAGGCTTCCACCCCACTTTGAAGGTCATTGTTCTTGTACCGACTAGCCCCACACCTAGGACATGTATCTAAAGTCTCGAACGATGTGCCACGCCAAAAAAGGATACAGTGGTTGGGGCATGCATGGATTTTTTCAACCCCCAATGTGAGTGGACTTATAACCTTCTTCGCTTGGTATGTGTTGGCGGGAACTATGTTCGGCTATGGGAGCAACCGTGACATGAGGCACAACAGATCATTGAAACTACAGTTCGACCAGCCGTACTTAGCCTTCAGGATGAGTAGCTCAAGCACAAAACGTAGCAGTGTGAAGTATGTTGGACAGCCCTTCTCAGCATCATACACAGTCTTCTTCGATGCTTTTGTTACCCTCTCAAGATTTTCTAGACCTCTCTTGCTCTTTTCTAATATTTCTGGTCCAAAGGTCCCAAGCATTTCGTCCAAGTTGTCACCGTCATCTGCATCCCCCTCACGTGCTTCGCCATCATTGCTGACACCACCAGCATCATCACCACCTTGTTCATTGCCAAAGCCACCACCTTGTTGATTGCCATAGTCACGATCCATTTGTTGCTCAAGATCGTCTATGAATCAGGACAAGTATGCTTGGGTTTCAGCTTCATCAGCAAGATCATCGTCGCTGTCATCAACAACCACTGTTTCACCGTGATGAATCCACACTATATAGTCCGGAATAAATTCTCTCCTAATCAGATGTTCTTTGATGGTACTCACATCTCGAAATGCAATAAGGTTCTTGTAATCTTTGCAGGGACAAATAATCGTGTTACTATTCTCTTTCAACGTCGCTGCATGCTTCTCTGCAGCTTTGATGAATTTGTCCACCTCATCACAGAAAAGAGCGTCGTGTCTTAACGAACCATACATCCAAGAGTTCCTGTAGTCCATCTTATAGAAACAAAACAACCAAAAAAAGAATATTACTCGAGAATAATTGTATATACCTGAGACACGCACCATGGTAGTAGAGGATAGTTAATTAATTGACTATTAATGCATAAATATTTTAAAATATAAATTAATAGGTTCAAATAAACAATTTCAAAGAAAACAATTAGCAACATTTAATATTTCATCCACTACCTTTCATGCAAACTCCATTCCAATTTTATAGTAGAGGATAATTAATTAATGGCCTATTTATCCATAACAAATTATAAACACACATTATAGAAAGGAATCAAAATAAATATTAAATGATAATTAGTAGCCATGGTAGAGGATATTTTACACATTAGCAACAATTAAAATCTTACACATTCACCTACATGCAAACCCTAGTCACGTAAAGAAAAAATTGAAAAAGAATAAAAAAACAAAATCCTAGATCTAGATATAGGGTTTCATGACACATGCATGAAACTTCACTAATACTACACTAAAATCAACAAAGATGTACTAACAAAGGGTGCAATCTTACTTCCCTGCCTAATTTATCCTAGTATAGTGAAAATTAGGGTTCAATTTCACTCATAACTAGCTCAAGCTCCATGGAAGAGAGAGAAAACCAAAAATCAAATTACTTATTAACCATCGAATTAAACTTCAAATAAAGAGTTGTAGAAGCATTTTCTTACCTTTTAGAGCCTCTTCATCAAAGGATTTGAGATCAAAATCTTCCCCCTTAGTAGAGCAATTTTTAGGAGGAGCCAAAGGCCTCCCAATCTTTTTGCTTTGGTAGAAGAGTATGTCCCGAGGTGGAAGAAGCGGTGACTGCTATTTATTCGTGCGCCGTCAGTAGGGGCGGCTGGTGATTCAGCCGCCCCTACAGTAGAACAGCAGGGGCGGCTGGTGGCAGTCGCTCCTACAAAATGGTCACTGCAGGGGCGGCTGGTGATTGAGCTACCCCTACAGATCAGCCCCAACTGTTGGGGCGGCTCAGGTTACCAGCCGCCCCTACAGTGCCATCTGTAGGGGGCGGCTGGGCTACTGGGGCCCGAGGACGCCCACTGTAGGGGCGCCCCCAACCCCAGCCGCCCCTACAATAAAAATGCTCCTATTTCTACTGTGCAAATCTGGCGTAGGGAGACAGCATTGCATTGGAACCTTCTCCACCAGCTGTTGAATATTCGATCGCTTTATTTAGAAGCAAGATGGAGGGCATAGCTAGAATTGCTGACATGAATTTTTTTTGGTACTCGTACGACTTGGGTCGCAACTGGGTTGTTGGATGCGTGAACTGCATGCCTAACTCCACGTAGCATGGAAAATTCAGTGGACGCTTGTCGATATTCTTGTAAAATTATTTGTGAAAGTAGTGTACTCCAAACACAAAGTCCTCGTCCAGGCAATATATACATGCTGACTAATTAAGCTTCTTCACAACACCAACTGCTCTGACCTTGAGGCCTTGATCAGGGCTTACATGCTTGTCCTATTCACAACAACTCTTGGAAGCAAATAAAACATCCACAACATGCATGCATCCCTGAGGGCCGGGGCTGTTGACTGCTTTTCATATTATACTTAGTCTGACAAACAAAAATAAATGAGGGCAAAACATAGCGACTTTATTTAGAACAAACAGATATTCCATATTTACAGTACCACAGAGAGAGAGAGAGAGAGAGTTGTTTGGAAATGTACGACTATTATATGTGATCTTGATGGATAGCGTAGTCAAATTGTATAGTTTATTAAATCGTCAGTGCTATACTGCTATAGCTCTCGCCATAAATACAAGTATGACCATTGTCCCCAGGCAGCCACTACCACAGGCAGGCATGTCTGTGAATTATTTTCCATAGTTGTGATGTGATGCATGACCCTTGGCCTCTGAATGCTTCCGACTATGGACTATGGACTATGCATGGTAGGTGGTAGCACATTGTGCAGAAGGAGCCTCTGAATGATGATGTGAGCAGATATTATCTGTAATTCTGTCTCTGAATGGTTCCAACCATATATATGCAACTGATGTGAGCAGATATGTAATTCTGTCTCTGAATGGTTCCAACCATATATATGCAACTGTTGACGATCAAAATCTGGATCAGTTCAGTGGAAATAAATTAAACACTACTGGATTCAGGTTCTTTGGCGAGTGCCACTCGCCAAAGGCCAAATTGCACTTAGCAAAGTCTTTGTCAAGTGCGGCACTCGGCAAAGAACACACGGCAAAAAATTGATCGGCAAAGCCCTCTTTGCCGAGTGTCTTTTATCGGGCACTCGGCAAAGGTTTTGCCGAGAGCCCCGGGGGCACTCGGCAAAGAAAAGCGACCGTCACGGCGCCGGCCCCGTTGACGGTCGTTTTACCGAGTGCCAACCCTGCAGACACTCGATAAAGATTTTTTATTTTTTTTAAAAAAATTCTTTGCTGAGTGCCCTCTATCCGGCCCTTGGCAAAGATGTTTAATTTTTTTTCTAAAAATTCTTTGTCGAGTGCCCCCTGGCCGGCGCTCGGCAAAGTTTGAAATTTTTTTTTTAAAAAAATTCTTTGCCGAGCGCCCTCTGGCCGGCACTCGGCAAAGTTTGAATTTTTTTTAAAAAAAAATTCTTTGCCGAGTACCATGGTCATGGCACTCGGCAAAGCTGAAAAAATGGTTTTGCGAGCGCCCATTTTTTTAGCTTTGCCGAGTGCTGTGACTAAGGCTGGATAACGAGCTGGCTCGGCTCGTTCTGGCTCGTTAAGATAACGAGCTAGCTCGGCTCGGCTCGTTATCCTAACGAGCCAGAAAACCAGCTCGGCTTGGCTCGTTAAAAGCTCGAGCTGGCTCGTTAAGCTCGCGAGCCAGGTATAAAAAATACACAAAATATAATATTTGCATTTATCTAAAGTTTGAGAATAATAATAATATAAAAGAAATGCATCTAAACTAGTTACCGGTCAATTTATAGGGTCTAGACCAGTTATCAGTCAATTGTAAAGTGCAAGACATGAAGTAATACAAAAACTAATATAAGTTTTGATACTTTTTTCCTGGAAGCTTGGCTCGTTTAGCTCGCGAGCGGCTCGCGAGCTGGTTCGAGTTGGCTCGTTATAGCTAACGAGCTAAAATCTTGACTCGGCTCGGCTCGTTATCATAACGAGCCGAGCGGAGCCGAGTCGAGCTAGCCACGAGCCGAGCGAGCTAACGAGCTTCGAGTTTTTCGTCCAACCTTAGCTGTGACCATGGCACTCGGCAATGGGGTCCTTTGCCGAGTACAACACTCGGCAAAGTGACCCAAAACGACAATTTTTAATTTTTTTTTATATTCTATCATGACAAATAAATTCATACAAACATATATCACATATATATCTCATTCATCACATATATATCTCATCCATCACATATATATCTTATCCATCCACACATCCATCTGCACATATCACATCTATCATAATATATATCACATATATAATAATAAATGCTCAAGTCCTCCTCACGCTCCTCCTCACACGGCGTGGGAGGAGACGCCCCCCTCCTGCGGCTGGCGGTCCTCCACCTCCTCCTGTTCGATCCATCCGTCGCCCCCTCCGCCTCCTCCTGCAACCGACGTGGTCTTTGGTAAATCGAGTTCACGGACCTATGACGGTCGCCCACCATCTTTGTTCAATCACCTGCAATAAAAAAGAAAAACAAGACGTAATTAGAAATAGGTACAAAAATGAACAAAACATAATTACAAAAAACATAGTAATACATGTATTAGAAATATATGCAAAAATGAACAAAACATAATTAAAAAAACATAGTATTACATGTATTAGAAATAATCTTCATGATTGAGATTAGCTAGATCATAGTCTCGTCATCACTATCAACATTGTCCAACTTATCAACACTATGCAAAGGAGGAATGTTGTCTTCATTGTCGTTGCCTAAACGTAATCGCTCAAGCATTTGTATGTCCTTCAGATTTTGCACCTCGTCTCCAGCGTCCTCGTCATCATCCCTTTCATTGTCTACTTCCATTCCTATCTCTTCGGTTAAGTCTATGTCAAACCTCCCTTGTAGCCCATCTTCTTGATAGAACTCTCCATCATATGTGTTTGGGTTGAAGTTGTAATCTTCATCGTTTGGGATAGATAGTTTGCCGTGTGGTGATACCTTGTGCACAATAGACCAACTCTTAAGATGCTCGGCGTCTTTGCACGCGTATGACGTATAATAAACCTGGACGGCCTGTTGAGCCACAATGTAGACATCTTTTCCTGGATAGATGGAATCCTGTCGAATCTCGACTAGCCCAAGCTTAGGGGTCCGTCTCGTTACTCCAGGATGAAACCAGTGGCATTTAAATATGATAGGAGTAAGAGGTTTGGAACCATAGAATGATAGTTCGTAGATTTCTTTAATTCTTCCATAATAGTTGAGTCCATCAGTGCCGGGCGTAACAACTCCGTTGTTTGTGGTTTTTCGATTGGGCCGACTCTACTCGTAGCTTGCTGTGTGAAAACGATATCCATTCACGTCATAATCGGTAAATGACTTGACCCTAACGGCACAGCTGTTTGCAACCTGTCTCAGCTCATCACTTATGGGCACATTAGTTTGGGCTTTCTGTTTGAACCAACAAATGAAATCGAGGTTCTCTAGTCCCGCACCCTATGAAAGAAGGGTATCATTTTCTTGCGGGGTAAGTTGCCTTGATCCATGCCAGGATTGACGAAGAAATTCCCTGTACCAACGAGAAACAAGGAGGTTGGACGAAGAAACAAGGACATATGGTAAAATGAAACAAGTTCGTTCAGAACTTACCAAATAAATGGCTGCACCTCGACAAGGTTGGTCAACACATATAGCATGATACTGCGCCACTCTTCATTTTTTAATTGCTTAGTGGTCGATGCACTTGCGCTTTTGAGTTGCCCTTGGAAAAGGCTGAGGTTCGATTCATTTTCGCTAGCATTGTAATGAGGGGGTGGATTATAAATGCTAGGAAGGTTCTTAGTGTAGTATTTCTCTATGAAGCTCGACACCTTCTCTAGAATGTATGCCTCTGCAATGGAAGCCTCAATTTTGGCTTTATTTCTACATTTTTTATGAAGAGTCTTCAGACATCTCTCGATTGGATAGCACCAACGGTCCTACATGGGCCCCCCATCCGTGCCTCATATGGGAGGTGCACAATCAAATGCTGCATCGACAAGAAGCAGCTGGGTGGAAAGATCTTCTCCAACTTACAGAGCAACACGGGTGCCGCTTTTTCCAAGTCATCAATGATGGTCCGAGAGAGCTCATTGGTATAAAACTGGCGGAATAAGTAGCTCAACTCTGCCAGTACTTGCCAGACATGCTCCGGGACATAGCCTCGAACCATCGCCAAAAGAAGCCGCTCAATGCATATGTGGTAGTCATGACTCTTCATCCCGTTGACTCGTAGAGTGCCTAAGTTTACTCTCCTCTTTAGATTCATTGCATACCCATCAGGGAACATTAGCGTCTGGATCCATTCAAGTACTTCTCTCCTTTGGTCCTTTTTCAAGACAAAATTGGCCTTAGGCCTTCTCCAGGTCTTGCCATGACTAGGAGGCTGTATCTCTTGATTTGGTCTATCGCACAACGTTGCCAGGTCCACTCTAGCCTTAGGGTTGTCCTTAGACTTTTCAGTGTCCATGAGTGTTGCCCAAAGTGCCTCGGCGACATTCTTTTTAGTGTGCATTACATCAATGTTATGTGGCAGAAGAAGGTCATCGAAATAGGGGAGCCTCGTCATGCCCGAGATATGAGTCCACATATGTTGCTCACCATATCCCACAAAACCACCTTCTTCATTGGGCATAAGAGCATCTATCTGAGCATGAACCTCGGCACCAGTCATCATCCACGGTGCAGGGTTTGTCACTTTGACACCTTTCGTAAAGTTCTTGATGTCTTGTCTGAATGGATGGTCAAGAGGTAGGAATTGACGATGTCTGTCGAACAACGAATACTTGCCATTCTTCTGCAACCAAATGAACCTCACACCTTCCTTGCATATTGGGCATGGGAACTTCTCGTGAACACACCAGGCGCAGAATATCCCATACGCCAGGAAGTCATGCAGGGAGTAGTGGTACCAAACATGCATTTTGAAGGTTGTCTTTATGGCTCAATCGTATGTCCATACCCCTTCGTCCCAAGCACGGACCAATTCATCAAACACGGGCTCCATGAACATACTCATATTACTCCCTGGGTGTCTAGGAATTATCAACGATAAGAATACGTTATGTCGTTGAAAGGAGACACCAGGGGGAGATTAAGGGGGATAACAAAGACAAGCCAATATGTGTATGGGGCAGCCATCATTCCATAAGGATTAAACCCATCTGTTGCTAGCGCGACACGTACATTACGAGCCTCATCTGCTTTGTCATGATGTTTGTCATTAAAGCGGATCCAAGCTTCACCATCAGATGGATGTACCATCTTGTCAGGATTGTACCGTTTGCCATTTTTGTGCCATGTCATCTGTTTCGTGGATTCCTCAGTCATGTATAGCCATTGGATCATCGGTAGTAACGGAAGGTACCATAGGATTTTCATGGGGATCGTAAGTTGTCTCTTCTAGCCATCATCAGAGTCTACCTCTAGGTACCTAGAGGATTTACACTTTGGACAAAACTTTGCATGCTCGTGTTCTTTCCTAAATAGGACGCACCCCTTCGGACAAGCATGTATATGCTCATACGACATCTTAAGTGCATAAAGAAGTTTCTGTGACTCGTACATGCTCTTTGGCAGAATGTGGCCCTCCGGAAGCAGGGTGCCAATCACGGCCAACATCTTATCGAAGCCTTCTTGACTCAAGTTTAACTCGGACTTCAACCCCATTAAGCGTCCAATAGCATCTAGTTGAGACACCATTGACCGATCATGAAGGGTTTCTGTGCCGAGTCCATCATGTCGTAGAACGCCTATGTGGCTGCCTCTATCTCCTCCTTCTCACATCCCTCATCGAACTGTCCTTGGTGAAAGTTATCTAACATATCTACTACCCCAGCATCAGCATCAAAAGCCTCCACTCGTGGTCTCACCACCTCCTCTCTCATATGATGGGCTTCACCATGGTGGACCCACCAGGTGTAGTCCGGCGTAAATTCATTCTTCACAAGATGTTTACCCATTTCCACCTTGTTTACCCTTCTCCTGTTTCCACATTTGCTGCAGGGACACAAAACTAGGCAATGTCCTTTAGCAGCCTTGCCAAATGCACTGTTCAAGAAACATCAGTCTTGTTCATCCATTCCGTGGTGTAATCACTCTGACTTCTCTAGCCCGTGTACATCCACTGATGGTCATCCATCCTCTAACATATGTATCAACGAGTAATGTAACCATCAATTGCATCTACATGGTGTTCCTACTGTCTAATAGGTGAGGATAGGTCCTAATCCCACCCGCGGATGCATAGATGAGGTTAGTTTCCATGCTCTACTCCTATCCGAGACAGAATTTTGACAGCACCTCCCCGTTGTTCTCTAGATACACGTCCTGCCAAAGAAGAGTGCATATCCGGAGAACAACAGGGAGGTGATGCCGAAACTCTATCTCGGACCAGAGCAGACCATGGAAACTAACCCATCTATGCATCCACGGGCTGTCCAAAAAACGTGGACAATCCGAAACAGATACGGTCATAGATATGCAAAGATCTGCATACCTCTAACCGTATCTCTTTCGAACGAGAGACGCCTAACTGGGTTACGTGATCTATGACCATGATACAGAAAGAGGGGTTATACCTAGGGTGGCGGCGTAGTCAGGCTAGCGGGGCTGTGGCGGGTCGGTGCAGTGGCGAGGCGACGCGGTGCAGGCAGACCGGCACGGCGACGGGAACTCTAACTCGGCTCCGACGGGCTCTTCTCTACAAAAATGGAACAAAATACTGTCATTTAAATTTTTTTTGGCAGAACCTCCCCTGCACAGTGAGGTTTCCAAAACCTGTAAAAAACAACGGCACGATGGCCGACAAGCACATATGTCTCAAGAGAAGCCATGTAGTTTGGATATCAATCCATGCAGAAGAATATATCGAAGTAATACCACTACTTCTACTACTACTTCCACTATTGCTACTACTACTACCACTAGTTCTACTACTACTACTACCACTATTGCTACTACTACTACCACTAGTTCTACTACTACTACTACTACTACCACTACTTCTACTACTACTACCACTAGTTCTACTACTACTACTACCACTAGTTCTACTACTACTACCACTACTTCTAATACTACTACTACCACTAGCACTACTACTACAACTAATACTACTACAACTGTCACTACCACGACAACAACAAGAGAGAGGGCATACCTGACGGGCACCGGGGGTAGGGCGGGCGGCGTCGGGGTCGGGGTCGGGGTCGCCGGAGTCGGGAACGGGGTTGGGCACGGGCGGCGTCGGGGCGGGCGGTCCATGGGGCGCAGTCGGGGGCAGGGCTGGCTCCTACTCCTCCTCCTCCTCCCCTCCTCCCCTCCTCCCCCTCCTCCTCCTCCTCCTCATCTCCTCCTTGCCTCCTCCCCCCTCCTCCTCCCCTCTTCCACCTGCCGGCGTTGGCGGGCCAGCATGGGCGAGCTGGCCATGCTCGGCCACACGCGGGCGCGGGGGCGGGGGTAGGCGTCGGCGCGCGGCGTGGGGAGGGGCTGCGGCGAGCGACACGCGGCATGGGGAAGGGCGGCGGCGTGCGGCGTGCGGCGGCGGTGGCCCGGTGGCTGGCGGGCGCGGCCCACGGGGAGGAGAGGGTGCATGTAGAGATGTCACATGTAGAGATGTCCTGGTTTGTAAGCATCGTACGTGACAACGTGCACGAAATCTTCTGAAATTTTTCTCATAGCCTCCACATACGATATCACAACATCTCAACAAGTTTCATGATTTTCGGACTTCATTTGCTTTTTTATAGAATTTAAAAACACTTCGCACGCAAGTTCGCGGTCATGTTTGGTGAACAAGATGTCCGAAATTTTGGGTCCGTTCCTGGATACGGCCTCACACTACACTTAGTAACATGACTATTATTTTTTGATTCATTAAATTCCATTATTCGTACCACGTGCAATTCAAATTTATATTTTTTGAAAAATTCAAGTAAACGAAATAAAGTAACTAAATATATAAAAAAGCCAAAAAATTCCCAAATTCTAACGAGGAGTTCCTGGTACTTTAAAATGGTTGCACAAAAAATTTGGAGCCAAAAAAAAAAACTTTGCCGAGCGTCGGGGCATGGCACTCGGTAAAGGGGGTCTTTGCCGAGTGCCAAGAATAAGATGCTCGGCAAAGAGGTTTTTTGAATTTTTTTTAGAAATTTCCTCTTTGCTGAGTGCCTTCGCATGGGCACTCGGCAAAGGTATTTCAAAAAAAAATGTAATTTTTTAATTCCTCCTTTTGCCGAGTGTCGAAGCTGTTAGGCACTCGGCAAAGACATTTCAAAAAAAATATTGAATCTTTGCCAAGCGTCGTGTCAGAGGCACTCGGCAAAGTATTTTTCAAAAAAAAATCTTTGCCGAGTGCCTAACAGCCGGCACTCGGCAAAGAAGGACGTGGGCGAACACCATTACGCGGGGCAGCCTATGCCGAGTGTCGTGCTTTTGCCGAGAGCCTGGCAGTGGCAAAGGACTTCTTTGCCGAGTGTAATTCTTTGCCGAGTGCGGCACTTGATAAATAAGGTCTTTACCGAATGTTCAATTTTTAACACTCAGCAAAGTAGTTTGCACTCGGCAAAGGCCCTGTTTCCGGTAGTGAAATGCGGGGCAGGAGTCGTAGTTTCGGCAAACCGTCCCCTAGTAGGACGCTAGGGTAACTTTTATGAAACCGTGTTTATCTCTGTTGCATTATATACAATACAATACATACGTTCCGATTGACTAAAACCCAAAGCCCCGTGCTTGCACGCTTTCCTTAATTAAAGACAGCCTGCATACACAGTAGCAGACTAGCTGTTGCCTGTTGGGCAAGCAACCTTGATTGCCGGCTTTTCAACTCGATCGAAGTCCAACATAGTAGGTGAAGGTGAGGTGAAGCCGGTACGTGACATGATGTACCTAATCATATATATATTTTTATGCATTCATGCATGCATGGATTGAGTGCTTGCTATATACTACCTAGCTTCAAGCTTATACTAACAGACTGAGTCCAGGAGTTTCTTCTATAAATATGGATGTCCTGATGTCCATGTTCCCAGCAAGCTAGCTACCTCCAGAGCTCCAAGCAATACAATACACCTCACTGCACTCACAGGCACAAAGACTAGCCTGTAGTCCTGTACGAGATGGCTGCAGCAGCATCAGCTGCAAGATGCAGCGGCAAAGGCGTCGCTCTCCTCTTGCTCCTTGTGTTGCTGGCCGGCACCACAGACACCTCGTCGGCGCAGCTGGGCACCAGCTTCTACTCCCACTCGTGCCCCGGCGTGTACGATGCCGTCAGGTCGGTGTTGCAGGTCGCCATCGCCAGGGAGCAGCGCATGGGCGCCTCCATCCTCCGTCTCTTCTTCCATGACTGCTTCGTCCAAGTACGTACATACAGTAACAGTACTCGCTCGCTCCGCCATTATTAATTAGTAATTACTAACACAATCAAGCAACTTGTGATTATATATACGTATATATGTATAATAATAATGTGATCGATCATGGTGTAGGGTTGCGACGCCTCGCTGCTGCTGGATGACACGCCCAGTTTCAGGGGCGAGAAGATGGCCAACCCCAACAACGGCTCCGCCAGAGGATTCGAGGACATCGACGCCATCAAGTCGGCCGTCGAGAAGGTCTGTCCCGGCGTCGTCTCCTGCGCCGACATCCTCGCCATCGCCGCAAGAGACAGCGTCGTCATCGTAAGCCTAGCTAGCCGGCCCTTGCAGTATAGTTATATTCTTTTTGAATCACTTCAGAGCTAGAAAGATGCATGAGACTGATGAACCTGCAACTGCAACTGATGGATGCATGCATGCACACATGCAGCTGGGTGGTCCGAGCTGGGACGTCAAGGTTGGGAGGAGGGACTCGAGGACGGCGAGCTTCAGCGGCGCCAATAACAACATCCCGCCGCCGACGTCGGGCCTCGCCAATCTGACGTCGCTCTTCGCCGCGCAAGGCCTCTCCCAGAAGGACATGGTCGCGCTCTCTGGTGCGTACTTATACTATCCCACTACATCTACATTAGTAATTAACTACTAGCTGTAAATTAATGCAATGCTCAGCCTGTTCGCTTGCTCGTAAACGATCGTAAATTTCCAGCCGGGAACAATGTTTTTCTCTCACACCAAACCAGCCAGCAGTAAATAATCCACGATGCGATACGGCCTCCCGAACAGAGATATATATAAGAATGTGAATTTAGCAATTCCACACTGTTTCTCCAATAAATTAAACTTGTCACTCAACTTTGGAGATATATATAAGAATGTGAATTTAGCAATTCCACACTGTTTCTCAATCACTAGCTCAATATAGATATTTGGCAGAGATTAAGTTTATGTGCTAGATTAAGTTAAGTGGTATAGTATTGATCATTCATTTTTCCTCCACCCCATTTGTAACTTTGTATCATGTTTAATTCATTCCAAAATATAAGTCATTAAATATTTTCATATGTGCCGCTTTGCCTCTTTTTCCAGGAGCCCACACCATTGGCTTAGCACGTTGCACCAACTTCAGAGCCCACGTATACAATGATACCAACATCGATGGCAGCTTCGCAAGAACAAAGCAATCGGTTTGCCCTAGGACCTCAGGTTTTGGTGACAACAATTTGGCGCCTCTGGACTGTCAAACCCCAACTGTCTTTGAGAACAACTACTACAAGAACCTTGTTTGCAAGAAGGGGCTTCTACACTCTGACCAGGAGCTCTTCAATGGTGGATCCACAGATGCGCAAGTCCAATCATATGTTAGTAGCAAGGGCGCATTCTTTGCGGACTTTGTCACCGGCATGATCAAGATGGGTGACATCACGCCATTGACCGGCTCCAATGGGGAGACCAGGAAGAACTGCAGAAGGATTAATTAAGAGGCAGTGCACACTAGCAACCTATCATTCTATCGATCTGTTGAGGATTTTCAATAACGTCCTACTTTCTTTCAAGATTGTAATCCTTCCATTTTACACAAAATTGTTAAATCATTATGTTGTACTAGTTTGTTGAGATTATGTCTGTTTGTTTAAATATAAGTAATAATCTATCATTTGTTATGTATACAAACCTTTTTCTTGAGTATATATATGCCATATACTTTTTGCATGTGAACAACTAAGGTGCTTTCTCCACCTCCTGTGTACTAAATCGGTTAATTCTTTATTTACAATTGTTTGATCGAACACATATATACTCTAAATTAAAGCTAATAAAGATGCTCTAAAGTACGATGTCATAACATTATTATTATGTGATTTTTTTCTTGCTTTGACTGGTTCAAGATCGAGAGTCTAACTAATCTCGCGGCATGCATGTCTTAATTTCTCTGCGTGCTTGGTCTAACTTAATTTGCGGTGATAGCGACAAAGCAATGCAAGAAAGGTAGTATAGGAGTATATATAGCAGTTAGGTAAGGTGCACGCGCGGCCACTATTTTCGTGCAAGCACACATGTCAATGTAGCTGTTGGTTTTTGTTTTTTACTTTGTATTCCAAGAAGGTTTATCAAGTACGAAGAACAATTGGATCTTATCGAGGTGCTAACTTCTGTTACGTACTAAAATAAACAGACCTTAGTTGCTACGGAAGAACAATTGAAGAAAGCCCTTTGTGTGTTCAATCCGTGAATTCATAGCTTCTAACTAAAAGCATCATCAAGCATTTTTTGGTTACTACCCATGCATGAAGGACAGATTGAACACAAAGGGCTTTCTTCAGAGAAAAAAACTATGAATTCACGGATTTTTTTTCTTTTGACAAAGCCAACCTAAGATTATGTTCTTTGTAGTCAGCAAGTTATGGAAGCTTTTGATCATGTCTTCATTCATTGTGGTGCTTTTAAAGCTTATTGGGCATCAATCGGGCCGCACAAGTGCTGAATCTAGATAGCCTTGGTTCATTATTGAATCCCAACAATGAGTAGGGGGTGGGTGTGTATGCGTTGTGAACGTCTACGTTGTACTGTATAATTCTATAAAAAAAACAATGAGCAGGGCATGTGTGCCAACGTGGTCGCTTAGGTAAGCGGCGGCAAGGAGCGGCCAGGAGATTCGACAAGGCACAACCCACTTGGTGCCTCCTTCGAGTTCCACAGCTTCTCCTCCGAGCTTCCCCTCCTTCTCTAATCTGCCTGTCTGCGTGAATGCATACCTGGGATTGATCTAGAACAAGAAGTGGGTCTCGCTCTATGATTGTTTTTTATTTTTTTTTCCAATTTATTTTTGCTGTGACTTAGTTTTTATGGGCTGAGATGGACTATCGTGCTGTAGGGCTGCAGGGCTTATCGTGCCGGCATGACAAGGCTAAGTAGGCTAAGGGTCATGCCTGGGCCTTGCACTTGGTATATAACGTCATGGCAGCACGACTAGCTAGCCGTGTGTCTTATTGTGCTCGCGTGTCTGTGCCAATTTGAACATCTATAATGTCGGGTCATAAGCCTAGAATCCATAAATGATATCCTATTGACCCGCCATGAAGCCCCACTAGTACAGAAACGGGTTTTACTTCCGGTTGAGAAACCCCTTCAGTCTCAGTTTCCCAACCGGGAGCACGAATTCGGGACTAAAGGGCCCCTCCTTTAGTCCCGGTTTCTCGCCCGGGACGGTTGGTAAGACCAACCGGAACTAAAGAGGCCTCCCGGCCTAGCCACGTGGGGCGGCCCTTTAGTCCCGGTTGGTATTACCAACCGGGACTAAAGGTTTCTTTTTTTTTCTTTTTTTTTTGTTTCTATTTTCAATTGATGATTCGTTTTGGTTTTCGAATAGGTTTTCGAATACGCATTCTACGCTGCTAGTAATATACGTATTCTACACGTTTATAATGTTCGAACATTTTGTACAAACTAAAGTATGAAACTAACGTATATATTACATGCATATACATATATTGTACGTTATTATTTATATATATATATATATATATATATATATATATATATATATATATATATATATATACACACACACACAAATAAAGCTTGCATTGTATATTCTATCATATCCTTGGGATAACAAATTCACTCCATCTGGTTTGGCTTTCATGTTTCGTTGACGTTATTGTAGAACTCGCCGGCGGGGTTGAGGACCTGGTCATTAAGAAATCCTGCTATGGTCTCTTGAATTCCTTTCAGTTGGTTACGTCGTACAACTTTTTCCTTCAACCATAGAGTCTTCACTAAAAGTTAAAGGAAAATATATATATATATATATATATATATATATATATATATATATATATATATATATATATATGTGTGTGTGTGTGTGTGTGTGTCACGTGATTACTTGTATATATGAGCAACAAAAGAAATTATGAATATATTTATATAACGTACTTTGAGGATCTCTTCAGGAATTCTTTTTGCGTACGCCATGATGAACTCGCAAACATAGTATCCGCAGTAGTTGTTCCCCTGTTCTTGCCTCAGAACATACTTTTACGAGAAAAAAGATCCGATGAATTGAAAGCATGCATAGTGTTAATTGAATTATATATATATATATATATATAAATGTAGCTAGTACTTACTTTGTGTGCGATTACATCCAGTGGCGTTTTGCAATGTTTCATGTGGTGTTCCTCAATGAAACTTTTCCAAACACTGCGCCCAATAAAATAAAAAATTAATTTGGCCTTTAATAATTATTGCACTTAAGAAATCGGGGTATATATAGTTGCTAGAGAGACTAAATTACCATTGGATAATATCTATCATGTCTTGGTACTCTGTTTACTCTTTTCTTAACGAGTCTAAGATGCTCAACCGACTATTGGCCATATCGATGACCATCAATATCCAGTGATTGCTACATATGTTTTTATACACAAATATGATCGACATTAACTAGAGTCAACAAATGTCCATATGATCGACATTAATTATTTAACACTCACTTGAAGTTGTAGGAAAAGAGTATGTTCTTGTTTTGTTGGTTCACTAAGAACCTCATGAGTTTTTTCTCGAGTTCAGCTTTCCATTGAGGCGGGGGGTTAGGGTGTTTGAATACGACATTTGGATCAACGAAACCAACATCATTATCATTTCTCTTTCTGAGTTCTATCATCTCATATCTGCATATATAAAAATATAGTATGAGGATATATAATTTATATATATATATATACATGTAGCTTTATATATATACACTTTAATAGTAGAAAATAATCACACTTACAGACAATAGCAGCTAATGAGACTTTTGTCGAGAGAGTTCAGGTGGCATAGTTGGTGTAATTCTACAAACTCGACATATATAACGTCATCGCCACGGAAGTAATGTTGGTTTCTAACTCTGAGAGGAACAAAGGTCTCTCCCCGTTCACACGCCATCATATACCACTTGTTTAGCAGGTACATTTGCATACTCAGTTCACCTAAGGCCTCAAGGTTGTATAGACTCTTTCCCTGTTCAAATTTCTTTCAAGGATCCACTTTCGGAGCACATGGTCCTTCAGCATGCACTTGGGCAAGGTCCAAACCAGTTTCCTCGTAAAACCAAGCCAGCTCCTCAAAATCGACGTCTAAGTCTAAGTTCAAACCATATTCATTACGAACGACAAGAGGAGAGACTGATTGTTGCGATTATTGTTCGAGTTGTGCAACACCTTTTCCTGGTTTATTCTTTTTCTGTGCCGCCTCAAATGACTTGGTGAGAGAGCGATCGTAGTCCAATTTTGGCAGGGTCTTTTGAGATTCCTGCTTTTTCTGGTCCACCTTCTTTCTTAGAAGATCTGGAGGTAGGTAGAAGTATGGTTTCTCCAGGTTCTCCCTCGCTTCTCGTTGCTTTTTCACTTTTTCAAAGAAACTGTCCACATCTTTTTGTACTACAGCATTTAATTCCTTTTTACTTTTCTCGTAAGACAGTTTTTGGGGAATAACTAGATTAGATGAGGCTTTCTTCTTTGCCGGCTGGTGGGCCAATGGCTTC
Source organism: Miscanthus floridulus (assembly GCF_019320115.1). NCBI lineage: Eukaryota > Viridiplantae > Streptophyta > Magnoliopsida > Poales > Poaceae > Miscanthus > Miscanthus floridulus. The sequence goes on along the minus strand of NC_089593.1, from coordinate 5,467,409 downwards.
GTTTGCGGGGTGGACCTCTTAGGAGCTGGCTTCTTCTTAGTCATCAAGGGAGGCGGGGAAGCCGTTGAAGACCTCTTTGGAGGCGTTGGAGACCTCCTTGGAGGCGTTGGAGACCTCCTTGGAGGTGGCGGCGGTGGCGGCGTTGCCACCTAATTTCCCGGAGCACTATGATGATCTGGAGATTGGACAATTAGACTTAGGTATAAAAAATTGTTATTTTTAATCATGCATGTCAATAGAAAATTAGTGAAAAAATTTTCGTTCACTTTTATCCGCACCTATTGTCTGGCAATTGAGGAAGCGACAGTGGACTCGAGACCCTAGAAATAATGATGTAGCGCTTGCGCCATAGTATGAATGTCTTCTCTGCTTCTCCTAGAGCCTTCTCCCCATCACCTCCTAGAATGTCAAGATGGATCACTAAAACCTTTGTTAACTCTATCCACTGAGATGCTAACATATCCAGGTGGTATTATTGCCCCATGGATTCTTGGTGTCTTGGTAGGATCTAGAGGAGAAAAAACATCGAGAGCCACCATGATTGTGGCATTCTCTTTTGGAATATGTAGCTCACATGATGTAAACGGTGCAGTGATGTCATCCACAGGGAAACGTAGCATTGCGTCATCTTGATTTGGCAACTCCATGGAAGCGCAGCTGCTTTTCAACCGATCAGGGGGCTAATATTAATGTTGATTTCTGGATCTGATGCATGCCTTTGGGCACTCATTGATATTTGCACTTGCTTTATGATTTCGTCCTGCATTCTAGCATGCATGTTTTTTTCGCACTCTTGTGCTTGAAGCAACGTCTCCCGTGACTCACGAACATATTCCTCCAACCTGCTGATCCGCGCTGCTTCCTCATCCTTCCTTCTCTGTCGACTTCTGTAGGTATCTCTGTCGTTAGGGAAACCATACTTCCAAGAAATGTTCTGTCCTAAACCTCTCGTTAGGCCACTGTGTTCAGTAGTCCCGATGGCATACGTCAGTTCATCCTTTTCTCTATTGGGCCTGAACGCACCAATAGCTTTAGCTTGTAGAGCATAAGATAATCTTTGTGTTGCTCTTTCGAGTTTTGGGCCATGAACCAGCTTCCCAGTCTTTAGGTCCAGTCTTCCCCCATGAGCGAAAAACCAATTTTTCACGCGTTTGGACCAATTGAGTGATTCTGGTGTGATACCCTTGGCAAGAATGTCCGCTTCCATTTTTTCCCACTTGGGAATGGCAGTCGCGTAGCCACCAGATCCCATGCCATGGTGGTATACCTTCTGTCAGGCATTCTCTTGGTTCCTTCTCACCCGTTCCTCACCTTCTTCCGATGTCTTGTACTGTACAAAATCATTCCAGTAGGACCTCAACTTCACGAGCGGGCCCCTAGTATTGAAATTGGGTGTTAGGTTCTTCTTGACGTATTTTGTGTATAGGGATTTCTTCCAAGTCTGGAATTGTGTGGCCATCTTCTTCATAGCCCACTTTCGAACTAGCTCCTTCAATTCATCATCGTTGATATCATCATAATCATCCGCTTGCAACGTGAAATGTTGAAGGATATCATCCCAAATTAAATTCTTATCAAGATCAGAGACAAAACTAACATGAGGCTTGTTGATCTTTTGCTTCCATTCACGGGCACTGGTCGGAAGTCTGTCTCTTACAAGGTACCCACAGAGTTGCACGAATTTTCTTGCATGTGGACCAAGTGGTTCGCCTGTCTCGATATTGAATTCCGATATTATGTAGCGCCCCTCCAATGGCTTTTTCAGGCCTCAAATATTTTTGCTTTTCGCCGTTGTGGTCGTCGATCCAGAGGGCTACGTATAAAAAAAGAATAAATAAATATCATGTGTACACATAATAGATGATAGATATTCAAATATATATATACAATATTCAAATATATATATAAATATATATACATCGCCAGTATTTTCTTGCACAATATTTTCTTGGTTATCTTCAAGAGACAGGTATTGACTCCCGTCATCTACATCCTGCTGGTCACCATCGACAAATTGAGTGCCAGTGTTGATAATATTCATCATTTCTTCATCCGTGTTGTCTCTCGGGGCAGCCATCTAGCTTTTACTCCACTAGATATATCTATAAAAAATAAAACATGTTTCAATAAATAACCATCCATACTAGTTGACCTTGCTTACGTGATCATCTCGGCGAGCATTTCTCCATCGGACGGCACCGTACTTGGCCAAGGAAGAGATCCGATTCTACGAGGAAGGAAACACGGTCTTCCACGACCGTTGCCTCTCTCCCTCGTAGAATCAAAGCTCCTCCTTGACGTCCATTACTGCTCGGCAGAGAACATGCTCACCGAGATGAACACGGTCCGCAAGTTCAACTAGTACGGATTTTCTATAATTTTTTAACTATTTTCTAAGTTTTTCATTTCATGGAAAAATTAATTCTAAAAAATAAAAGGCATGATTTCTAAGTATTTCATATCATGGAAAAAATAATTCTAAGTGACCTGCTTGATATCGGCGAGCTCGCGGGCGTTTAGGTTGCCGAGGATAGTAACATTTATAGATGACATTTGTAGGTCTAAAGTTATCAAATATCCATCAAATTATAGCTCAAAAATATGTTTCAATAAATAACCATCCATACTAGTTGATCTTGCTTACGTGATCATCTCGGCGAGCATTTCTTCACCGGACGGCACCGTACTTGGCCAAGGAAGAGCTCTGATTCTATGAGGAAGGGAACACGATCTTCCACGACCGTTGCCGCTCTCTCTCGTAGAATCAAAGCTCCTTCTTGATGTCCATTACCGCTCGGCAGAGAACATGCTCACCGAGATGAACACGGTCCGCAAGTTCAAATAGTACGGATTTTCTACAATTTTCTAACTATTTTCTAAGTTTTTCATTTCATGGAAAAATTAATTCTAAAAAATAAAAGGCATGATTTCTATGTATTTCATTTCATGGAAAAAATAATTCTAAGTGACCTGCTCGATATCGACGAGCTCGCGGGCGATTAGGTTGCCGAGGATAGTAACATTTGTAGATGACATTTGTAGGTATGAAGTTATCAAATATTCATCAAATTATAGCTCAAAAACATGTTTCAATAAATAACCATCCGTACTAGTTGACCTTGCTTACGTGATCATCTCGGCAAGCATTTCTCCACCGGACGGCACCGTACTTGGCCAGGGAAGAGCTCCAATTCTACGAGAAAGGGAACACGGTCTTCCACGACCGTTGCCGCTCTCCCTCGTATCATCAAAGCTCCTCCTTGACGTCCGTTACCGCTTGGCAGAGAACATGCTCGCCGAGCTAAACACGGTCTGCAAGTTCAACTAGTACGGATTTTCTATAATTTTCTAACTATTTTCTAAGTTTCTCATTTCATAAAAAGTTAAAATAAAATATTTAGTCGCGGAGTCCATAGAAACGACCATATTTTGACCTAGCAACGCATTGTCAATTGTCATTGCGTTGCATTGCACCCCAGATCGGACTCCGGACAATAAAATACTATGGTCGATCGATGCCGTTCTTTATCGTACAGTCGCACGACGACGGCCGACGGACCCGTAACCACCAAATCTGTCAGGCCGGCTGTTCGAGCGTATCGTCAAAAGAGAATGAAACCGCACCAATGCAACAAAATCTATCAGGCCGGTTGTTCGGGCTCCGATTCTATGAGCGAAGTGCACAAGACAGCAACGCAACCGCAAAACCATGACAAGCAGAGCAAAATTCCAAATGGACGTGCACAGAGTCGAGCTGAACGACGACTGACGCCTGCCCGGCGCTCCCGATGGAAATGAGCCACCACACCGCACCTCACCGCACCGCAGCCCGCGTGGAGTCGGCAGCATGAGTTCTCCGCCGTCCCACACGTCGCGTTTTCAAGTGTTACAGAAACTCAAACATAAAATGCTACTGACAGGCACATACAAGAGAAACTAATTACAACATAAAATCTTTCCTTGGTTCGGTATGCAGCACGTCCGAATGAAGGAAGCACATACAAGAGAAGGCTCGGCCACGCTCCGGTGAGGCAGCGCACGTGGGGAAGGCTCGGGCGAGCTCCGGTGAGGCACTGCGGGGAAGGCTCGGCCGCCCTCCGATGAGGCAGCGCGCATGGGGAAGGCTCAGGCGAGCTCTGGTGAGGTAGCACGGGGAAGGCTCGGCGCGCTCCAGTGAGCATGAGCGAGGTGGGGGCCGGGGACGAGGACGGTGCGCGCTCCAGCGAGGACGAGCGAGCCACGCTGGCCGGCCAGAGAAGAAGCGCGTGTGCACGTGGGGCTGGTGATAGCATGTGCGTGTGATGAGGCGAGGCTAGGGTGGTCGCCTGGGAGCGGCAACGCTATTGGATCGATCTGGTGGAGAAGATGTGGCGACGGCGTGGCGGAGACAGAGAGGAATAGAAGTAGGGTGTGGTTTATAAAGGGAGACCTTTAGTCCTGGTTGGAGCTACCAACCAGGACTAAAGACTCTTTAGTCCCGGGCTATGGTTAGAACTGGGACTAAAGGTCTGAGCTTTAGTCCCGGGTGTACCCACGACCCGGGAGTAAATGGCATTTGGGCGAGCCGCGAAAACTGTAGCTCCACCTTTAGTCCTGGGTGGTTGATCCACCCGGGAGTAAAGGGGTAGTTGTCCCAGGCCGTGGCTACACCCGGGACTAGAGCTCCACCTTTAGTCCCGGGTGGTTGATCCACCCGGGAGTAAAGGGGGAGCTGCAGTTGGCTTTCTCCAATTACCATAAGTTTTTTCTTTTTTTATATATTTCTTTTATATAAATATGCAGAGAGTTATTAATTGCCTAATAAATAAAATATTATCCAAAAAAATTATAAAAAAAATTCTTGGTCTTGGTTTTGCATTATTATACACAACAAAAATTTGTAAACTAAACTCTTTTGTTTTACTGTATAAATATTTGACATAGTGTAAATAATAATTACAATTTACACCATGCAAAAATATACTACTTAATTAAAATCATTAAAACTATTATTTTTCGATAGGAAATTAGTTTTCACATCTTATTAACGTTCATCATTTGGTTTTTCATCACACATTCTCCACGGGAAATCCACCGTCTAGCAGAAAATTCATTTAAACCGTAGAAAATATGAAAACACGACAAAAAAATATGAAGTCATAATTATTACATAATAGGTATAATACATCACTATATATATCAAGCGGGCACAGTAGTGAACTTCTTCTTAACATATATCCCTTGGTTATGATCGCGCCGTAACCATGGAGTGTCCTCATCATTTAGCTAGATGCTTGGGTCTTGTTCACTGTGAAGGGTGGAATTCGGTCAACCTTTTTATAATCTTCTGATATGTCTGACTTGTCTTCAATTCCGACGATGTTTCTTCTCCCTGAAAGAACTATGTGGCGCTTTGGCTCATTGATTGGGTCGTTGTTGTTTTTTCCCTCTCTTCGGTTTTGTAGACATGTCCTTGACATAGAACACCTGATTCACATCCTTGCAAGAACGAACGGTTCGTCTTTGTACCCAATATTGTTGAGGTCCATGGTTGTCATTCCATACTGGTTGTCGACTGCTACCCCGCCTCCAGTCGCCTTTACCCATTGACACTTGAACAAAGGTACCTTAAAAGTAGGTGCATAGTTTAGTTCCCATATCTCCTCTATGCGGCCATAATATGTTTGCTTATTTCCATTAGGGTCGGTGGCATCTATGTGGACGCCACTGTTTTGGTTGGTGCTCCTTTTATCTTGGGCTAGTGTGTAAAATGTATTCCCATTTATCTTGTACCCTTTGTATGTGAGGATATGCCATGATGGCTGCCTAGCCAACAAATAAAGTTGCTCATCAATACTCTCATCACCCTGACATTCTTTTCGCAACCAGTCGCTGAAAGTTTTCATGTGCTGACGCGTAATCCATGCTTCAGACTTCCCTTGAAACTCGGATCGGAGCAACTCTTTATGTGTCTCGATATACGGATCCACCAAAGAGGAGTTTTATAGAACTGTGTAGTGTGCTTTATTAAAATAATTGTCCTGCATACCAATATATGGTTTCTTCCCTAGTGTCCCCTTTTCACTTAGTCTCCCCTCGTGTCGCGATTTAGGAACACCAATCAGGTCAAGGTTGGGAATAAAGTCAACACAAAACTCAATGACCTCCTTTGTTCCATAGCCCTTGGCGATGCTTCCTTCTGGTCGAGCACGGTTGTGAACATATTTCTTTAGGACTCCCATAAACCTCTCAAAGGGGAACATGTTGTGCAGGAACACATGACCGAGAATGCTAATCTCCTTGACCAGGTGAACTAGGAGGTGTGTCATGATATTAAAGAAGGAAGGAGGGAACATCAACTCAAAGCTAACAAGACATTAAACCACATCATTCTATAGTTTAGCTAGATCCATTGGATCGATTGCCTTCTGAGAAATTACATTGAGGAATGCACATAGCTTCACGGTGGCTAGGCGTACATTTGGAGGTAGAATTCCTCTTAATACAATGGGAAGCAATTGTGTCATGAGCACGTGGCGGTCATGGGACTTTAAGTTTAGGAATTTCTTCTCTGGCACATTTATTATACCCTTTATATTCGAGGAGAATCCAGATGGTACCTTGATGCTTGCTAGGCATTCAAACATGCTTTCCTTCTCTTCTTTGCTAAGAGTGTAGCTGGCAGGACTTAAGTAATGACGTCCATCATCTGTCTTCTCTGGATGCAGGTTGTCTCGTTCTTTCAAACACCACAGGTCCTATCTTGCTTCAAGTGTGTCCTTAGGCTTCCCATACACACCCATGAAGCCTAGCAGGTTCACACAAACTTGATCTTCTCTTTTTCACTTTCGCATTCTCTTTGTGCGTCACGAATGGCCTGACCAAGATCATCAGCGGGCTCATCTTCTGCCCCTACCTCTTCTTCAGCTTCCCCCATTGCAGTATCATTGAAGGCCCCATATTTAGCAATAATGTCATCATCGTCCCATTGTTCTTCTTCACCTTCTATTACAACCTCGGTTTCTCCGTGCTTCGTCCAACAAATATAGTTTGGCATGAAACCCGACTTCAACAAGTGTGAATGAAGACTCCTTGAGCTAACATATTCCTTCAAATTCTTACATATGGCACATAGGTAGCACATGAAACCATCGCGTTTGTTTGCCTCGGCCACACGTAAGAAAGAAGAGAGAATTCTTTATTTGGCACTGAAACAAATTGCTCTTCCGTATTTGGCACTAGAAATTTTGAACTTTCTTATCTAGCATCAACTTGAAAATTCCTTTCGTATATGGCACTTCCGTCCATTTGATGCACTAACGGTGTCAAGTGCCACCTAAAATGACATATATGCTCTTCTATGTACTAGCAACATGTAGTGCCAAATAGGAAAAGAATAAATTGACATAATGTCAAATAAGGAAACCACAAATATGACAAATATACTTGATGCACAAGCTTCACAAATCTGACCACATTGTCAGCATATCTACATAGAGAGTCACATTATAGTTCACATGTCCAGATTCATAAATATGCATACATTACCAGGTTCATAAACATAAACACATGAAGGTTCATACATAAGGGGTCTAAGTTCACATTACAGTTCATAGAGCATATGCCTTACACATTGCCAAGCACATCTACATAGAGAATCACAAGCTCAACCTTCTCTTGCTTCTTGTGCTATTTGCAGGACTAGCAAGCTTAGCTATTTTGTTTCTGGTGCCCATTGCAGGGCTGTCAATTTTTTTCAGGTTTGAAGCAAGCTGTTTCTTGGTCCTTTTAGCCTTCTCCTTTGTTGGAGATTGAAACTCGGTGAAAATTGGCTCAAGTTGATTGGAGCCACTTCTTAACCTACACATGTACATTCAAACTAGGATGACATCCTTGCTCTTCATTGACTATAGAATAATATTCAGAAATACGAGACAAGATTGGCAAATTCATACTACAGAGCAAAGACATCAACTGGCACAGAGGTGACAGTCAGTTACTTGGTTAACAGCTAATTCCAGCATGTGTAGCACCAACCCAACTTGGCAGCATAGAAACTACATCAGAGAATTGTAACTGGCATTTGCTACAGCCTATGATGGCATCTACCCTACCCTATAATACACCAGTTAGAATAAATCTACAACCACACAACAAATGCCTGCTCCACAGTCATGACCTATACTACATCCACACCTATGAATGCACCCAGAAAATATAACACCATCAAAATGGATGCATCAGATTATCTCTTAACCATTCTCTCTCATTACTCATCCAAATCGGATGACTCGTGTTGAGTGTGTCTGCCCTCCCACGCGCGCGCGACTCCTTTCCCTTTCGCTCGCGACCTCTCGGAATCGCGACTCGCTACTAGGCTGGCGGTGGCGCCTCCCTCTCAACCCACAACATCCCTCTCCGGCAGGCACCTCCCTCTTCCACTCCGGCTGGCACCGCGCCCCTCTCTCCGTCCCCGTCAAGCGCCGCTGCCTCCTTCTCCCAGTCCGGCGAACGGCTAGGGTTTCGACCGGCGGCGGCCGCGCCCGGTGTAGGCTCCCCCACCAACCGCGCCTCCCTCGATCTCCCTCGCCTACATCGGCCGACCCTTCTCTCGAGGCTGGCCATCGCCGCCTTGGAAGACAGCGGCGGCGCGAGCCCAAGAGGCGGCCATGGGAGGGCTCGAGATGCGGAGGCGCGGGCTCGGGATGCGACAGTGACGTGGGTCCGAGATGCGGCGGCCGGCGCGGGTCTAGGATGTGGTGGCTGCAGCTTCCACGAGGGCCTAGGAGGCAGCAGCGTTGTGGCTCGGGAGGCACGACGCGTAGCCTCGAGATGCGGCAGCAGCGCAGGATGTGGCGGCGTAGCCTCAGCAGGCGGCGGCGTGGGCTCAGGAGGGCGTTGGCGCCAGGACGACGGCCACCAGGTCGCCAGGCCACTGGCCACCAGGGTATGATTTCTGATTCCGTGAATATCTTGATTGTCTCAGCAATTAAGATGCGTACAGAAAGTGTTAGTTTTCTTTTTTTGAAATCTAAGTGCTGATAGTTGTGCCACAGCTCACAGGTGTCGTCACGAACAAGATGATTTTTGGCTTGGGCAGATTTGCTAAACCCGGTTCTATGGGAAGCTGAAAGGTGTAAAATTTCTCCTCAGGATTTGTGATTAGCTGGTAGTATAACAGTGTGTGGTAATTTCATTCGATTTATTCACTTCAGGATTTGTGCACAATTTCTATTGTGGGATTTCTTTGTCTGTTTACTAGAACAGTTGTAGTAGTTTGGTAGCACGACCATGTAACTTTTAAAGTTTTGTCGGAGCAAACGTTTTGTTTAATATTCCTCACTTATGTTATCTCTGCATAGGTTTCACTAATGCCGTTTACAAATTTGATTAGGTCCTACTTCTTTGGTGAAGTTTCTTCAAAAAGAGATGCAGAAGCATATCCAAATTTCCTATTCCATTTGTACTGACTATTTCGTTGGAAAATATCGATGCGATCAAAATGAAATGCTGCCACTAATTGTCAATACTCCTGGATGGGTAAAAGGTATCTCTTAGTCATGCGAGAGCTGATTTGCTTGGTCTTACCACATACTTGATTCAGTGATGTTTTCTTTTTTGTATTTTTATTTAATGCAGGTGCTGGTTTTGATATGCTCATAGAGATGCTGAGGTACATCTGACCCGCAATAGTTGTTCAGATATGCATCACAGTGCAGAGCAAGAATCTCCCTGATGGAGTGTTTTGGCTAGATGGTGGGCAAGCAGGAACTAAGATGATTAACATCGATGCTGCCTCTGATGATGCCTCGAAAGATCGTGAGTAACTTTTTTTTCAGTTACAAATTCAGAAACCGATATAGTTCCTTGTATTTGTAAAATATACATGTAGGTTGTGATTGCACCATTCAAAGATAGTTGTACTTGGGAAGTTTACATATTCTCTACCTGGGTTCACCGGACAATGCATTCCATATTTAGCTATCAATTTTCCTTATACCATGTTTTGACTACAGATAAGGGTACTAACATGTGTTCATTCCATATTTAGCTATCAGTTTTCCTTATACCTCTGTTTGTCCTAATGGAACCCGACTACACATGAGGGTACTGACATGTTCATTCTAAAACATGGAATAGCATCGGATTTCAAACAATTAAATATCACGGTGGACTCTATGGTGTCTGTAGCGTTAGCACGGGCAATATACTTACAAGATGACAAGTATTATTGCTTTTCTTTTGTTCATGACACCAGGCTGTGAGTTAATGTTTTCTCCTATAAAATTTATATGCTTGTCAAATATCGAATATTATCTACTCACTACATACTGCATTCCCTTGGTTTGTGTTTGGTTGCAGAGGAACTGGCCATTAAGAAGGCTTTACTGAAGGTAGCAGCAGAAATGTTAGTATATTTCCTTCTAACTAAAAATAAAATTTCCTATGCATGAATCTTTGTTTGAGATTTTTTTATTATGTTGTTAAAATTGCATTTAACTAGGAATGCAGTATACCATGGATAATGGGTAACTAACGAAGTTAGTGTATATTCAATTTACGTTGCTCCGTAGGTGCTTGTGCCAGTGATCAGTGACTTCAGCATATTTTATGGAAAAAGGTCCTTACTGAGCAACCATATTTCTTCATCTTTGTTATAGAAATAACCTGTCCTGAAATGTAGGTTGTAGGGTACACAAATTTGTATCGATTAGCTGGATTGAACTTGAAAATTCTACTTCCTGTCTTAAAAAATAGATGATTTAGTTTTTTTTAATTTTTTCCTTGCTCACAATCTTTGAGTGCTCGTTTTTAGGCCACTTTCAGGTGCAAGAAAGGATTTGTCTTTGCTGCCTACTGCTCAGGGCTTTGAAAGTTAAGTTCTATGATGTTACTTCAAGACCTTTTTAGTGTTGGGTTCCCTCTACTTCCACGACTTGCAGTTAAGTTCTATCATATTTGCTATTTTATTTACTAAAGATTATCGCCTTCAATTTTTGCAGGTGGAGGTTAGTACTGGCATGCACGAGGTACTGGCATAGGAGTGCACTTTTTTTCCCCAATATTTTCCTTTATATTAGTTTGGCCTTTGTATACTCAAATATTTTTTAATGTACATTGTATTCCAATGTTTATATTGGAGCTTCCTTAATGCTGTAAGATCTTTACATCTTATATGGTCCAATTGGTGCTCAAACTTTATGGGTTTACTAGAAGATTATGACATCGAGGGCTTTAGTAATTAGTCCTGAAATCCAAAGGGTAGAGATGTTTTATCAGTCGTACCGAACCAGAAGAGCCTGAAGAGGCTATTTATTTATTTTAGTTTTATGATTTTTTTTCTAGATGTTACCGTAGCGTTAGCACGGGCAATATACTATATATACTAGTAAAACTTCGGCTGTACTATTCTCAAGTTGATTTTACATATATACAAGCAAATAAAGAATTCTCCACGGGCCTGGAATTTCAAAAGCAGCTCAAAACAGAAGGCATCCGGTGGTTACAACAACCTTTTGTGATCATGCTTAGAAAACACATCAAGTCCATGCGCACATCATGTGAACTGCCATAAACCCAGAATGCATAGTATGGCATATAAAAAGAGAAGTCGTATAAACAGTATCATGCTACTTATCCATCATACACGGGCTATAAAAATCCAAATATGTTGAGAGAAATTCCTACTTCTCAAAATCACAAGATTAATCAAAATGCTAATAAACAAGTTCAAGCCTTCGATTTTAGAACATTTTGTTTCGTTATTTAATGGATTTATTTCCAGATAGAAATGTTCTCTATGTATGACAAACCAATTTCTTTAATCCTAGGTGGCCAAGTCAAGATGCCAGCATAGAAGGGTGATTCTCTCTCTGTGTGTATATTCTGTGGGGGAAAAATGCAAGAACAACAAATTAGTCCTCTGTGAAGCCTTCTCCCTTACTATTTGCCATCGATTTTCAGTGTTTTATCTCATCCACTTAAGGCCAAACAAACAACCATCTTTGGTGCATGGGCAGAGCTCCATGGCACCAAAACATTCCTTAGAAATCAAGGATATTTTGTTGTCACTTGCAAGTTGCAACACTGGCATTACAAAATTGTCTCATACTATAGAAAGTTTCTTCTCAGTAGCAATTTGGCCACAGGGAAGTGCCAAACAAGTATCAGTGACTAGTGTATAGGTAAAACAATGGTTGAAATAGAACATCTTGGGCAAGCACGGTTAGAGAAAAGGGAAAGCTAATCCTGTCAAAGTTGAAAGTCCCAATAATTAGGTATTTACAAGGACCTAGTAGAAGAACAACTATGTTAAGTACACTCTCCAGTGTGAAGATAGTGAGTTACCTTTTTGATGCTCTAGAGCTGGAGTTACCATGTTTCTCATTTTTCTTGCTTGTAGTCTCCATGCTTTGGCTATGGTGAGAGAAGATTGGTAATTAGGTTCTCTAATTAGATTGGAAACCATGTTTCATTAAATAAAATACAAAAGAGATTTTAATGCCAGTTTGAACTCTATGAAGGTCCAGATGTAGAGTCAGACTTTTTTCACTGTTACTTTCCCACCTTTCAACCATCAACCATCTAGCATAATGCATAAATAAATAATAAAAGCACCTATAATCTTGTACCTTGTAATTCCCTTAAATTTGACTAATATCTAGATGGATTAATTAGCACTTCTAGATGTAACTTAATCCAAAAATAAATCTATACAGGTAAGCTCGATTATAACTAAATCATGTAATGTAACAAATAGTATATAGCAACGTAATATGAGTATAAAACAGAGCTAAGCATGAACAGATCTAACATGCTTAACAACAGAGGCAGGAGAAACATGATGTGCATGTACCGACCCTGTGCAGAATGGGCCTTTGAGATTTAAGGAGCTATTAAACCAAACCCATATAATCCCTCATCAAATTGAGGATTTTGGAGCCTTCTGAAGCCAGAGTCCCAGCAAGCAGGCCAGCTAGGGAGTAGCCCCTTCTGGTGGCTGGTGCAGCATCAGTGTCCACTGTCAGGTTGGGTCTGGCAACAATTGCATATGTCGGCCGTGAAACATTCGTGGGGTGCTATCCCAAGCACAACCCATGAGCATAGCATGATGGAAAGGGACTAAAGTATGACCAGGACCAGGAGGGAGCTAAACTAAAGAAGCCGCATACAAATTGGAAATGGCTTACTATTGACACCTAATGCGGAGCAAGCTTTGCAGTAGCTTTCTGGATTACTTTGGTAGCCTAGCTTAGCCCTAATAAGCCACACTGGGCTCTTGTAATGGACAGTTGCAATCGAACTGTTCAGAGTCCACTACTACAGTCATGTATGCTCTGTCGATATCGTTTCGGTTAAAAGAGAAGTTCCAGAATTTGTTCTTGAAGAGGGCCATTACCATTGGGCCAAGGAAACTTCGTGGGACTAGCGAGCAAGAACTGTGTCTGAAATCTGAAATGGAACTCCGAGCTCGTCCAGGCAGAAAGCCTGAAACTGACGCTGTGTACAGGAAATATATACTAGGATCATGACCACAGCCTGTTGAGTCGTAACTCTGAATACGAAATCTGAACAAAAAAGGATGCTTTCCTGAAAGTAGCCAGGCGGCTACCTGATGGTGAGCTGCCGCCAATGCCGCCGGGCGAGGCCGCCCCCCGCGCACCACGCGCCGCGAGATGGGGCCAGCGCCGGCCGGCGAGCCCGCCCCGCCGCCGCGTTCCCCGCCGGACCCGCGACGCGATCTGCGACCATGGGGCGAGCTTGGCTGACTGTGGGGCGCCTCGAGCTGGGGGACCAGCCCCGCGAGTTCCTGGGCACCGGCGGCCGCCGCCTCCTTTTCCCCATCCTCATCTCCTCCGGCCTCCATTGTCTCTAGGGTTTCGGTTTGAGAGGTTTCGTGTCTCTTGTTTCTCTTTCAGAACAGAGGACCGACGGGAGAGAGAAGCTCGGGGGAGAAGGGAAGACGGACGGACGCACGAGACCGAGGGCAGAGGGCGTTTTTGTACTTCTAATGAAAAGCTGACATGGTCTTCCTAGTCAACTCACGGAGGGATGTCTCAAATGGACGGAAGTGCCATATATGGAAGAAATTTTCAAGTTGATTCTAGATAAGGAAGTTCAAAATTTCCAGTGCCAAATACGGAAGAACGATTTGTTTCGGTGCCAAATAAAGAATTCTCTCAAGAAAGAATGCACGCCCTCAATGAACTCTTGGGAGCGGCGATCAGCATTGTACATCCAATGCCGTCTCATCTGCATTACATGACATACATACCATATTAAAACCTAGAACATAATTAGTTAATTATACGACATGCATGCCACCACACAAGATATTAATTTATGAGAGTCTCGCTACAATGTAGACAATCCCAACTACCACTAAAAAAACTAAAGCTAAAATGCACTTCAGTATCATAAGGATTTCGCGACCAATCCCAACTAAAACAGACAGATCATGCGTTTGTTCAATATCTATGGGCTTTTTCCGTAGGATCACTGTCTCATCAGCCGCCGTAACCGCCTGTGCAAGAGAGTTTTGCACGTGTTCAACATACTCTTCCTCCCAGTACCAGCCTGAACATCCAGTGCCATCCCACTGAAATTAAAACAAAAAATTAGAACTTTAATCACAATCACCATGAAAATAAGTATAAATTAACCATAATCATCAAATGCGACAAAATAACTCACATTGCGATCCGGACACTTATAGAAGATACGACCCTTGTTGGGACACTCTTTCCTCACCCGGTACTCCATCACAATCTTCTCCTCACACTTGCCGCATGCAATGAGAGGGAGGTCCGGCCTCAGTCGCTTTGTAACCCGATGAGAGGCCGATGACCCAGAAGCAGTTGTCATCTACTCTTTATACTCATTTTTAATATAATATAAATTTCTCATTTTATAAACAAATAAACTTAAAAAAAACTCTAAAATTCTCTATATCTCTAAAGCATGAAGTGTGCTATGCATGTTAGAAATGAAAGCTCAATACTAGTTTTGAATAACTACTTTAGCCTTCCTTCATCCAAATATGCAAACTTTAAAGTGATTTTGAGCTTAAATGGCTTACAAATAAAAAAATCTACCATAAAAAAACCACATATATCTAGTCCATAAAATGAAATAAGCTACTGATGAAACATGAGAGTATAAAGTTGGTAACCTTTAGAACTGAAGAATCGATGAGGAATGGAAGAAATCTTGTGATCACCGGTGATGAGGAAGAAGAGAGGCCGGCGATGAAGCAAGAACACTGAGCTCGAAGTGGCTTGGGCTCGGGGAGGAACAATGGGTATATAGGAGGGGACCTTTAGTCCCGGTTGTAGACAGAAACGGAGACTAAAGGTCCCTTTCTAGTTCCGGACGGAGCCTCCAGCCGGGAGTAGACTTTTACTCCTGGTTGGAGGGACCAACCGGGAGTAAAAGTGAACCTTTAGTCCCGGTTGGTAGTTTCAACCGGGACTAAAGGCCCCCTCCAGCAAAAGCCTGGCGCAGTAGCCGTTGGGCAGGGACCTTTAGTCCCGGTTGAAGCTACCAACCGGGACTAAAGGTTTCTCTAGTCCCGGGCACGAAAAATATCGGGACTACAGCCAAATTTAAAAGTGGATCAAAGGTCGTTTCTCTACTCGTGCCCCCTCTCACTTGGTCATAGCGGTGGTGCTACTTCTGCTACTCGCAAGTGCTCCGGTTGTTGTTGTCGGTAGGCTGGCTGTTGATGGTGCTGGTGCTTGGGCTATGACAGCGCAAGCGAGAGTGGCAGCGGCGGCATGAGAGAGAGCATGGAAGAAGATGAGGGATGGCATGTGGACCCCAAAACCTAGGTGCACAGAGTCAAGTAGCCACGTAGACGATTTCATGCAAACCTTGGTAAATCGGTACTTATTGTGTGGCTGATTAGCATGTTTGAGATTATAGATCTATAGTTTTGGAAGCTAAGGACCTAGCTATATGGCATCGTCATGCAAGTTTAAATATCTCGTTTGACAAGTGTATTAAGTTTGGGATGTAGATAATTTTATGTTTAGGATCTAGATAGCACCATCGTGCAAGTTTAATTTCACTGGTGTGGCCGGCCTCGGTAGGAGCAGGATAGCGAGATACATCTTCTTCCTCATGTTCTTACTCTCTCTTTATTTTACCGAAGAAACTGTCGTAGCGTCCAACACGTAGGGACCAGCTGCATGTTTGTTTCGCTGGACAGGAGCCAAATGCAGACCCACCAGCTGCGCGTTTGTTTGCCTGGACATCGTTTGGGCCCGGCCGGCTCGCTACTTAAAGCAGCCCGGCCCTGGACAAACGCCGCCCGGCTCGCTCGGGACGCAATCGATGGGGCCTTCAGCTCTAAATCTTTTTCCCTCACCCACCGCTCCTCACGAGGACGCGCACATCTCTGCTCTCGCTCCCGGCGGCGCCACCTCGCTCTCGCTCCCAGCGGCGTCGCTCTCCGGCCGCCTCCCGCGCGCGCTGCTCCGCCTCGACGCGCTCCTCTCCCTCGCGCTCCCGCGCAACAACCTCGATGCGCTCCACTCCCTCGAGCGCTCCGGGAGTGTGCCTGGCGGATTCCCCCGGACCAGCTCGCTACGGGAGGTGGATTCGAGGCGTCCGCTTGCCCGCACGTGCACTGGTGGTGCACCACCAGCCGCACCCCCGAGCTGCAGCAGCCTGCTGCGCCGCCGGACCGGCTCCGTTCCCCGTGGGCGCGTGCCAGGCAACGAGCCCGAGCAGGAGCACGACGGCGACGGCGATGGCGCTGGCCCTGGAGATTCTGACCGCGGCGGCCAGCACGATGAAGAGCAGCAGCGAGACGCAGGACACCACGACGCATTGGCAGGCGCAGCTCTCGTAGTGGTCCTCGGCCTCCACGGCGCTCGCCACCAGCCTGGGGGCTCGAGCTCGGCCATGGCGGCTCGGACCAGCGCGTCCACGGCGTCCGCGCGAGACCGCGGCGTCCTCGCGAGTTCCCCGTCGGCGGTCGTGCTTGGTCCACGGCGTCCTCGCGAGTTGGCGACAGGTGCCCTGCTTCTGCTAGCCTTGGGAGCGCTGACGGACGGACGTACGTATGGCGCCATGACGACCTCCATGCTCCATTGCTCGCCTCGACGGCTCGACCTCCGTCAGCTAGCCAAAGTGTTCGACGCAATGCCCAAGAAAAAAGTGCACATCCAATTATCCAGGCAAACAAACAGAATCTCTACTCAGCCGGGCTCTACGTAGAAATAGAATAAAAAAGCAGGTGTTGCACCTGCTGGGCCTATACCCGGACAGCCTGGCTCTCCGTCCGACCAGGCGGGAGCATCCAGGAAACAAACACTGCGTATTCTCTACTCTCATATAGCCTACAGCACGATAGTCCATCTCTACTCTCATATCGAGTTAAAAAAGAAAAAAAAAACAGCAAAGGAAAGCATTTTTTTTAAAACAATAGAAAACAAAAAGGAACAGCATAGGAAAGCATTTTTTTTAAAAAAGAAAACAAAAGGACGGAATGAAATGGCCCAAGCAGGTCTCGAACCTACGGTCTTGGTGTTATTAGCACAAGGTTCTAACCAACTGAGCTAATAGGGCAGCTCACTTATGTGTTATATTAGAATTTCATTCTTACCACATATTCAATTAAAGGATGCCCCCTATAAGGTTTGTTTGTTTGAATCTCACCCCAAAAGTCTTGATTCTACATCCACTAGGGGTACAAGTATTATAAAAAGAGATCAATCCGTATATCATCAAAAGGCCTAGAATAAGTTTTTCCTAGGTGGATGCCCTAGTGATTAATGGGGACAGACTATAAATTCGTCGATGATATGTCAACAATAGTTCAAATCCAGCTTGGCCCAGAAATCTAGTGTTTCAAAATATGGACTAAATCCATTATATATTTTTTTATTGAAGAAAGAGTGTATTATCCATAGAAATAAGGCCAGTCTCAGTGAAGAGTTTTATGACGTTGTTTCCAAGACTGCCATGTTGTCGGTGTTTCGAGTTACCACCGACGAG
Source organism: Miscanthus floridulus (assembly GCF_019320115.1). NCBI lineage: Eukaryota > Viridiplantae > Streptophyta > Magnoliopsida > Poales > Poaceae > Miscanthus > Miscanthus floridulus. The sequence continues at coordinate 5,449,427 of NC_089593.1, read as the reverse complement.
TAAATTTTTATTATTACGCGTCTGGCTCGAATGCTGTGCTTAGAGGATACGAGGTTTATACTGGTTCGGGCAGAAAGTCCCTACGTCTAGTTCGTTGCTGCTGCTCGTGTTACTAGCACTGAAAGTTTGTAGTAGGGGGTACAAACGGGCGAGAGAGGGAAAGGGTCCCAAGTCTCTGGTGGAAAGAATGAACGGGTGCCGAGAGCTCGGTCGCTGCTCAGCCATATGTTCGTGTCGTGCTCTGGTGTGTTTATCTCGTGTTCTGATCGGTTCGCAATTCGTTGATCCGATCCCCTTCATGGGACACCCTGCTTTCCCTTTTATAGACCAAGGGAATGCACGGGTTACAGCGGAGGAACAGAGAAGAGCGAGAGAGAAGGAGTCCTTCAGGGTCGCCGGGTCCTTCTTATCCTTCATACGGGTCCCGCTGACCCTATAGATGTCAACAGGGATAGCTCCACGTCGTGGCCCTGTCCGGCACTGGTGCCATGCACAGGCGTCGTCTGCCGGTCATGGCGTTCCATTCCATCGCAGCGGACGTCGTGGTGAGCTGACACGCCTGTCAGCGTTCGTACGGGGGTTAGGCAGAACAACACTGGTACGCCCGATGCTGTTCCTGATGTGAACCTTTAGGTATGGCCCGTCATGGCCATGAGTTACATCGGGGCGTGCCGGTCTCTTTCTTGGTGTTAGAGTTTTAACCCAGGCCCATACGCTTGGACCTGGAGTGGTTGGCGGCGGTATGGGCCTCGGGGTCGGGCGAGGCAGAGCCCGCGGCCTTGGGGTTGGGCAAGGCATAGCACGAACCCAAGGGTCAGGCGAGGTGGAGCCCACAGCCTCAGGGTTGGGCGAGGCAGAGCCCGCCCCCAGAGGTCGAGTGAGACGGAGCCCGCGGCCTAGGAGTCGGGCGAGGTGGAGCTTGCGCACCTAGGGGTCGGTTGGAGCTATAGTCACACTCTTGACTGCTCGGATGAATTAGTGTTGATGGTCATTAGCTCCTCCTCTTTGGGTACCCTAGTATTGGTCCCCGACAATAGCCCTTGAGCCTGCGGAGGAGTAGAATACTTCTTCGGAGACTTTTCTGAACGGGAGGACTCTGAGGGCCTTGGCCTTCTTTTGTCGCCCACAGCATGACCTAGGGATGGTGATTCCCTTTCATCGAGATCGGACCCCTCGGGGGTATAGCCGTGAGATTTGGTGGGTCGGAAAAGATCCTTCCAAATTTTGACCCCTACGGGGGTCTGTCATTCTGCGACTGTGCATTCGGTCTTCGTGTGAGTCCAACTTTCCTCGAGCCCCCACCTATAGCAGGGGTCCGGTCGAGGATCGGCTCGTCTTTGTGATTGTCTTCCCTCAAGCGTTTTTTCCGATAAAAATAGGGGGGCCAAGCCGTGCCATGATTTTCCTCTATGGACGAATTATGGTGCTCGGTGAGCTATTAACGGGTTAGTTAGAGTGGGGCCCTAGCATCCTGTTCACGAAGCTCTGGCTTGGGTCAGCTGGTGACCAACTCTAGATTCTCAGTGGTCAATCCATATAGTTCTCGGGTCCATTCGACCGGTCCCGAGGGTTCTCTGCCTTTCTTGAAGGAAAAACCATGGATCGTATCTGGCCAAGACTCGAACGTGGGCCGAGATGCCTGTGGCACTCGTGCACCCGAGTACTAGCCGCTAGCGGGCCCATCCCTTTCCACCCCTCACTCTAAAGGTGCTCGGAGCGGTTGTCGAACCCATCGGTGGGCCAACCTTCGAACTCTTGGGCTTAGACGTGCTGTAGGAGCTTTTTTTGGCTCCGTATCCCTCTTACCAGTGACGGGTCATGGCCCATTCGGGGAGGCAAAACATCCGGCGAGTTTTCCAAGGGGACGACCATAGGTTGTGTGTGCATGCCCCGCAGTGAGACATGGTGCTAGGTCGTGGCAAGCGTGGTGGGCGGTTGGTTTCCTCGCACCCGTCGCCCCTATAAAACCAAAGTGTTGGCCCTCCGGTTTTTCATATGCACGCTTGCATCCTTGCCTCCACAGCCTCGCCGCCGCCACCGCTTAGGTTTCCTGTCTCTGTATATCCGCCGCCTTTGAGCTCGCTTCCATCTGCCCCATCTCTAATGGATCCATGGTGTTGTTCCGACATAACCTTCCAACGCATGGAGGGCCTCGTCCATCATGGTCTTCTCTGTGCGTGGACCTCGGCCGAGGAGTGGTTGCTACCCGGTGATGAGGATTTGTCATTGTCGCCCAACGACTATGTGGTGTCGTTTGCCCACTTCCACGAGCATGGGCTCGTGACGCCCGCCCACAAATTCCTTCGGGGGCTGCTACACTACTACAAGATCGAGCTGCAGCATCTCAATCCCAATGGGATCCAACACATGGTGGCGTTCGTCGCGCTGTGCGAAGGATTCCTAGGAATTAGCCCCCACTTTGACTTGTGGAGACATTTCTTCGCTATCAACCTCCAGAAGAAGAGGGAGAGGGGCGGTAGGCAGGAGTTGCACATGCCGATGGGGTACGCCAGCATCTAACTTTAGAACAATCGGGTCGGTGAGTACCCGTCCATGTGGCTTTTGACGTCCAACAAGGGGTGGCATTCGCAGTGGTTCTACCTCAAGAATGATGCCGCCGCCCCTCTACTAAAGTTCACCGGGCGCCTGATCGAAGAGGCCCTGGAGCCATGGAGGAAGTGGGCGTCCCAAAGGAGGACAAGAAGAAGATCTGAGACCACATCATCGCCATCCACATCCTGAAGGAGAATGGCCTGAAGGGGTCAGACGTCATCTGGGCTTACCACGCAAGGAGGGTGGCGCCATTGATGACATGCGCACTCCCGCTATATGCGATGGTGCCCGAGGCGTCGTTCGACGGAATGGCGCTCGCCGAGGAAACGCTCCCCAACTTTGAGATTGCGCAATGCATCAAGGAGGCGATGGAGCCTTTGTGGGATGAGGCGAGTGCCGCCCTCGATTTTGTCTACCCGGTGCTGAGACATCCTCCGATGTGGCTGGAGCTAGGCTACATCGTCTTTGTAAGTTTCCCTTTCTTTTGCCTTCTCTTCAATTGATTTCCCGACCCTGTGAGACTAACTTTGAGAGGGGTGAGACCAGCCGAGGGACCTCATCCTCACGGATCACTCGGCGCTGCTGTCGAGGGATTTGGCCGTGAGGACGGTGAATCGTGCCGAGGGCGAGTGGCTAAGGAAGGTGAAGGAGGACAAGAAGAGGAAGAATCAGTGGAAGCTACAAGCACGAGAATGGGGGAGGACATCGATGATGATGGTGACGACGATGAGGTGATTGAGGAAGAAGAATCGGTAGCCGATGATATCGAGTGGGATAACCTAGAGAACGAGGATGTGCTGACAGGCATCGGTTCATCCTTGCAGGCGTCAGGACCCTTCTAGTTCCATTGAGGGGAGGGCACGTTAGAGGAGCCGGTGGAGGCAGGCCATTCCGATGCCCCCCCAGGAATCGACGGAGGCAAGATGTACCGTCGGACTGCCCCAAGAGCCAACAGAGGCGGGCAGCTCTACCATCATGCCCAAGGTGCCAGCAGAGGCGGGCGGCTCCGCCATCGCACCTCAAGAGCCAAGGGGAGTGAGCCCCTCTACCCAGGAGTAGGGTGCAGGCTCGAAACGGCCTCGTTCCGATGAGGCGGAGCAAAGGTCGGGGGGTTCACCCCCCAAATGCTTCTGCCGCCCGAAGGCACCGAGGTGAGTTATTAGTTCCCGTGTTTTCCTATTTTGGTCAGATTTCATTGTGACTTATGTTTTTCGTCCCTTACAGCATCGGCAGACAGCGGAATCCTTTGGCACTGGCGCCAAAGAAGAGCATCACCCTCCAATCGAGGAGGCAGCCGTTGGCTAGTGTCACCCCTATTTCGGTCGGGAGCGACACCAGTGTAGCCATGTCGTCGGCCAGTCAGACACCACCCATGGTGGTGCCCATGCCCTCAGTGGGACGGGCGGATGCAGGGGATCAAGGGGCGCCTTCGGAGGTCACAGAGCAGCTAGTGATTGTCGCGATACCACTGCTGATTGTGGGACAGATGGGGCTATTGACCGCGCTCGTGGTGCCGACCATGGTGGGTGAGATGCAGCTGGTCGTGACCCTACCGGCGCAAGTGGAGGTGGCGGTGGTCATGATAGATGGGTCACAGCCGGGCGCAACCGAAGCAGCGTCTGAGGCATCGACGTGAATCGTGCCATTTGCAGCCCAAGCGATGGTGCCTGGCGTAGGCTGGACAGAGGGGGACATGGCTGAGGGGTCCCCGAGAGTCATGGTGCTAGGAGAGAGGTTGGTGTCTGCACCGCTGACCCCTTCCATCGTCGGAGGGGGCATCCCGGTGGGGACATCACGGCGAGAGGGGTCGGCGGCGCTTGGAGCCGACAGGGAATCATCCCTGGCCCTGACATCGGTGGGCAGCGGCTCTCCTGTGTGGGGTGAGCCCTGCTATAGTGGGAGGATCGACATGATCCGGCATCGATGCTTTTTACCCTGGACGGCGCTGCAGAGAGCATGGAGCGGGAGAGCCTCGACGTGGGGATCGCGTCCGTGCTCGAGGCCCTAGACCATGCCACGGGTACCTTATGCGATGTTGTCCTTCCCTCTAGCCGAGTATTTGCTTGATCCTGCTTCTTGCCCTTTTCTTCCTCTCTATACTTTTTGTATTATGACCATCATCTCTCTGTAGTCCCTTATAGCTCGTAGCCAGGGGAAATCTCGGTTCCTTCATCAATAGAAGGAAGCTTGGGACCACCTCATCAAGGAGGCATGGCTATGCGGGAAGGTGACAGCTCAGCTTGTTGCCACCTAGGAGAGGGTGGCCAAGCTAACTCCCCTCGCCGAAGAGGCGGCCAATCTTTGGTCGCGGGTGGCCAAGGCCCGTCGGGATGCTGACGAGGCCGAGAAGGCGTTTGAGGCCCTATTGGCGAGGTCACGGAAGGATGATGAAGAAGTCGATAGGGTCAGGAAGGAGCTGGATGAGTTGCTCCAGAAGGACACCGAGACCCGCTAGTGGATCCTTGACCTTCTGGGCAAGGTTGAGAAGGAAAGAGATCTGAAGCTGACGGCCGATGAAAAGCTCATGACCCTAGAGAAGAGGGTGAGCCTGGATGCCACGGTGGTCGCTCAGCTACGCAAGGAGTGGGATGAACTGATCCAAACCGCAGAGTGGCTCTGCTCAAAACACAATGTGGCTTGCGAGGAGCATGACCAGGCTTTCCAAGAGCGTGACCAGGCCTACCAAGAGCATGACAACGTGCAGTAGAAGGTCGGCTCCCTCCAAGCCGAGCTCGAAAGCGCGATGACTTGGAAGCTGGAGGCCGAGAGCATTTCTGCCGAGCTGGCCGTGGATCTCACCGAGGTGAGGAAAAATCTTCAGGCGGAGAGTGACAAGCTCGATATCCTAAGCGCTGCCCTTAGAGTGGTTTGCGATGACCTTCAGGTGGTGCAGTCAGAGGGGACCAGCTCACTCATGGCTTGTGCCATCGAGATCACGGCTCGGGTGCGCCAACTCGAGAGGAATGCCCTTCGCACCAGGGTCAATCTGTCCTTTGTGATTGCTCATTCTCATTATGAGGACAACATCAATCTAGAGGCGATGAGCCATGGCTACACGCCTGGCTATGAAGTCCATGAGCTGGAGGAGATGGAAACGGCGGTGGCTCCCCTTTCGCAATATCTGGCGGACAGGATAGAAGACATAGTTCTCCCCTAGAAAGGCTAGTTAGTTAGATAGGTCGGCGGTCGTTCTTGTAATAAGCGGACAAGTTCCGACCCCTCTATCTTGTTCAAACAAGCTAGTTATTTTGTTTCGTTTGAATAAATATGTTATTTCTCCCTTTTATGTGTAAAAAGGTTTTAATGCATTCTGACCCTTCCTATTGTTAAGACCATACATTTTGAGGTGCGAGCGAGAAAACTGTGGTCACGCTGGTATGCAAGAGCGCCGTAGCCGCTATGGCATAGGTTTCTTGTAGTCCGACAAATTTTGCTCGGCGTTTGTTTCCGCAAACTCTAGGTTTTAATCATGAGAAAAGGTCGGGTATGGTGACTGTTTTAGGATGGGTATATATATATACCCTTATCAGCCCCCAAGTGAGGCCCGACCCCCTACTGTTGCAGGGGTCGGGTGTCACAAAGATCGAGGAGAGGATAGCGCAACTAGTAGGAGAAAGCGTCTCTTGTTTTAGAAACGTTATCCTTAGTTTTCGCATGTACCCCCTCCCTAGGATCTAAGCCATCGTTCTACGACCACACATTCGGTCTCCTTGCGAGACCAACTTTCCTCGAGCCCCCGCATGTAGCGGGGGCTAATCGAGGATCGGCTCATCTTTGTGATCGTTACCCTATCCGTGGTTTCCCCAACCAGAGGGGTTGAGCTAACGTCACTTGCCTTGATGGCTCGAGTGACGCGCTAGGTGAGCTTGCTAACGGGCATGTCCGAGTGGAATCTAGGTCCGTCGTTCATGATAGGGTCGGCATAGCCCTCATTTGGCATTCTACTGCTCCTTAACCTGCTTCCCGATAGATGCCCGAGTCGTTCCGGAGACCAACTCAGGAGGCCCATTGGCCTCCCCTCAATGGAGATTCTGTGGGCTTGGCTCAAGGTTAGGATCAAACAAGAAGGTCAAGATGACCCTGTCCGCTTCTAAGAGGGTCGGACAAAGGCCGCTGGGGCCCATCTACATTTTCTCTCCTGGCTCTGTTCAACGCAGGTGGCCTTGAGACCTTCGTGGGCTAGCCTTCGAACCCCGGTCAGTTGGATTCCTGAGTTAGGGTCGGGTGGCTTGAGCCCCTGAGCCTCGTTGGGCTTGATAGGGGTCGGCTGAGTTTTATGCGTCACCCTGTCCATGGTTTCTGCAACCGAAGGGGTTGAGCTAACGACACTAGCCTCAATGGCTCGAGTGTTGCGCTCGACGAGCTCGCTAATGGGCATGTCCGAGTGGAATCCAGGTCTATCATTCATGTTGGGGTCGGCATTGCCCTCATGTGGCATTCCACTACTCCTTAACCTGCCTCTCGGTAGATGCTCGAGTCATTCCAGAGACCAACTCAGGTGGCCCATTGGCCTCCCCTTGATGGAGATTCTATGATGTTGGCTCGAGGTTAGGATTGAACGAGAAGGTTGAGATGACCTTGTCCGCTTCTGAGTTGGTTAGGCAAGGGCCACTAGGGCTCATCTGCATTTTCTCCCCTAGCTCTGTTTGACTCAAGGCAGCCTCGAGCCCTTCACGGGTTGGCCTTCGAACCTCGGTCGGTCACCGCTCATATCAAATGAGACGACTACTGCTTCATAACATGACACGAAGCGTTGTGATGCAACAATTGCATATGCAATGCTTGGATGTATGGGATGAATGTATGGATGAATGTATGAATGCATACATGAGAATGGATGAATGAATGATCATGCACTAGAAAAGTAAAGTGGGGGTTGGTAAAGTTACCTCGCCGGCTCGAGTGATGGGTCCAGGTCCATCGTTCGTGATGGAGTTGGCCTAACCCACATGGGGCATCTTGCTACTCCTTACCCATCTCTGGGCAGTGGCCTGAGCCATCCGATCGACTTGGGCGACCTACTGGCCTCTCCTCAATGGAGATTCCATAGGTGGGCCCCTCCAAACCCTTCTAGGGAAGGCAGAGGCTAAAGCTCGAGGCGCGGAGACAAAAACTCTGATAATGTTGGTTAGCAAAATCATCATAGCCGCTGGGGCTTAGGTTTCTTGCGGTCCAACCAGTTTTACTCAAAGTTTGTTTCTGCACACCTTGCCTCTAAGTTTTAGCGTCAGAAAGGGTCAGGCATAGAGAATGTCTACCAAATAGACACTCTTGCCAGCCCCCGAGTGAGGCCCGACCCCCTGCTATTGCTGGGGTCGGGTGTCACAAAAGATCAGGGAGTTGATAGCGAAACTGATAAGAGAAAGTTTGCATATATTAAGAGAAAAGCGGCATAGTTGTTCGATGTTCTAGGCATTGATGAAGACTTCACCGTCGATGATCCTGAGCTTTGTAGGTGCCTAGTCAGAGCACCTCCACGATGACATATGGTCCCTCCCATGGTGGAGAGAGCTTGTGGTAGTTCTTGTTGCTCTGGACGAGGCTGAGCACCAGGCCCCTGACATTGAAGGCCTGACCCCGCACTTGATGGAGGTGGTACCGACGCAATGCTTGCTAGTACTTGGCAGAGTGTAGGAGGGCGACATCACGTGCTTCATCTAGTTAGTCCAAGGCATCCTCGAGGGACGCCTTGGCTCCCTGTTTGTCGTACGCCTTGACCCTTGGCGCTCCATATTCGAGGTCAATTGGGAGGATAGCCTTGGAACCGTAGACCATGAAGAATGGTGTGTAGCCGGTGGCCCGGCTGGGGGTCGTCCTCAAGCTCTAGAGCACCGTGGGAAGCTCCGCGACCCATCGTCCGCCAAACTTATTCAACTGGTTGAAGATCCTAGGTTTGAGACCTTGTAGGACCATCCAGTTTGTGCGCTTGACCTACCCGTTCATGAGGGGGTGCGCTACGGCGGCCCAATCGATGTAGATATGGTATTCATAGCAGAATTGGAGGAACTTCTTTTCAGTGAACTACGTGCCATTGTCTGTGATGATGGAGTTTGGGACTCCAAAGTGATGGACAATGTTAAGGAAGAATAGCATGGCTTGCTCGGACTTGATCACGGAGATCGGTCGTGCCTCTACCTACTTTGTAAACTTGTCTATGGTGACAAGCAAGTGCGTGTAGCCCCTAGGTGCCCTCTTGAGAGGTCTAACCAGATCAAGCCCCCAGACCACGAACGACCATGTGATTGGGATCGTCTAGAGTGCTTAGGCCGGTAGGTGGGTCTACCGAGTGTAGTATTGACACCCTTCGCAGGTGCGCACAATATGTTCAGCGATGGCTATCGCGGTCGGCTAGTAGAAGGCTTGTCAGAATGCGTTTCCGACCAGGGTTCTGGGCATGGCATGGTGACCATAGACCCTACCGTGGATGTCGCTCAGCAACCGTTTCCCTTACTCGATGGGGATGGAGTGATGTAGGATCCTGGTGTGGCTTTGCTTGTAGAGCTCACCCATAATAAGGTCAAAGGACTTGGCACGATGCATGAGCCACTGAGTCTCTATCTTGTCCGTCGACAGCACCTCACGAAGGAGGTAGTCAAGGTAAGGCGTCCTCCAGTCGGCCAGAGGGTCAGGCTCCATCGCTGGATCTTTGTCAAGCTCCATGACTTTAGGGTCGGATGGTGCCAATAGCTGGTTAGCCCTTGAGCCCAGGGTAGGCGGCTTGTTTTGGCTCATTGTGGAGGACCGAGGGCTTGTACTGATCTCTGGCGAAGATGCCTGTCGGCACCGGCTATTGGCCTCGGGATGTGATTGAGCTCAAGACTGATGACCTTCTCCTCCTGCTGGCGGACTTCTCAGCAATATGCAGCCATCTTGGCATTGTGGCAGCTCGATTCATTCATGACTTGGTCGATGACCAGTTGGGAGTCACCACGGACATCGAGCCATCGGATACCCAGCTTGACGGTGATGCGTAGGCCGTTGATGAGCCACATTGTTGGAGGAGGGGAAATGGATGCGAACCATATACCTCATGCGTACCCCGAGGGGTGGAACGAAGACCAGCCCCACGCCGGCACCTTTCTTCATCAGCGATCCATCGAAGTACATCATCTAGTACTCTTGGTCGACGACTGCTGGTGTCATTTAGACCTTGGTCCACTCTACAACAAAATCAGCCAGCGCTTGGGACTTGATGGTCGTCTGGGGGGCATACGAAATGCCTTGACCAATTAGCTCGAGTGCCCACTTCATGATTTTTTCTGTGGCATCCTGGTTTTGGACGACCTCGCCGAGGGGGAAGGACGTCACGACCATCACTGGATGTGACTCAAAGTAGTGGCATAGCTTCCTCTTAGCGATAAGGATGGCATATAGGAGCTTCTAGATTTGGGGGTAGCAGGTCTTGGAATCGGATAGGACCTCGCTAATGAAGTACACAGGACACTGCACTTTGAGGGCGTGTCCCTCTTCTTCTTGCTCTACCACCAGGGCGGCGCTAACTACTTGCATAGTGGTCATGATGTAGAGCAAAAGCTATTCCTTGTCAGTCAAAGGGACCAAGATCAGGGCCTTCATCAGGAGCTGCTTGACCGTGTCAAGTGCCTCCTAGGCTTCGGGTGTCCATTCGAAATGGTCGGCCTTCTTCAAGAGCCGATAGAGGGGGAGACCTCATTCACCGAGGTGTGAGATAAAGTGGCTGAGCGTGGCAAGGCTCCCTGTAACTTGTTGTACCCCCTTTACGTTCTAAATTAGACCCATCCTCGTGATGGCCGAGATCTTCTCCGGGTTGGCTTCGATGCCATGCTCGGAGACGTTGAAACCCAGCAGCATACCCCTTGGGACCCCAAAAACACACTTCTCGGGGTTGAGTTTAATGTCATTTGCTCGAAGTTTTGTGAAGGTCTGCTCTAGGTCGGCTACAACCTAGTCAGCCCATTTAGACTTGACCATGATGTCATCCACGTAGGCCTCAATGGTTTGCCTGATGAGGTACCTGAAACACTTGAGCATACAATGCTGGTACATAGCCCCCACGTTCTTAAGACCGAACGACATTGTGACATAGCAGAACGATCCGAATGGGGTGATGAAACATGCCGTGAGCTGGTCGGACTCTTTCATCATGATCTGATGGTACCCAGAGTACGCATCAACGAAGCAAAGGGTTTCGCACCCTGAGGTCAAGTCAACTACTTGGTCTATGCATGGAAAAGGAAATGGATCCTTTCGACATGCTTTGTTGAGACCCTTGTAGTCAATACACATTCTCCATTTCCCACTCTTCTTTCATACAAGAATGGGATTGGCTAACCACTCGGGGTGGTATACTTCCTTGATGAACCCGGCAGACAAAAGCTACGCAATCTCCTCACCGATGGTCATATGCTTCCCCTCGTCGAAGCGACATAGGCATTGCTTCATTGGTTTGGAGCATAGCCTAATCTTCAGGGCATGCTCAGTGACTTTTCTCGGAATGCCTGGCATGTCCAAGGATTTCCACGCAAAGATGTCTCTGTTGGCACGGAGGAAGTCAACGAGCGCGCTTTCCTATTTGGAGGAAAGCGTGGTGCTAATGCGCACCACTTTGACCTTACAGCCGCTGGGGTATATGAGGACCTCCTTGGCGCCCTCCACTGGCTCGAAAGACCTGGCCGACCACTTGGGGTCATGCGCTTCCTCAATGACCTCCTTCCTGATGGCCACAAGCTCCTTGGAGGCGACAATTGTCACAGCGTGTTCGCATCACTCGACCTCACACTCGTAGATGCGCTGGAAGCAGGTGCCAATGGTGATGACCCTACATGGGCCTGGCATCTTCAACTTTAGATTGGTGTAGTTGGGGATGGCCATGAACTTTGCGTAGCATGGATGTCCCAAGATGGCATGGTTGGTCCCGTGGAACCCGACCACCTCGAAGGTGAGGGTCTCCGTCCTGTAATTAGATGGATCCTCGAAGGTGATAGGTAGATCAATTTGCTCGAGTGGCATGGCCTGCTTTCTAGGCACGATGCCGTGGAAAGGCACCTCGGTCAGCCGGACACGAGCTTGATCGATGCCCATGGAGTCGAGCGTCTCAGTGTACATGATGTTGAGGCCGCTGCCTCCATCTATTAGTACCTTGGTGAGCCACTTTGTGCCAATGATCGGCTCGACCATAAGCAGATATCGTCCTAGTTACGGGACACATTCTAGGTGGTCGGTCCAATCAAAGGTTATGGCGGACTCCAACCATCGGAGGAAGGAAGGCGCGGCTAGCTCGACCGTATAGACCTCGCGGTGAGCAATCTTCTAGCGGTGCTTGGAGTCATAGGCCGCCGACCCTATGAAGATCATGAGGTAGCCATCCAGCTTTGGAAAGCCGCCATCCTTCCCATCAGCGTCGTCTGTGGTCGGCTTAGGGTCCCCCCTATGCTCCCCCTTTTTGGAGCCTCCGGACAAGAACTGCTTCATGAGCCCTCGCGCCGCTGCTTGTTCTTCTTCTTGCTAGGACAGTTGGAAGTGCCTTCGTCGGCATGCTCGTCCTGCTTTGCCTTGCCTTTGAGGCAATTGAAAATAGCCCCGACCGCCTCCTCGCCCGAGGCGTGGCTGGTGGTGATGTCGAGAAGCTCCTTGGTAGTTTGCGAGCCCTTATGTCCTAGCTTATGAACCAGGGACTCGTAGGTGGTTCCAAACAGGAAGGCTCCTATGACGTCGGCGTCGGCGATGTTGGGCAGCTCGTTGCACTGCTAGGAGAAGCGCCGGATGTACCCATAAAGAGTTTCTCTGGCCTTCTGTCGGTAGTTTTTGAGATCCCATGGGTTCCCAGGATGGGCGTATGTGCCCTGGAAGTTTTCCACAAAGATCTCTTTTAGGTCCGCCCAACTTTGAATTCTGTTGGACGAAAGGTGTTCCAACCATGTTGGCGTCGAATCGGCTAGGAACAATGGAAGGTTGCGGATAATGAAATCATTATTATCCACTCCACCGGCTTGGCAAGCAAGCCGATAATCCTCAAGCCATAGTCCAGGGTTCATTTCCCTAGAATATTTTAGGATGTTGGTTAGTGGTCGGTATCATGGTGGGAAGACGGCGTTGAGGATGTGTCGGCCGAAGGCCTAAGGTCTCGGTAGGTCAGGGCTTGGACTTTGGTCCTCATCACTGTCGTAGCGTCCGCCACGTCGTGGGTGGTAGCCATGGCTAGCCCCCTCCATCACATCGCCATGGGTACACCTGCAGGCGTCGAGGGTGTCACGTGCGCCACGGTGGAGGCTGAGACGCTCATGCACCAGGACCACGGTGCGTGGCCTGCTACCTTGCTACACCTGGTGGACTAACATGTCCTTGTCAGGTCGCTCTAAGAGCGTGTGCTGGCTAGCGTCGAGCTCGCGTTGTTGGGATAGCGAGCTCTCGGCCTGCTACGCTGCTGCACACTTGAGTAGCGTGTGAATCTCGCGATGGGCCTAACGGTCCTCGGGCATCATGGGCCCCAGAAGCCCCCAGAGCAAGGGCGCCGCAACAGCGATGTTCTGGCTCACTCGGGTGAAGTGTGGGAGGGCTTCATCGTCCTCGATGATCCTTCGGTTCACGTCGTAGGCCATGGCGTGCGCACGCCCACCGTCTCTGTGGCGCTCGATCTCTCGCTCAAGCTCCGCACATTTCTGCTCGAGCTAGAGTCGTGCTTCCTCGAGCTCTTGGTGCCGCACCTTTAGCTGCTCTACCCATAGGCGAGGTGGGGCCCCTGCATCCCTCTTGACCTCGTCATCAAAGTCATTCGTTAGGGTAGCCTCTCCCTTGTGGATGCTTTCGACGTGTCCCTCGGGGGTACCTGCCATGAAACATTCACTAGAGGGGTGATGGCTCCTCCAGCTAGAGTCAGAGCTAGAGGGCGACTCTGATTCTCCTATGAGGAGGTCATGGAAAGATTCTGCGACATATTCGGTCATCCCCACAAACTCATCCTTCGTGGGGGATGGAGGCATGCGTTGCGCCACAGGGTGGCCAACGGTTTCTACGGCATTGCATAGACTGAACGGGAGCGCTGTCGGGGCGCTCCACATGAGGTATTCCAAAGAGAGCGGCTCTCCTCCAGCAAGCTGTGCCATGACAATGGTGAATGAGAAGGTGAGGTGGCGTAGGTCCCTCCAGGACGGTTGGGGTCCCAGGAAGGCGCCGAGCTTTTGCTCTAACCTCCCATAGTTGAAGACGAGGAACTGGTTGCTCCTGATGGCGCGGGCCTCCGGTACGTGCAGTTGTAGCTCCTCAAGCGCCTCAGCGATCGCGTCGAGGGCAGCGGAGTGGAGAGGTTGGACAGCAGCGGGAGCCTGCGCCAACTCTCCCTCCGTCGTGACGATGAAGTCTGGGTCCCCGAAGCGCACGTGCATGCCTGGGACACAGCTAACGTTGTGACTAGCCATCTTAGGCCTAGTGTGGATGTCGAGACGTGCAAAAGGCCCCTACCTGGTGCACCAACTGTCGGTGTTTCGAGTTACCACCGATGAGTAAATTTCTATTATTGCGTGTCTGGCTCAAACGGTGTGCTTAGAGGACACGAGGTTTATACTGGTTCAGGCAGAAAGTTACTACGTCCAGTTCGTTGATGCTGCTCGTGTTACTAGCACTGAAAGTATGTAGTTGGGGGTACAAATGAGCGAGAGAGGGAAATGATCCCAAGTCTCTGGTAGAAAGAATGAACGGGTGCTGAGAGCTCGGTCGTTGCTCAGCCGTATGTTCGTGTCATGCTCTGGTGTGTTTATCTTGTGTTCTGATCGGTTTGTGATCCGTTGATCTGATCCCCTTCATGGGATGTCCTGCTTTCCCTTTTATAGACCAAGGGAACGCACGGGTTACAGCAGAGGAAAAGAGAAGAGTGAGAGAGAGAATGAGTCTTTCAGGATCACCAGGTCCTTCTTATCCTTCATGCGGGTCCTGCCAACCCTATAGATGTTAACAGGGACAGCTCCACGTCACGGCCCCTGTTCATCACTGGCACCATGCGCAGGTGTCGTTTGTCGGTCATGGCGTTCCATTTCGTCGCAGCGGATATCGTGGTGAGCTGACGCGCCTGTCAGTGTTCGTACGGGGGTTAGGCAGAACAACATCGGTACGCCCGATGCTGTTCTTGATGTGAACCTTTAGGTATGGCCCATCATGGCTATGGGTTACATCGGGACGTGCCAGTCTCTTTTGGGGCGTGCCCATACGCTTGGACCTGGAGTGGTTGGCGGCGGTATGGGCCTCAGGGTCGAGCGAGGCAGAGCCCGCGGCCTTGGGGTTGGGCGAGATGGAGCCCGCGACCTTAGGGGCGGAGCTTACGCGCCTGAGGGTCGGTTGGAGCTGTAGTCGCGCTCTCGACTGCTCGGATGAATCAATGTTGTGGTCATTAGCTCCTCCTCTTCGGGTAACCTAGTATTGGTCCCCGACACATGTCATACCAAATGAAATGAGACTCGGATAAAACATCCACTCTCAATGGAGAGTTTCATTCTATGGTTTTATATGCATTTAATTCCAGGACTCATAGAGAGTTGATAATCGTGCCTTGACAGTTTCTTCTCTCTTCTTAAATACACTACCATGTCATCAAAATTCATATGTGACAACCTATTTAATTCAAATAAAACTCACATGAAACTTCCACTGAAACTGGCCTAAAGGATAAAGAGATATGGGAAATTTATTTCTAATCCATATATAAGTAGTCTAGACTAGAGTGACTCCTATCTTGAGTCACCCTGATTAAGCATGCATTTCAATGCAAAGTGAAAAATTAAAGATACACCAAGATCATTAGTGTGAAACAAAAGGAATGTGTTCGTCTCTTCACCCACCTCACAAAAAGGAATGTGGTCATCTCTAAAAACTAGAATGGTCCATTAATAGAAGCGAACAACATGTTAGAAAACCTAGCGTCAATAACAGTTCTTTAATAGAGGTGGTCTTTATTACCCGACCACCTTTATTAAACGATTAAAAGCGTTAGTCTTACTAATATATATGGTCACCTTTGTTAATAGTCTATTAACAGAAGTGGTTGCTTTGTTAGGATGACTATCTTTGTTAATCCTTAAAAAAAGTGATCGTGCTAACTAGAAAAACACACAACTCTGTTAATAATTAACAAGAGCTATCATTAACGGAGACGGACTTATTCCTGGGTCGTTCTCACCATTGCTAGAGGCGGCACTCGTAAGTGTCCACCTTATTAATCTGGCTATGTATCTCTAAAAATCTATTTTTGTAATAGTGTTTTCTACTTTTCTTAGTCAATTTCAGTATATTATCAGTCAGTTTAGTATTGTAGTTGTTGACATCTGTGATTAAACTTCAGAGTAAATGCACACCTAGCGTCAATAACAGTTCTTTAATAGAGGCGGTCTTTATTATCTAACCACCTTTATTAAACGATTAAAAGAGTTAGTCTTACTAATATATATATGGTCACCTTTGTTAATAGTCTATTAACAGAAGTGGTTGCTTTGTTAGGATGATTATCTTTGTTAATCCTTTAAAAAGTGATCGTGCTAACTAGAAAAACACACGACTCTGCTAATAATTAACAAGAGCTATCATTAACAGAGGCGGAATTATTCCTGGGTCGTTCTCACCATTGCTAGAGGCGGCACTCGTAAGTGTCCACCTTATTAATCTGGCTATGTATCTCTAAAAATCTATTTTTGTAATAGTGTTTTCTACTTTTCTTAGTCAATTTCAGTATATTATCAGTCAGTTTAGTATTGTAGTTGTTGACATCTGTGATTAAACTTCAGAGTAAATGCACAAGTTATTTCTTCAATATAAAAGGTATCTTGTTGAGAGTCAGACAGATATGATTGCACATTGGACTCAGATAGATTTATTTTTACTCAATATGTTGCCAACGATATCTATTTTGTATATATACTAGATATATGCTGTGCGTTGCATGGGTCACGATTTTTTTATCCTCGCCTATCGTGACACACGTGGCTTGTGGCTTAGACAGATATAATAAAAGTATGTTTGGTACAGTTCTGCTTCATCGGTGGGGCAGTTTTTTATTTTTTTGGCTTCACACGGTGGAGCATCTTCGCTGGTATAGCTGATGCTGTCTCAGAAAAATATTTGTTAAAACAGATTCACCTAGGTGTTGAAAGCCGTGAAATGTCTGTAGTAGTATCCTTTTATATTCTTTTTCTTATTTTTATCTTACTTATATTTTTTTCTTTTATCTCTCCTTATCTACCTTCTCCATCTACGTATACGTCTGTACGCACATCCGACCTGCATGCACATGGACTCGTTCCCTTCGGGCTCGCGGCCTTGCCTCGTTTGCGCGCATCTGTGCTCACCCATCCGTGTTGCTCCACGCCTGCGCGGCCAGCCAAGCGCCGCCGCTGCCGCCTGGGTGTAAGGACCGTGTTCCGAATACAAATGTGCAAGAAACAAGCACGATTGGACAAAAGGGTTCGAAGTTGTGTGAAATTTTTGTATTTTGGTCCCTTTTGAAAATATTTTTTACAAAAAGACCTATGCCAAAACATTTGTTGAAAATAGACCATTTTAGGCGTCTTAGAACATGATGCCAAGGTATGAGGGTCGGCGTCGACTGACACGACGCCGAGGTCTTGCCATGTCACGGACGACCCCGGTCGACGGCGACACGGTGGCGCATGGGGTCCGACACATCGGCGTTGTGTCAGCCAACGCCACAGGCCCAACCTCGGCGCGGTGGGACTACACGCCGAGCTATTGGCACCATCTGGCGCGCGGCCCAGGCGGCCCAACAACGCTTCGTGGCCCAATAGCTCGACGCAGGGTCACTTAACGCCGAGCCACTGGACTCGGCGCGGCCCGACTCAACGCCGAGGTCTGGACTCTTGAAGCCGTGCCGCGGCCCCCTTCCTCTTCCTCCCTCCATTCTGAAAGCGCCAGAGGGGAGAGAAGATCGAGATCCACAGATCTACGAGAAGAGGATGGAGAGACTAGGTTTTGGGGGACGGATCTGACGAAGAGAAGGACGGTGGAGGGAGCGAGACGGGGAAGAGACGGTCAGAGGGGAGAGAAGAGGCTATAGATGGCCAAAACGGGACCGGATCCGGCGAGTGGTGACCGGAGATGAAGACGAAGACAGAGGAAGCAGGAAGCATGCGCGGTGCAGACAAGCGAGAGGACTCATCGATGCACCTTCGATGGCCGTAGTCGTAGATCCGGCAAGGAAGCAACCTCAAACGAGCCGAGAGAAGCTCACCGACGCCCGGTGATGGTTGGAGGCGAGCGGCAGTGGCGCTCCCTTTCTCCGCTCTGGCGCTAGGCGAGCGAGCGAGGCAGCGGCCGGCGGAGTGAAATGAGGATTAGGGTTTGGGATGGACCGATGGAGAGAGCCTCGCATGCCTCCATCCTCAGAACCATCCGATCTTACAAACTCTCTCCTATCATATCCTCTCATCTCACTTTTCCACTGCCCACTCTCGCCGCACGGCGTCGCTGATGGGCCAAGGCATGAAGGCCGATGTTTGCCACTGTGGAGCGGTTCCTCGACTACGCATGCGGTGAACTGTGGCTGCCTTCCACAGCCGGTGTGGCTGAGTGAGCTTTGCTCCACCTCCACCCACGCCCGTATGCTCTAGACCTCCACTTGTCATCAGCGATGGCTTTCGCCCTGGCCGCTTCAACTGCCACGCGGTTCGTGCCACGCCGCCCGGACCCATGGCCACGTGACGTGCGTGCGCCACTCCTACTACTATAGTCATCACCGCTCATGTGGCGGCCTCTTGCGGTCATTTAAGCGACCTGATTTCCACAAAGGGAAATCCATAGAGTCGAAGTGTATTATGACCGTTGCAGATCATATTACCCAAATTCCAGTCGAATACCACATCCATACAATGATAATATCAGAGTACATAAAGTGCGGAATTACATAAATTATTACATCGCCGCATTGGCGAAATCAAAAGTAGCATTCATTCAGAACAGCTTGAAGATAAGATCACCAAACTCGAGCGTAGGAACGAACCCCTCAACCATCAAACTCCTCAGAGCTATAATCCTCAGCAGAACCTGTATGCCAAAATTTATCAGTACGATTTGTACTGGCCACTCCCACCCTATGAGCATTGCTTTGTGGAAATTAGATGCAAGTTGGATATAATCAAAAGAAACCTATAAGGCTAGGGTTTCCTATGCATTAGCATATCAAGAGTTTGATAATAGTTGGTCAAGTTTTAACACCATTCCCACACCCATTCCACCCCATTTCTGTCCAGAGCCAGGTTTTGATCCTGGGATCGATATACCACCATCTCTATATCATCACCATACCATCGCTCAGTCGATAGGCCAACTCCCTCTCGGCACTATCTCATGGCCCGTAGCCCCTGGCTACGTCCGACACTCTCTCACGAGGCAAGAAGAGAAGGACTCATCTCACTATCTAGTTTAAGCGAAACCCAGGAAAGGTCCATAGCCGATAAGTCGGCACATGTATCGATCGATCAACCATACACTCTGCAGAGGTTTTACATAACCACAAGATCCGCCTTCCTCGCTGACCGTCGTCAACTGGGCTGATTCCGGCCGCTTGCTAGCTTAGGATAATGCCACTCTACCATTCAGCCCTAGTACACCCCAAGTCTAGTCTGGGGTGGCTGAAACTATGAGTCATGAGCCTGATCCACAAGGTCTACATGAAGTCTCGGAAGGGTGTGGGGAAAATCCTCCGTGCCCCGTACCTCCTTACACTGTCCGCTATCAACCTAGCAGTAGTGGCAATATCCTACCAAGTAGTCCGGCCGTCCCGCACCATGTAGGGCGAGTGGTACGTAAGGCTTCCCGGTGAATCTGAGTACTAGTAAGTCCTTAGGGATGACCAAGCCAAAATGTCTTCATTAGGGTTTCCATTTACCGTGCCACCACAGCACCTCCACCCTAGGCTCCTCCCATCATAGGTTCACACCTAGGGCCACCTCATATACCATTTACCCACCACAGGTATCCATTTCTAGGGGTGCCCAGGTAGCACCCCATGGCAAGACTTGCCCCAGGCTCATCGTATACTCCAACTTGGTCGACACAACCCTCACCCTCCACGCACCCAAGTCACACATGCAGCACTCTCCCCATAGTCCAGATAACACTAGTTTCCACCATGCGTCAATGTAGTACAAGCATAGTAGAAGTAATAAGCAGTGAAATATAGCAGCAAGTGTGTGACTTAGCCTAACAGCAGGGTGAGCAGGGGTAAGGTTGCGTCAAGGTAAAGGCCATCAAGAAAGCATACTACCATGCAAGTCCTATCATAGTGTGATTATAACAATAAAGTAAAGCAATAGCAGTTCTATATTAGCCATGCGTAATAGGTGCTACGAGGTTGGGTGGGATGTGGCACCTTCAGTGAAGTCATCTCCGTACTCCTCATGGTACTCTCGGTCCTCGTCCATCTGGTTCTCCTCCGAGTCTGCAAACGATCGCATTATAGTCGTGTTAGCGATGTCTATAGAATAGCACAAAAAGCAATGAAAATTCAGAAGAGCCAAATGTACTCAAACATGGTTTCATTGCGTAGAGCTTGATTTTAGATGAATTTTGGTCCTGGTCTTGTATTTTTCTGAGTTCGTATGAATTAGTTATGAATTTCTGAAGTTTCAATCATTCCTGGAAATGGAAAAGGCTGAATTAATATCATGCTGACACGTGTCACGCTCCTGTTGGTCCATGTGGCATGCTGACATTAGTATGACGTCAGCATGACATCATCGTCTCGGTTCTGGTACTAACAGGTGGGGCCAGAGCTGCTGACGTCAATAGCTGACGTTATCATGACGTCAGTATGATGTCATCTCGGCTGTTTCATCCTCTGACAAGTGGGTCCCGCATGGCGGTGTCACTGACATGTGGCCCCGGTCAATGGTCAACGTTGACCGGTCAATGGCCAATATAGGCCGGGCCTTGACTGGGCTGGTTGGGCCTAGATACGGGCTAGGCTTTGGCCCACCACATGGCGCGCGCTAGTGCGGCCACGTCGTCTTACTGGGCCACTAACGGGCCGTGGTCCACGGGCATAGGTGAGGCGCGGTTCATGGTGAACTCGCCTGCGTTGGTCCATAGACCGCAGAGCCGGTCCATGAAGGACTTGGTCCACTTATTCCTTCCCAGGGTTTGGTTCACGTGCACGATGTGGTTGTGGTCGGAGCTTGGCAGAGCTGCTCAGGACGTGGTCGATGTGGTCGTGGTCGGAGCTCGGTAGAGCTGCTCGGGGCGTGGTCGACGTGGTCGTGGTTAGAGCTCGGTGGAGCTGCTCGGGGCGTGGTCGACGTGGTCGTGGTCGGAGCTCGGCAGAGCTGCTTAGGGCGTGGTCGACGTGGTCATGGTCGGAGCTCGGCGGAGCTACTCGGGACGTGGTCGATGTGGTCGTGGTTGGTGTTCGGCGGAGCTACTCGGGACGTGTGGCCGGCGATGGGAAAATCCCCTGCTTCTTCCCCGGCGTGCTCCCACCAGTGGTGAGCTCCCCGGTGAGCCCCCGTGGTGGTACTGGTGCGCGATTAAGGTAGGCAAAAGTGTCGCCAAGCCTCGGCGAGTGCAGCGGTGGGGTCAAGGTGGTGACTAGGGCTTCCTAGGGTTCCGACCATGGTGAACAGCGGCGTGGGTTCATTGACATTCATGGACAGGGCTGCAGTGGTAGCGAGAGCCCAATTGGAGAAGCGTGTGAGCTCTATGGTGCTTCTACGGCCATGGTGGGTGAGTTGAAGGAGCTCCTGGTGCTCCCAGTGGCTCCGGCCACGGTGGTGGGGGCAAAACAGAGGCGGTGGCGCTCCGACGAGGTGCAGTACGGCAACGCAGGGCTCCAGTGGGCTTCTCCCTCGGCTAAGGTGAGCGCGGTGTGTCTCTTGTCATGGCGGAGCTAGTCGGGGTGTCAATGTCGCCTTTACCGCAACGTAGAAGACGCGGTGGTCTCACCATGGTTGTTCTCTCGGCCATGGTGAGCATGTCCGTGCATGTGCGCTCCTGCTCTGATGTACAACGTTGTGGCTGGGGTCCTCCTTTTGGCTGATGGCAGCGCGCACGGCGCATCCTGGGTCTCGGCAAGCGTGGCCATGGTAGTCTCCCTAGCGAACTAGTTGGGCTAGGCCGAAGCTCGAAGCTTCAGCAAGGTTTCGATCATGGCGGTGCACGTTCCATTTGGCTAGGGAGGTGGTCTCAGCAAGATGGCTCACCGTAGGGTTCGTGGCGATAGGATGGCGGTGCGGTGGCGAGGCGAGGCCATGATGAGGCGATGCAGTGCTGTGCCGAGCAGCTACGTCGCTGTAGCTGATCGGGGCAGCGCTCCTAGCTCCGGCGAGGTCCTCCCCGCAGCGGCTTCCTTCTCCACCTTGCTTCTCCCTCCTCCCTCTCATGGTGAGGCCAGAGCTTTTATAGCCAAGCTCTAAGGGCTCCAATGGCAGACGACGATCGGGCAGTGGTGATACGTGCGGCGCATCCGATGGCTCGCGTGCGGTAGCGTAGGAGCGGCGGCAAGGGGGAACAAGGTCATGCGATTTGCGTGACCCTAGGCCCCACACCTGCTCTATACGGTCGGCTCCTGGTCGCGTGGTGGAGGGAGCGTGGGGAAGACGACGATGCTGTAGCTGGGCGGTTGACAGAGGGGGGCCATTTGTCAGCTTGTCCTGATGCGGTGGCGTGCCGTGCGTGATGGCTGACGGGCGGGTCCGGCTCGTTAGCGGCTTGTGCACGCACAAGGCGGTAGGGTGATGCTGGGCTAGCTTCGTGGGCCGCATGAGCGAGTGGGAGGGCAGGCGGCTGGCTAGCAAGGCTGGTCGAGGCAGGCTGGGCTGCTGCTGCTCCCTCTTCTTTCCTATTTCCTTCTCTTTTATTTGTTGCCAATTTGGTTAGGGTTTGATTTATTTAGTTTCATGTACAAGTGTGCACCTTGATTAGGTGGTACTTAGGTGATTAATTTATTGCATAATAAATTAATTATAAGTGGTCACTTTTATTTGCACAACAAAAGATCAATAAAAGGCAACTCACTTGTTTAGAATTAAAATGCATGCAAGAATGTATGTGTTAAGGATTTTAAACACACACATATACAATAAGTGACATGCTATGCTTATGAGTTTGTTTAGTTGGATTACGACTAATGCAATACTTAGGGTTAGCTCCTACAAATGTCACTCATCATCACATGGGGTTTTGAAGAAAAAAAATTTATAGTTGGGATTTTTGGTGTGTGGATTTTTGGGTTGTTACAGTCCTACCCCCTTAACAGAATCTCGTCCTCGAGATTAAAGCATAACGTACTCTTCAAAGAGATAAGGGTATTGTAGCTGGAGGTTAGACTCTTTCTCCCATGTTGCTTCTCTCTTAGTGTGATTGCTCCATTGGATCTTGCACATAGAAATAGTTTTGCTTCGGGTCTCTTTGGTATCTCTACCCAAAATCTTGATAGGATGCTCTTTATACTCAAGAGTGTTATGAATGTCAAGTGTATCAGTTGGAACCACTTCATCGGGCACTCTCAAACACTTGCGTAGCTGGGAAACATGAAACACGGGATGTACACCCAACAATTCCTCAGGTAGCTCAAGTTTGTAGGCGAGCTTTCCAATCCTCTTGCAAATCTTGTATGGGCCAACAAATCTAGGGGCAAGCTTTCCTTTCAAATGGAATCTGACAGTTCCACGTAGCGGGGATACCTTGAGATAGACGAAGTCTCCCACATTGAACTCAAGTTCTCTTCTTCTTTTGTCAGCATAGCTCTTGTATCGACTTTGAGCAATCCTCAAATTCTCCTTCACTTGAGCAACTCGTTCTTCGGCATCTTGAATCTTAGTAGAGTCAAAGAACGATCTCTCCCCCGGTTGAGACCACATCAAAGGTATCTTACAAGGTCTGCCATATAGAGCTTCAAACGGCAACATCTTGATACTGGCTTGGTAGCTGTTGTTGTAAGAGAACTCTGCATAGAGTAGGCATTTCTCCCAATCAGAGCCATAATTTAGTATACTAGCATGAAGCATGTCTTCTAAGATCTGATTTACTCGTTCAGTCTATCCATCTATCTATGGGTGATAAGCGGTACTGAAATCAAGTTTGGTCCCAATGGACTTGTGCAGAGCTTCCTAGAATCGGGACATAAACTGAGGACCACGATCAGATACAATACTAGAGGGAGCTCCATGCAATCTGAGGATATGCTCAACATATAGATCTGCTAATTTTTCAGCATCGGTCTTGGTCTTAACTGGTACAAAGTGAGCAATCTTGGTCAAACGATCAACAATCCCCCAAATGGAATCATTGCCTTTCTGTGAACGGGGCAATCCAACTATGAAATCCATGGATATGCTTTCCCATTTCCACTCGGGAACGTCAAGAGGCTTTAACAATCCTACAGGCCTTTGATGTTCAGCCTTGACTCTATTACATGTATCACATCGTGCCACATGTCCCACAATGTCTATCTTCATGCCTTTCCACCAAAAGTGTTTCTTCAAGTCTTGATACATCTTTGAACCTCTAGGGTGAATACAGTACTTAGAATCATGAGCTTCTGACAGAATTCCCTCTCGTAGTGCTGGATCAGAAGGTACACAGATTCTGTCCTTGAACCAGATGGTTCCTTGTTCATCTTCATGGTGGTTGGTCTTGTAGCCTAGTTTCATCAGACCATGGAGATATTCGATCTCTTCACAATTTTTCTGAGCTTGACGAATGTGATCTGTGAGATCATACTGTATATGGAGCTCATTCAACAAGCCATGTGGTAGCATCTCAAGTTGGAAATCATCAATCTCTTCCTTGAGTTTAGGTGGTACGGATTCAGTGATCAAAGTGTGACAGTAACTCTTGCGACTGAGAGCATCTGCGACTACATTAGCTTTTCCCGGGTGATAGTGAATTTCTAGGTCATAGTCCTTGATCAATTCTAGCCATCGGTGTTGCCTCATATTCAGATCTTCCTGAGTGAAAAAGTACTTCAAGCTCTTATGATCGGTGTAGATATCACACTTGTTGCCTATCAAGTAGTGCCTCCAGATCTTCAAAGCATGCACAACTGCTGCTAACTCAAGATCATGAGTAGGGTAACGGTTCTCGTGTTCTTTCAACTGTCGAGAACCATAAGCTATCACTCTTCTACCTTGCATCAATACACAACTAAGTCCTTGACGGGATGCATCACAGTAGACCACGAAATCTTTGCTGATATCAGGCAATGCTAACACAGGAGTGGTGGTAAGCTTCAATTTCAACTCTTGGAAGCTATGCTCGCACTCAGGTGTCCATTCAAACTCTTTAGCCTTCTTTAGAAGGTTGGTCATTGGATGGGCTATCTTGGAGAAGTTCTCCATGAATCAACGGTAATATCCAGCCAATCCTAAGAAACTTCTGACTTCAGTCACGTTACGAGGTTGATCCCATTCTTTCACAGCTTCAATCTTAGCTGGGTCAACTGCAACACCTTTATCTAATAGTACATGGCCTAGGAAGGCAACTTCCTATAGCCAAAATTCGCATTTGCTGAACTTTGCGTAGAGCTAATGTTGTGCTAACTTCTCAAGCACAGTTCTTAGATGATGTTCATGTTCTTCGGCGGTGGGTGAATAAACAAGAATGTCATCAATGAATACTACCACGAACTTATCTAGATCATCCATGAAAATCTTATTCGTCATGTTCATGAAGTATGCGGGAGCATTCGTGAGTCCAAAGGACACCACAGTGAACTCAAACTACCCATACCTAGTCACAAAAGCTATCTTTGGGATGTCACTCTCTCGAATCTTCATCTGATGATAGCCGGATCTGAGATCAATCTTGGAGAAATACTTGGCACCTCTGAGCTGGTCAAGCAGATCATCAATTCTTGGCAGGGGGTACTTGTTCTTGATGGTGACTGCATTCAAGTTCTGGTAGTCAATGCACATTCTCATCGAGCCATCCTTCTTCTTAACGAATAGAACAGGGGATCCCCAGGGTGAAGCACTATGTCTGATATACCCCTTTGATATGAGCTCATCAAGCTGTTTCTTGAGCTCGGCTAGTTCATCCACTGACATGCAATAGGGTCTCTTGGCAATGGGTCCTGTTCCCAGCAAAAGATCAATGATGAACTCCACATCACGGTCTGGTGGCATACCCGATAATTCTTCAGGGAATACATCGGGATAGTCTCTGACCATAGGCACATCATGAACTATCTTCTCCTCTTTTTATGATCCTGAACTGGCTTTAAGGGCACACAGGATAGAAGTGGACTTTCTGGACAGAGGTTCACATCTAATAACCTAGCCCGATGGGTGGGTCACTTGGATGTATCTAGGTGAACATGATATGATACCTCGGTGAATGGTTAGCCAATCCATACCTAAGATGACATCTAGGCTCGTGGAAGGTAACAGGGTTAGGTTGGCTTTAAAGGTAAGACCCTCAATGGCAAGACTCACTCCCTTATAGATGTGGGTGCACTTTAGGTCTCCTAAAGGTGAACTGGTGATGATAGGCTTTCCACGTGGGGTTATAGGCAGGTCCTGCTCTCATGCAAACTTGGATGATATGTAAGAACAAGTTGCTCCAGAGTCAAATAGAACTGATGCAGTATTGCCATTAACTAAAAACATACCGTACACCACGTTAGGGGCAGCCTATGCTTCCTCGACGTCCAGATGGTTGAGACATCCATGAGTAGCAGATCCCTTGAACTGAGACTTCTGAGCAGCTGAGTTCTGAGGGCACTCAGCGGCTTTGTGACCCGGTTGGCCACAAGCAAAGTAGGTGAAAGGCGCACCGCCTGTAGGGGTTGGCGCGGGTGCCTTCCAGTTTCTAATGCTTGGTGCAGAGCGGTTCTGTGCTGGGCGTTCATTCGCTGAGCGAGAACGGTTGGAATGGTCTTGAGTGTTGCGGTCCTGAGCATAACGGTCCTGGGTGTAGTGATGCTGAGCAGGGTGAGAGTATTTGGTGGTGTAGCCTCCACCACCCCTACTTGATCTAGGGTTGTCATCCCTATTGTGGCAAGAGTGTTCCCTGGACGGTGCATCTCTGTGGAACCTCTTGCGTTCACAGCCACGAAAGGACTCCTTAGGCTTACGCTTCCTCTCCCTATACTCCTCTCCAGCTTCAGCACGGTCCTTCTCGATCTGGATGCAGCGATCCACCAGAGCACATAGCGTGCTACTCTCAATACCGCCAAACTTCAGCTTGATGTGCAGGTTAAGTCCCTTGCTGTAATAGTATAGCTTCTCCTTCTCAGAGTTCACAACATAGGAAGGTGCATAGCATAGAAGGTTGGTGAAGCGAGTGGTGTACTCAATCACCTTGTCCTTTCCCATCTTGATGTTGCAGAACTCCTTGGTGAAAGCTCTAGTTTGGTTTTGGTGAATTGATGAAACCCTAAGTGCTAACCTAGTTCATCAAGTGATCATGAGATAGGTAGCACACTTCAAGTAGAGAAGCAAATGAAGATCATAACATGACAATGGTGATAGCATGGAGATGATCAAGGGCTTACACTTGAAGAGAAGAAAGAGAAAAACAAAAAGCTCAAGGCAAAGGTATAAACCATAGGAGCTATTTTGTTTTGGTGATCAAGACACTTAGAGAGTGTGATCACATTTAGGTTTGATAGCCGTACTATTAAGAGGGGTGAAACTCGTATCGGAATGCGGTTGTCAAAGTGCCACTAGATGCTCTAACTCATTGCATATGCATTTAGGATCTAGTGGAGTGCTAACACCCTTGAAAATATTTGTGAAAATATGCTAACACATGTGCACAAGGTGTTTGCAGGGTTGAGATGGGTTTGGGTCCCTCTCTCCCTCCCGCCGAGCTTGCGAGGCGGGATTCGGCGCTTTTGGAAAAATGAAATGTCTATTTTCTATTGCGCCGGATGCAAAATTCTTGGTGGTTGGCACACTTGAGCAAGGGTGAAGAAGTTAGAGTTGAAATGGAGTTGATCGAAATGATGCTGGCGTCGGTCTACTGACCGGACGCTGGGTCACTCAGCGACCGGACGCTGAAAGGCTGCGTCCGGTCGAGCTGTCAGACGGCACAGTGGATAGGGTTGAGCACCGGACGCTGATCTGCGTCCGGTCAAGGTGGACCGGACGCGTCCGGTCGAAAAAACATGCCTCGGGGAGCTTACTGGAAACGACCGGACGCTGGGGCTTCAGCGTCCGGTCAGTTTTATCGGATGTGTCCGGTCATGCTCGGGAGCTTACTGTAAACGACCGGACGCAGGGGCTTCAGCGTCCGGTCAGTTCGAAGGAGCAGCGTCCGGTCGAGGCTGATGACCGTTGAGTCTGGACACGTGGCTGACATCAAGCGACCGGACGCTGAGAGCCAGCGTCCGGTCAGTCTGACCGGAGCGTCCGGTCAGAACGCGTTTTGCCTAGTGAAGGGGTATAACGGCTCTATTTGATTGGGGCTCTATTTATAGCCCCATGGCCGGCTCAAGCTTAGACTCTTGGCCATTTCTATTGACATAGCATACTTGTGAGCTTAGCCAAAGCCCTCCCACTCATCTACATCATTGATTCATCATCATAGTGAGATTGGGAGTGAATCCAAGTGCATTGCTTGAGTGATTGCATCTAGAGGCACTTGGTGATTGTGTTTCGCTGCGGATTTCTCTTGTTACTCTTGGTGGTTGCCGCCACCTAGACGGCTTGGAGCAGCAAGGATCATTGAGTGGAGGAGGTGATTGTCTCCGACTCCGATCGTGGTGATTGTGAGGGGTTCTTGACCTTTCCCCGGCGGAGCGCCAAAAGGTACTCTAGTAAATTGCTTGTGGCTTGTGTGATCCTCATCTTGTGTTGGTTGTGCGGCACCCTATTGAGGGTTTGGCGAATGATGCCAATCAGCGCGTGAACCTCCAAGTGAGTGAATCGCCACAACGAGGACTAGCTTGCCGGCAAGCAAGTGAACCTCGGTAAAAATCATTGTGTTCATCATTTGATTCCGAGGTGATTGGTCATCATTGTTATTCATCTTCGTGATTGATTGGTTCTTCATCTACACGGCGGTATAACTATCCTAACCACTCTCTTTACTTTACCGCAAACTAGTTGACAAGCTCTTTAGTGTAGCTAGTTGTGAGAGCTTGCTTGCTTGGTTGGTGTGGCTCTTTAGTTAGTCTTTGAGAGCACACTAACATAGGATAGTGTCTTTGCTATTGTGTGAATAGACACTATCTAAACTAGAATTGTGGTAGGTGGCTTGCATTTTAAGTAGGCTAGCGCAACACTCGCTTCGCCTCATAATTGTCTAACCACTTTGTTAAGTGTTGTTGTAGAAATTTTATTAGGCTATTCACCCCCCCTCTAGCCATTAGGACCTTTCACTTGGCTTTGGCCTCCATGATACCCTTGGGAATGTGATACTCAGTGAATGCTTTGGCGAACTCATCCCACGAGATGTTGGCAGGGTCCTCATGGGAATCATTGAAACCGTCCCACCAGGCGCGTGCTACACCTATGAGCTGGTGTGTGGCAGCTCCAACACACTCATCGTCGGTGCAGGTGGTGAGGTCGAGCTTCTTTTCCACCTCCTTGAGCCAGTCATAGGCTACAAGCGGGTCAGGGTCGGTGCCATCGTAGGTAGGTGGCCTCAGCTTCAGAAATCCCTCCAGCTTCCTTTGGAAGTCATTCTGCTGACCCCCCTAGCGACGATTTGCTCCGTCCACAAGAGCTGCAAGAAGCTAGGTCTGTTGCGCCATTACTTTAGCCAGGTTTGGTGGTGGTGGTGGTGGAATGTTCTCCTCATCAAGCGGCGGGGTATTCTCTAGGTTGAAGGGTATCCCTCCATGTCCACGGCCATGGCCTCGGCCACGGTTGTTGCTACCACGCCCCCCATTTGGTTCGACTGGTTCGTGGGTGGGCGCACGTCCACAGTTCATTAGGCGATCAGATCGGCGGTTCGGCATCTGGAACACGGATCATAGGAATTTTTGTGTTTGTGCCATAAGTGCTTATAATTCAGTATGATTACATGATTTTGATGATTTAAAGAAAAATCATTTATACTATCCAACACTCATTACAAAGAAGCAATAAGATCCATAAGATGCAATGAGATCTAAAACATTCATTACATGGGTTTTATTACATAGCATCATCTCCAGTAGCTACACTTGGAGACTTGCGAGAATCGTACTACGCATAGTGTCTCATATTACATCTCATAAGGGGTACATCATGGGTACAGCTTATGGAAGCCACTAACATGACTCATGACCACGTAGGGTCATCTACTCTAACTCATACACCGCAGCTGGGATACGACTGTTCTCGATCTCGATCTCCTCGTCAGACTTGTGAAGTCGGGACACATACTTCAAGGCCTCAGCGAGTCGGGGCTAACTCAAACTCCTCTATCCTAGGCTTCGTCTTGCTGCGAATCTCCTTGGGTAGCTGATCCCACATACCCTTCATCTCCCTAAGGCGCTTCTTATCAGACTTCTTCCAAGCCTGCCATGTCCTCTCACACTTGTCCTGTAGGTACTCGTTCTGCCTAAGTGCCTCGATTAGGTGACCCTGGTTGCGAACAGCCTTCTTCCTGAACTCCTCTAGCTCCTGAGTCATGGTCTTGTTCTTAGATTAGATTTTCAGCATATCAATCCCCTTGGACCTCTCTCTGTCTCCTATGCGGTTGAACTCGGCCTTCTTGTCGTCCAACTCTCTCTACAACTCAAAGACCTTGCTGTCGAGGTAGCAGTTCCTGTTGCCTAGGTCAGCGGCTTTGTCCTATAAGTCTACGACCTCAGTTCTGTGGACTTCTTCATGACGGTTGAGCTCATCCTGTAGCTTGGCAACTATCTCAAGCAGACTAGCTCGCCCTTGTGCTCCCTATGAGTCTCGCTCTTGGTACTCCCATAGAAGGGCCTGGTCCTAATGTCTCCTTTGCTCAAGCTAGGTCACATATCTGTCCTGCTCCAGTAGGTGGATAGCCGAGACGTGAAGGCATCTGTCCTCCTCGGCAAAGATAACTCTACCGCCTGCGAAACTCTGCTCACTAGGGGTAAGGCTGAGGTCGAGGGCCTGGGGAAGTAGACGGAACTCTGTCGCCTTTAGGTGCTCGTAGTGGTCCCTCATCACTCTATGAAGTGCCTTGTATGAGACAGCTTGCAGTCCCTCCTCAACTGTGTCCTCTATAGTCAACTCGATGAAAGCTGGGACAGAAGGTAAGGTAGTGCTAGCTAGGAACTCGACTGAGGTGACAACCGGTCCTCCGATTCCTCCTTCCTAAGCTGACTTCCTGGTGCAGGTGACCTTGACAAGCTCGTTAGGGACTCCTAACGTGATGAGAACTCAGCAGAGGGTCTGTGCAAAACCCTCGAGCTCACGTAGGTCAAAGGTAAGCTTGGTGTGGTCTAGAGGTAGTGGTCCTAGAGGTGGCCATTCGACGTTCGTTGCCATCTGCATGTTTTAAGGAACAGGTGTTAGCAGGTCAATAAATAGATAAGCCTTGCATAAAAGTAAATGCAGGGTCGGTATATACCGAAAGAAGGGTTGTTCACGTCCTATTCTATCGTCCATTTCTGAGGGTTTCATCCTAGGGTCAAGTATGGCTCTGATACCAACTAAAGCGACCTGATTTCCATGAAGGGAAATCCACAGAGTCGAAGTGTATTATGACTGTTGTAGATCATATTACCCAAATTCTAGTCGAATACCACATCCATACAACGATAATATCAGAGTACATAAAGTGTGGAATTACATAAATTATTACATCACCGCATTAGCGGAATCCAAAGTAGCATTCATTCAGAACAGCTTGAAGATAAGATCGCCAAACTCGAGCGTAGGAACGAACCCTCAACCGTCAAACTCCTCAGAGCTATAATCCTTAGCAGAATCTGTGTGCCAAAATTTATCAGTATGATTTGTACTGGCCACTCCCACCCTATGAGCATTGCTTTGTGAAAATTGGATGCAAGTTGGATATAGTCAAAAGGAACCTATAAGGCTGGGGTTTCCTATGTATTAGCATATCAAGAGTTTGATAATAGTTGGTCAAGTTTTAACACCATTCCCACACCCATTCCACCCCATTTCCGTCCAGAGCTAGGTTTTGATCCTGGGATCGATATACCACCATCTCCATATCATCACCATACCATCGCTCAGTCGACAGGCCAACTCCCTCTCGGCACTATCTCATGGCCCGTAGCCCCTAGCTACGTCCGACACTCTCTCACGGGGGAAGAAGAGAAGGACTCATCTCACTATCTAGTTTAAGCGAAACCCAGGAAAGGTCCATAGCCGATAAGTCGGCACATGTATCGATCGATCAACCATACACTCTGTAGAGGTTTTACATAACCACAAGATCTGCCTTCCTTGCTGACCGTCATCAACTGGGCTGATTCTAGCCGCTTGCTAGCCTAGGATAATGCCACTCTACCATTCAGCCCTGGTACACCCCAAGCCTAGTCTGGGGTGGCTGAAACTATGAGTCATGAGCCAGATCCACAAGGTCTACATGAAGTCTCAGAAGGGTGTGGGGAAAATCCTCCGTGCCCCGTACCTCCTTACACTGTCCGCTATCAACCTAGCAGTAGTGGCAATATCCTACCAAGTAGTCCGGTCGTCCCACACCATATAGGGCGAGTGGTACATAAGGCTTCCCGGTGAATCTGAGTACTAGTAAGTCCTTAGGGATGACCAAGCCAGAATGTCTTCATTAGGGTTTCCATTTACTGTGCCACCATAGCACCTCCACCCTAGGCTCCTCCCATCATAGGTTCACACCTAGGGCCACCTCATATACCATTTACCCACCATAGGTATCCATTTCCAGGGGTGCCCAGGTAGCACCCCATGGCAAGACTTGCCCTAGGCTCGTCGTATACTCCAACTTGGTCAACATAACCCTCACCCTCTGCGCACCCAAGTCACACACGCAACACTCTCCCCATAGTCCAGATAACACCAGTTTCCACCACGCATCAATGTAGTACAAGCGTAGTAGAAGTAATAAGCAGTGAAATATAGCAGCAAGCGTGTGACTTAGCCTAATAGCAGGGTGAGCAGGGGTAAGGTTGCGTCAAGGTAAAGGCCATCAAGAAAGCATACTACCATGCAAGTCCTATCATAGTGTGATTATAATAATAAAGTAAAGCAATAGCAGTTCTATATTAGCCATGCGTAATAGGTGCTACGAGGTTGGGTGGGATGTGGCACCTTCAGTGAAGTCGTCTCCATACTCCTCATGGTACTCTTAGTCCTTGTTCATCTGGTTCTCCTCCGAGTCTACAAACAATTGCATTATAGTCGCGTTAGCGACGTCTATAGAATAGCACAAAAAGCAATGAAAATTCAAAAGAGCCAAATGCACTCAAACATGAGTTCATTGCGTAGAGCTCGATTTTAGATGAATTTTGGTCCTAGTCTTGTATTTTTCTGAGTTCGTATGAATTAGTTATGAATTTCTAAAGTTTCAATCATTCCTGGAAATGGAAAAGGCTGAATTAATATCATGCTGACATGTGTCACGCTCCTATTGGTCCACGTGGCATGCTGACATCAGTATGATGTCAGCATGACGTCACCGTCTCGGTTCTGGTACTGACAGGTGGGGCCAGAGCTGCTGACGTTATCATGATGTCATCTCGGCTGTTTCATCCTCTAACAAGTGGGTCACGCATGGTGGTGTCACTGACATGTGGCCCCGGTCAACGGTCAACGTTGATCGGTCAATGGCCAATATAGGCCAGGCCTTAACTGGGCTGGTTGGGCCTGGATACGGGCTAGACTTTGACCCACCACGTGGCGCGCGCTGGTGCGGCCATGTCGTCTTACTGGGCCACTAACGGGCCGTGGTCCACGGGCGCAGGTGAGGCGCGGTTCATGGTGAACTCACCTGCGTTGGTCCATAGACCGCAGAGCTGGTCCATGAAGGACTTGGTCCACTTATTCCTTCCTAGGTTTCGGTTCACGTGCACGACATGGTCGTGGTCGGAGCTCGGCGGAGCTACTCGGGACGTGGTCGACGTGGTCGTGGTCAGAGCTCGGCGGAGCTGCTCGGGGCATGGTCGACGTGGTTGTGGTCGGAGCTCGGCGGAGCTACTCGGGGCGTGGTTGACGTGGTCATGGTCGGTGCTTGGCAGAGCTGCTCGGGACTTGTGGCCGGCGAGGGGAAAATCCCCTGCTTCTTCCTAGCGTGCTCCTGCCGGTGGTGAGCTCCCCGGTGAGCCCCCATGGCGGTACTGGTGCGCGATTAAGGTAGGCAAAAGCGTCGCCAAGCCTCGGTGAGTGTAGCAGTGGGGTCAAGGTGGCGGCTAGGGCTTCCTAGGGTTCCAACCATGGTGAACGACGGTGTGGGTTCGTCGATGTTCATGGACTGGGCTGCAGTGCTAGCGAGAGCCCAATTGGAGGAGCATGTGAGCTCTACGGTGTTTCTACGGCCATGGTGGGCATGTTGAAGGAGCTCCTGGTGCTCCCAGTGGCTCTGGCCATGGTGGTGGGGGCAAAATAGAGGCGGTGGTGCTCCGACGAGGTGCGGTGCGGCAACATAGGGCTCCGGTGGGCTTCTCCCTCGGCTAAGGTGAGCGCGGTGTGTCTCTTGTCATGGTGGAGCTAGTCGGGGTGTCAACGTCGCCTTTACCGCGACATAGAAGACGTGGTGGTCTCACCATGGTTGTTCTCTTGGCCATGGTGAGCGTGTCCGTGCATGTGCGCTCCTGCTCTGATGTACAACATCATGGCTAGGGTCCTCCTTTTGGCTGATGGCAGCGCGCACGGCGCGTCCTGGGTCTCAGTAAGCATGGCCATGGCGGTCTCCCTAGCTAACCAGTTGGGCTAGGCCAGAGCTCGAAGCTTCAGCAAGGTTTCGATCATGACGGTGCATGTTCCATTTGGCTATGGAGGTGGTCTCAGCAAGATGGCTCACCGCAGGGTTTGTGGCGGTAGGATGGCGGTGCAGTGGCGAGGCGAGGCCATGATGAGGCGATGCAGTGCCGTGCTGAGCAGCTACGTCGCTGTAGCTGATTGGGGTGGCGCTCCTAGCTCCAGTGAGGTCCTTTCCGCAGCGGCTTCCTTCTCCACCTTGCTTCTCCCTCATCCCTCTCTCTCTCGGCTTGACGCTGTGTAGTGCTGTGCCACCAGCGGCGGTGGTGAACAGGCTGAGGGTTAGGGCTCACGGATGTTGGCTTTTATAGCCGAGCTCCAAGGGCTCCAATGGCGGACGGTGATCGGGCGGTGGTGATACATGCGGCGCATCCGATGGCTCGCGTGCGGTAGCGTAGGCACGGCACAAGGGGAAACTAGGTCATGCAATTTGCGTGACCCTGGGCCTGCACCTGCTCTGCGGTCAGCTCCCGGTCGCGTGGTGGAGGGAGTGTGGGGAAGACGATGATGCTGTAGCTAGGCGGCTGACAGAGGGGGCCCGTTTGTCAGCTTGTCCTGATGTGGCGGCGTGCCGTGCGTGACGGCTGACGGGTGGGTCCAGCTCGTCAGCGGCTTGTGCGCGCGCAGGCGGTAGGGTGATGCTGGGCTGGCTTTGTGGGCCGCGTGAGCGAGTGGGAGGGCAGGCGACTGACTAGCTGGGCCGGTCAAGGCAGGCTAGGCTGCTGCTGCTCCCTCTTCTTTCCTATTTCCTTCTCTTTTATTTGTTGCCAATTTGGTTAGGGTTTGATTTATTTAGTTTCATGTACAAGTGTGCACCTTGATTAGGTGGTACTTAGGTGATTAATTTATTGCATAATAAATTAATTATAAGTGGTCACTTTTATTTGCATAGCAAAAGATCAATAAAAGGCAACTCACTTGTTTAGAATTAAAATGCATGCAAGAATGTATGTGTTAGGGATTTTAAACACACACATATACAATAAGTGACATGCTATGCTTATGAGTTTGTTTAGTTGGATTACGACTAATGCAATACTTAGGGTTAGCTCCTACAAATGCCACTCATCATCACATGGGGTTTTGAAGAAAAAAATTTATAGTTGGGATTTTTGGTGTGTGGATTTTTGGGTTGTTACAGTCATGGTGGCCGCCGACGCTAGGAGAAGTGTCGGGCCCTGGTGTGGAAGCCCTTCGGCCTCACGTCCTACTACAGCTACGGCGCCCCACTGCATACGACGGAGGAGTCCACATAGGGATATGTCGCATGTTACAAGCATAAGTTTCAAGTGTTTAAGATATTTCAAAAATATGTTACAAGTGTTTTATATGGATGTTGCAAAAGTAGATCGGGATGTTGCATATGTTGCAATGGCTATACACGTATGTTTCAAGTGTATGTTCGAAATGTTTCATCATTTTAGACGTATGTTGCATGTGTTTTATCTGGATGTTGCATATGTTTCATACATATGTTGCAAGTGTTTTATCTGAATGTTTCATATGTTTGCAATGGTTTTCAAGTGTAAGTGTTTTGCAAGTGTTTCAGACGTTTGTTGCAACTGTTTCAACTGTTTCAAACGTATGTTGAAAGTGTTTCATAGGATGTTGCAAAAAAAGATCTTAGTGTTGCACATGTTGCAATAGGACTCACCTGCCGTAACCGCCTATTGCAGCTGCTACGGTGCCATCGTGGGTCACCCTGCAAATGCTCGAGGCCTGCAGATGCATCCGTCCATAGGCACGGAAGATGACTAAGACCCATGTGGGTGTAGGCGGTCCCCACGTGCATGCGTGCGGGAAACGGAGTAGCGCGAATGGTTCCCACATGAAATAGAACTCCTGGGTATGCACACGGGCACATAGTAGGCGCAAGCATCTGTTGCTATAGCCTATCTGTTGCAAGGTCACCCAAACAATTTGTTGTTTAGAGATTTATTTAGCTTTGGAATCGAACTCCACGTACCGTCGGTTGACGCATCTTAGAATCGAACTTCACGTATCACTAGGCACATGTGTTAGTATGGACCATGAGTCTGAGTTGTATACGACAAGAGGGGCATGACGCATCGTGTGAAGTAAAGAAAAGATAATGAAAAAAACATCTCTTGTGCAAAATAGAATCTAGTGTGTGTGTGTGTGTCAGATTCGGAAAACCAGCAGCCGCTGGTCCACACCTGGGTACAACTTTGAGTGAAATTTTTGCATTTTGGTCCCTTTTGAAAACATTTTTTACATTCGGTTGTTTGTGTTTTTTTTGAACTTGGCATTATAGGTTTGGTTCATGTTCATGTCATTCGTGCAATGTATGGTGGTTCAGATGATTGAATGACCCAAATGTATGGTTGTTGTTGTTGTATATGTTCTGGTTTATAATCATTGAGTTAAATTTTGTGCTTGTTGGGATTCAAATTTGCTTAGGGTTTGTAATGAAAAGCTTATTTGGGAGGTATGGTGATTTAGTGTTAGTAGCTTTACATTCATTGCAAGGTACTTTGGATTGATTTTTTTTCTACGTAATGTTAGGATGCCAAGGTGTGGTAAAGCTCGTATTCCAAGGTAATCCCAATGTTTATTCATTATTTGTGCAACAAATAGAAAACCCTAGGTTTAGGTTTGGTTCTCCGTTAATATGACTAAATTCTTTCAATTGAAGCTATGGTCGCCAGAGGGCAAATCCCTATGACCTAAAGCCTCTCCCTG
This sequence comes from Miscanthus floridulus, assembly GCF_019320115.1. NCBI lineage: Eukaryota > Viridiplantae > Streptophyta > Magnoliopsida > Poales > Poaceae > Miscanthus > Miscanthus floridulus. The sequence goes on along the minus strand of NC_089593.1, from coordinate 5,412,369 downwards.
AAGGTGTTCCTCGACCCATGTGCTTTTGTGGTGATCCTTGCAAGGTAGACATCTCTGAAGATGAGGAAACATATAGACAGAGGTACTGGATGTGTCCCATTTATGCATGAGAACCTACAAAGCAACAGCGCCGTGCATCGATTGTGAGGAATTTTTATTGTGTGTTAATTAATTTTCTTGTGATATTAAGTTTTGCTTATTTATTTGTTTTGTAACAATTTGTTTTTCTTGCAGACCGTGCAGTCAATGAAAAATCTATTTGAAAACTCACTAAAAAGCCTAGATTCATTTACTGTTGTATCCGTATATGCAATGAATTAATATTAGAGTGATGTACTGTATTTAGATGAAGTGACAAAACACAGGTGTAGCCTTTTTAGATGAAATGACCAGTCATGGTTGTAGGCTTTTTAGATGAAGCATCTAGCCTTTGTAGATTCAATAAATGAGTACGCACACAAGTTTTTTGTCAAGTAGCATTCATGGTGAACCTGCCTTCATCTCTATATATAGTGCTCCATGTCTTGCTCCACATCCACACAACTTGTTTTCTGGTTTAGTTTTAGCAAATGTCGAGCGGAGGTTCCTCAAGTGGAAAGGGTTTCGGCGGAGGGAGAGGAAAGGGGGTGAGGAAGGGACCTCCGATTGTGTGGGAGGGTTCTCTAGGTCCTGATTCTTTTGAAGAACCAATAGAGGAATTTCCTTTGGAGAGGAAGAGTGACTTCACCCGTGAGAGACCTCTTAGATCATACGACAAGCGCATTGAAGATTGGCCAAAATGCCGCCATAGTTTGGATTGCGTTGTGCAGATGTACAATGACTGTGATGGTGGAGGCCGTCGTTTCTTCAGATGCCCGCGAGGATTTGTATTTCCTTTGAACTCTCTCCTTTTTTAGATTTCCATTTGGTTTGTAGTAGTACTTATTGGTAGATGGGTTTTCAGGATTCAAGCTGTCTAGATAACTATGGCTTCACTAGATGGGTCGACCCTCCTCCTATCTATCCCCATCAACAGTACATCACATATCTACAGGGACGCATCTTTGACCTAGAGTATGGCCCTGGAAGTGGTAACAGGGACAAGTCGGACGACGACAATAGCAATGATGCAGAGGAGGCACTATGCAATAATCCGTACTGCCAGTGCCCGTACCATAAGAAGCACGGGCCTCCTTCTCCACTGCCACCGCCACCGCCGCCGTCATCTGGAGGATACTATGGGGAAGGCGCAACTCAGTTCAATATGTGGGAGCATTATTAGGACCAACCTTTGTTAGTCAATCCGAATGTGGAATGCTTGTATGAGTTGTTCTTTTCAATCTCCTAAGGCATGCTAGGTTTAGTTTGCAACATGCCATTGTTAGTTTTCATGTGAGTGTGTAATCGTAGTACCTTTGCAATGTCTGTATCACTTGTTTCTTTCAATCCCCTAAGGCATGCTAGGTTTAGTTTGCGACATGCCATTGTTAGTTTTGATGTGAGTGTAATCGTTGTGCATTCGCTATTTCATAAATTGCAGTTTACCTATCTCTAAGTTTCATGTACTATGGTTGATTCCCAAACTGAAAAAAAGATTCAACTCTCTCTAAAAATAGGGGATTGAAATTGAACCAACCTTCGGTTTTTCCTGTAGGAACAAACATAAATATAGCATGTCTACTCTTATTAGTATAACTCGTGTTAGTAGAAGATGAATCGTTGAGAAAGATTTTTCATTTGAATCATGCAAATAGGATTTCAACCTATACCAAAGGTTTAGAAGACCTCTGTCTTTAATACTTTATTCTTTCTTTTTTATGATTTATAGGCTCGGCATCAAGTCGGACGACACCGAGGTAGATGACCATGGCGTTGATTCGGCCCACGCCAAACCTAGGGTTTGGCTCGGCTGTTTACATGAAGTGTTGGGCTGAGGCTCGGCATCGAGTCAGCCCACGCCAACCCTAGGGTTTGGATCACCACGGCCCACGCTAGGTTTGGGCTGAACCTCGGCATTGAGTCGGCCCACGCCAAGATCGGACAGCTAGGCGCTGAGTCGAGCCACGCTGACGTTTGGGCCATGGGCGTCGCTTCGAGGCAAAGGATTCCAGTATGCACCAGGGTCGGCGTCAATTGACTAAACGCCAGGGTGCCCACCCTCGGCGTGTGTTCAATTGACGCCGAGCTCCTAGGTTCACCAAAAAACAATGAACTGAGCATACACATAACACATAATACACAGAATACATGACATAATACATGAGCATACAGAATTTCACATAACAAATGACCACACCGACATACACATTCATTCAACATCCATACATACATAAGGTCCAACACATTCAACATCCAACATAGTCCAACACATTCAACATCCATACATAGTCCATACATATGCTTCATCAATCATCCAACATAGTCCAAACATAGTACAAGGTCCATACATAGTGCATTACATAAGGTCCAATGCATACATAGTCCATGCACAAAATATAGCATATGAAGTCTTTGGATCTTTTAGCTCGCTCCTTGTCTAATGCTCCATCATTTTCTCCTTGTCTCTCTTTTTTCCTACAGTAGTCCATTTTCACAACTTTTAGCGGATATTGAGCTAAGTTAGAAACCATTAATGAGACTACCTTCACATAGCTATTTGGTGTTTGCTAAAATTTGAGCCAAGTATCATGATTACCATATCAAAAGATGTACCTTAACGTGGATGGTGAGCATAACGCTTTCCCCTCCCAAACAGATAGGTACCTAGAGTGTACCTGTCCACTGGTCTGAGCGTCCTCTATGGACGTCCAGAACCAGAGGGGCCTTGAGTTCCTTGGGGTGCATCTTCAAGCTAGGACATGCCAATCTCATCATACTCATGCTCATAGTACTCTCCTTGTCCTTCATCATCTTCTCCCTGGTGTTCTCCTTCATCATCATAAGGACCATGTCCTTGACCACCCTCTGCACTAGTTGCTGCACCATGTGAAGAAGATGTCCTGCCAACATGTGCACCATGTGAAGATGAAGTCCCTCCAACATGTGCAATAGAAGGTCCAGCACCAAGCTATTGTGGGACTGCCACATCCGAGGCACGTCTACATCCAAGGCGTGCAGCTACCTTTCAGAGGCGATGCATGGCACGCTGCATTTTGAAAGCACTATTAGTAAGTGGGATTGGTCACAAAACTATATAAAGATGTAACATCAACTGAATGATAGGAGACTACCTGAATATGTCGTCGTAACATGGAGGCCTCATTAGTATCGCCCATAGGAATCATCAATGCCCTTCCTTGCTCGGCCACTGTCCTCATTATCTCCGTGCTCTATGCAACAAAAACAAGAATTTAAGTCTCCATCACAGTAAAGACCTCAGAGATGGAAATAGTTGTATCACTTATAGCTCTGGCTAACGCAGGGGTGATCTCAACTTGCCTGCCTTCTCGGGTAGCTTGGTCATATGGGTTGTTGCCCTCATCCTTGCTCGCAATGTCAGCAATGTCTTGCTCCATCCAAGCGGGCCTCAATTGAAGCCTTGTTCGTTGACCAAGCCAAACAAGGTAATCATCGAATGGCTTGTCACGATGGACGGCGTGGATGCCCATGTTGTTCTGCTCCATCAACGTCCACTCATCAATGTAGCGCTAGTGCTCCAGCTGCCAGTTGGTGATCTTCTTCTTTTTTTGTCTGCAGAACCTGCAAATTTTACACCATAGCGGCAATATGAAGGCCTACTCAATGATTCATTCATGTGAAATGAACAAAATATTGCATGTTACGTACTTGTGGAGCTACCAACCGGTGGAGAAATCCTCGGGCGGAGAAGGCTGCAGCCTACCAAACTGCCGTGCTACACGGTGAGGGAGATGGTACTCCACTGCATAGAAACAAATAAGGGGGGTCCTCATCGTCCAGATGCCCTCGTCTGTCGTGCACAAGGAGCTCAAGTTGAGATCCGTGACTTGCCTCCACCAATATAGGCGCCATTCAACCTGTACACAACGTCATCATCAACTTGTCGACGCTCAATTTGTGCACATATCCTCGATTAGGCCAAAAGGGTGGGAAACTTACATGTCATGGCAAAAGGGTGTCTGTAACAACCCAAAAATCCACACACCAAAAATCCCAACTACAAATTTTTTCTATTTTTAACCCCATGTGATGATGAGTGACATTTGTAGGAGCTAACCCCAAGTGTTGCATTAGTCATAAGCATAACATGCCGCTTGTTGTATAGGTGTGTGTTTAGAATCCCTAACACCTACATTCTTGCATGCATATTAATTCTAAACAAGTGAGTTGCTTTTTATTGATCTTTTGTTGTGCAAATAAAAGAGAAAGGAAAACAAAATAGAAGAAAGAATAAATAAAAGAGAAAGGAAAGAATAGGGAGTAGCAGCAGCAGCCTAGGCCTACTTGGCCTTGCGAACCAGCCCGCCTGCCCTCCCACATGCGCACGCGACCCACAAAGCTGGCCCAGCAATGCCCTACCACCCATGCGCACACAATCCACTGACGAGCCGAACCCACTCGTTAGACGTCACGCACCGCACGCCGCCGCATCAGGACAAGCTGACAAATGGGCCCCTCTGTCAGCCGCCCAGCTATAGCATCATCATTTTCCCCACGCTCCATCCACCATGTGACCGGGAGCCGACCGCGGAGCAGGCGCGGGCCCGGGGTCATGCAAATCGCATGACCCTGTTTTCCCTTGCGCCGTGCCTATGCTACCGCACGCGAGCCGTCGGATGCGCTCGGCGCATCACCACCGCCCATCGCTGTCCGCCATTGAAGCCCTTGGAGCTCGGCTATAAAAGCCAACGTCCGTGAACCCTAACCCTAAGCCCATTCGCCGCCGCCGCTGGTGGCACAGCACCACACCGCAACAAGTCGAGAGAGAGGGAGGAGGGAGAAGCACGGAGGAGAAGGCGGCCGCTGTAGGGAGGAGCTCGCCAGATCCAGGAGCGCCGCCCCGATCAGCTACAATGATATAGCTGCTCAGCACGACACTGCATCGCCTCATCATGGCCTCGCCTCACCACTGCACCGCCATCCTACCGCCACGAACCCTACGGTGAGCCAACTTGCTGAGACCACCTCCCTAGCCAAATGGAACGCACACCACCATGATCGAAACCTTGCTGAAGCTTCGAGCTCCAGCCTAGCCCAACTGGTTAGCTAGGGAGACCACCATGGCCACGTTTACTGAGACCTAGGACGCGCTGTGCGCGCTGCCATTAGCCAAAAGGAGGATCCCAGCTATGAAGTAGTACATCGGAGCAGGAGCACACATGCATGAGCACGCTCACCATGGTTGAGAGCACAACCATGGTGAGACCACTGCGTCTTCTATGTCGCGGTGAAGGTGACGTTGACACACCAACTGGCCTGCCATGACGAAAGTCACGCCTCACTCACCCTAGCCGGGGAAGAAGCCCACCGAAGCTCTGCGTTGCCGCACCGCACCTTGTCGGAGCGCCACCACCTCTGTATTGCCCTCACCACCATGGCCAGAGCCACCGAGAGCACCAGGAGCTCCTTCAACACGCACACCATGGCCGTAGAAGCACCGTGGAGCTCACATGCTTCTCCAACTGGACTCTTGTTACCACCACAGCCCTGTCCATGCACGCCGATGGACCCATGCCACCTTTCACCATGGCCGAGACCCTAGGAAGCCCTAGCCACCACCTTGACCCCACCGAGGCTTGGCGACGCTTTTGCCTACCTTAAATCGTGCACTAGTACCGCCCGAGAGGCTTGCCGGTGACCTTACCGCCGGCGGAAGCCCCGTCGGGGAAGCATAGGGGATTTTTCCCCCACCGACCACTCCGACAACAACCACGTCGACCACCCTGAGCAGCTTCGACGAGTAGCTCCAACCACGACCCCATCGACCACGCCGACCACTCCGACCACGACCCCGTCGACCACGCCGACCACTCCGACCATGACCACGTCGACTACACCCCGAGCAGCTCCGCCGAGCTCTGACCACAACCACGTCGTGCACGTGAACCGAACCCTAGGAAGGAGTAAGTGGACCAAGTCCTTCATACACCGGCTCTGCGGTCTATGGACCAACACAGGCTAGTTCACCATGAACCGCACCTCACCTGCGCCCATGGACCATGGCCCGTTAATGGCCCAGCAAGATGACATGGCCGCACCAGCACGCGCCACGTGGCGGACCAAGGTCCAGCTCGTATCCAGGCTCAACCGGCCCAGTTTGGACCCGGCCTGTATTGACCACTGACCGGTCGACGTTGACCGTTGACCAGGGCCACATGTCAGTGACTGTGATTCGTTGAACATTGACTCACCAGTTGACTTGACATTCACATAGACTGGACCCACATGTCAGTGACACCGTTAGCAGGACCCACCTGTCAGCCAAGGTTTAGTTCTAATAACACCATGCCGATGTCATGCCGACGATGTGACCACGCCAGCGTCGGGGACCTCGGTGATCTCTCCGACCACTTCGGCGATCCCTCCGACCACTTCGGTGACCTCTCCGACCACCTCACCAGCTGTTTCACCACTCCAAGTTCCCACACGTCATGTGAACTAGTCACAGCGTGGCACGTGTCAGCCCAAGATTAATTCAACCTTTTCCCATTGAACAGAAATGATTGAACTTCGGAAATTCATAACTAATTCATACGAACTCAGAAAAACACCAGACCAACACCAAAATTCATCGAGCCCTATGCAATGAACCCATGTTTGAGTGCATCTGTCTCTTTCGAATTCTTATTGCTTCTTTGTGCTATTCTATAGACGTCGCTAACGCGACTATAATGTGATCATTTGCAGACTCGGAGGAGAACGAGACGGACCAGGACTGAGAGTACCGTAAGGAGTATGGAGATGACTACACTGAATGTGCCACATCCCAACCAATCTCGTAGCACCCATTATGCATGGCTTATGTAGAACTGCTATTGCTTTACTTTAATGTTATATACACACTATGATAGGAATTGCATGGTAGTATGCTTTCTTGATGACCTTTACC